>NC_063213.1:64590796-64903954 GCF_020740725.1 Corvus hawaiiensis | reverse complement strand
ATTACAACTGAGGATTGTTGTGGATGTTTTTTTGTTTAGTTTATTTATTTATTTGTGCGCTGAATATGCCCTGCAGTGAGAAGAGCAGGCTTTGGTTTCCGCCCTAACAAAGACAAGGCTACAAGCAGGTGTCAGCCTTTGGCATGGACACAGGCACTATCTAGCAGGCTGCTGACTTTTATGTGGCTCCCTTTGTGTGGTGAGACAAGCACTACAGGGGAAATCGGGGACCTGTGCTATTTGGGCACTTTTTTATTTTTTCTTGCTTTACTCTGTGGGTAGACAGGCTGTCCTTCCCTGCAGGTTTGGTACCGTACATGTGTTTATTCTGAAATGAACCCATCCTGTCTCTTTGGAGGTGCTGGTTGTACATTTCCTGAAGCCCTTGTATCTCTGGCAGCTTCCAGCCCTACTCTGGGCAGTCCTCCTGGTCCTGCTGCCTGGCTGAGGCCATGGGGCTTGGAGTCTCTGCCTCCTGCAGAAGTGCTCAGGTTCTGCTCCCTGGAGATCTTCCCTTCATATGTGGGGCCCCTCCTGTGATCCCTCCTTCTGTTCAGATGTGGAATTAAAATAAGTGTGGGGGTTTTGTGTTTCTTTATTTAAAATTCCAGTCAAGCAGATCCAGAACAGTGCTTGTCCCTGCTGCGTTCTCATTTTCCTCTCATCCCTCCTTTAATTTTACATTATTCCCTGCACTGTGTTTGCAGGCCATATGTGTCCTTTGAACTCTGAAGAAGCTGTGCCAAAAGGAAGCCGCCTTGTCCTCCCCTCCTCCCATCGTGGAGCCGCTCTTAGATAATTGCAATTAGTACACAATGCGGAGTGAACTCAAATGTGAAGTTCATGGGTGAGCGTCTGCAAATTTCCTGAGAGCTTCAGAAACACTTGTGCTTGGTCTCTGCTTTTGCCCTTTAACCCTGCAGCAGTTCCTTGTCCAAAACAGCCGCTCCTGCTCTGGGAGGTGTTTGTGACCCGCATTTTCCTACTGGCGTTCCTGGCGTGGCACAGCCACTGCTGAAGCCTTGGCGGAATGCCGTGGCCCAGCCAGGGATTCTGTGCGGAGGAAGGTGGAGCTGCCTGTCATTGTGTTACGACACGGGGGAATAAGTGGCTTCAGGAGTGTTCTGTAGTAGGAGAAGCCCTTCAGCTGTGCTCCCGGGGAGAGGTGGGTAGGTTGCCTGCCGCAAGCTGACAGGAGTGGGAAAAGTAAAATTCACCCTGTTAAACAAAAAGTGGGAGAATTGCTTCTTGTCATTCATGAGGTGCGGAGCAGAGGGACGTGCTGCTGGGCCAGCTGCTGGTCAGGGGGCTCAGCATCAGCTGCTGGCTCGGCCAGAGGGATTGCTGTCAGGTTGGGCTTTAGTGTTCAAGGGCAATGTCCTCTGTGGAGAAGGGTGACGAGTGCCTTTTGTGTCCCTTCCCCCTTTAGTCTCTGGGAGGTGTCTTCTGTGTTAAACCAGGTTTCTGACCTCATTTCTCAAAGGAGTTTTAAATGGGGAGAAATAGGAGTATTAATTAGTGCCTCGTAAAGTACTTGTAGTCAAGTATGGTAATTTTCTTGAAAGGATAATGTATTAGATGAATAAAAATACTCTCCATTAAAAAATGAATACAAAGTAATTTTAAACCACAAAGATTATTGTACATTTCTGAAAAATTAATGTGATTAAAGCAAAATATATTTAATAAATTAAAAAGACCCTGTAAGGCTATTTAACTTGTTGGTCTCATATTAATTATTTTCAAATCTACTGCTACAGAACTTCAGCCTTACCTGCAGGGATGGGAAGTGATTTCTTCCCTCACTTCAATTTTTGGCCTGTAATTATTAGGTCTGAGTTGTGGGTGTGGTGATTTGATTTTTCCCTTGGGTTGTTGTTGTTGTTTGTTTGTTTGTTTTAGTGTTGTGTGTTTTTTTTGCTTTCTCAGAGATTGGCCACAGTGAAAAATCAGACCCTATACTGTGATCAGAAATTATATGGAGATTTCCTTGATGGATTTAGTTAATGTGACCTACTCATGCCCTGCTGTCTGGATTTGGAGCTGAGAATACATATTTTTCAAGGATGTTTCCTCCTGCTTGGTTTGTCTGTGACGTGGTATAGATTGTGTCTGCTAGGATCACACAGGCTTCCTTCAGTTACTTCATGTGACTTTATACAAATTATATTAATCTTTTCTAGACATAGTTTGCCCCTTAGATTAGTTTTGGGTTAGGAATTTCCTTAACTCTCTACTGAGCTGTTACATGTTCAGCTACTTAATGAGAATTGCTCTGTATGTTGTGGAAGACAATAAAGTAAATGGAGCTGCAGATCCATGGGTTTGCCTGGTCATTTATGAAGTTTATGTATTGACTTAGGGAGGACATAAAAATCTCAGTGTAAAACTGGGTTTAAATAGTAGCACGTTTAAAAAAACTCCGGGTTTTGTGGCATTAGGAATGAAGGCACTTCCTCACCAGTCTCATCACAAATGTTGCAAGGATTTTATCCCCTCTTGCTTGGCATGTTCTCTTACTAGGGGTATCTACAGGGCAGGTATTTGATACTTGATTCCCCCCAAACTCTTGTTCCCTGTAACAGGTCTGTGGTACAGATTCAGAGAATGCTAGAAGTCAGTTCTCAAGTTCTCAAGGTTTCCTAACTTACAGTTTGTTATGGTTTAGGTACCTGACCTTTTGAAAACATTTTTCCAACAGATGGAAAAATAGAGGGGAATTTGGATACCATACAATGTTCTCTCAGATGCCTTCTGAACTTTCAGGCTATTTTATGATGGTGACTGCCAGGTTTTTTTTGTCTTTAGGGCACATCTTTAAGTATTCTCTCTCTCTTAAGAAGGCAGCTTTTGCATCTGATTCTCCAGCCTTGTATTTTACTTTCAGCTTTTCTCTTCTTGTTCTGTTGGAGCTTTGACAAGCTTATGCAACTGAGGTGATGATAGCTGCCTTGATTTCTGTTATATCTAAAGGTGCTTCTCTCAGCAGAGCCCTTACAGACTAAACATGTGAACAAGAGAAAGAGATTTTACTTGTCTTTGGGACACTAGCAGAGCCTGCAATGGTTGGATAATTGACTGTTGAAAGCCTTGAGACATTTCTTCTTTTGTTTGAGAAGGTAGTGGTGGCCAGGGCTCCTTGGTGGTGTACGAAAATAGCTCAGGAATTCAAGGAGAGTGTTAAATGCTCACATAAATGTATGGGAGTTGTTAGCTGTTGTTACTATACCAAGTGTCTCCCAAGATGAATGGTCCGTACTGCCATAATGTTTCAAAGTATGATTATTAGTCTTTTCTAGCCTTAAATGATACCAAATCTATCCACTGAAAATGACCTTGAAAATCCTCTTAGTACAAACGATTTTATTTTCAAAGCCACCTCCTCAGGTTACAGCTAAACTAAGCACCCAACTGGCTGCGGTTAGGGCAGCGCCACGGCTGCTGTAATGACATCCCCAGGTGTGGCCGTGTGGATGTCCCTGTGCACAATCCATTTTGTGTGGCTCCCAACATGCTGGTTGGCTTCCCTTGTTGTTTGTGTGTATTTTCCCCACCACTCACAGAGGACATAGTCAGACTTTTTTTTTTTTTTTAAATATTGTGACACCGCAGCTATAAAAATCTGTCAAAACTGCAAGGGCATAACAAAGAGTGGATCTGACCGATGGCACTGTTATCTTTTACTTAGCATTTCCCTGGAATTCTAGCTGACAGCAGCCCTTAATATAAATTCGTTATTTGCAAGGAGCTCTGTTTAAGCTAGCAAATTATTGTACCAATGTGTGACACTAACCATACTGCAGAATAAAGAGCGGTGAAGCATTTATGATGCTAAAATAATTTCAGGTCATGTCTTTTTTTTTTTTTTTCTTTGTGTGGTTTTGCTTTTATTACTAGTGCTGAAATGGTTCTTGCAGTGCAAATGAGAAAACCAGACTGAACCTCCTGTTTTTTTGTTGGGCTCCCAGCTGGAAATCCCTCCCTCCATTTTCCATTGATAAAAGTGTCACAAAGGGAATCCAGAGCAGAGGAATAGGTGGAAATAGAACAATGCAAAGTCTTGGACTTGAATCACAAAGAAAGTTAACTAATGTAGATACAGTACTGGATGAGCTGCTGCTCCTTTTATGACCAGGTTCATTTACCTGTGGTCTTAGCATTTGTGGCTGCCCTCAAAGCCATGTAACAAATCAGCTATTTATTCTCTCTTTGCTGTGGAGGCTCTTTAAAAGGATATGGCAGAGCATTTTCTTCTCTCCCTTCCTATGGACTGCTTTATTTGACCTTCAAGAATTCAGAGTCTCAACAGGGGCTAGAAAACTCACATACAAGAATGCTTTTATTGTTAATCTATAAAATATGTCTTTCACTAATGAAATAAAGATGTGACATTTATAGAGCTCTGATAAGGAACATGGCAGTGGAAAAGGCCCAGGTCTCCTGCTGTTCAAATTAAGGGCTGCTGATTTCAGTGAGAGAAGAACCAGGCTTGTTAAATGTGCATTTTAACACGTGCACTCAGGTGTTCCCATAATGCTCAAGAAACTTACAGAAGTATTTTGCAAGAATTGAGAAGTAACACCATAGAGAACTTCGTTCATTTAAGTGACTGAAGGTACTTAGTGCTCCTTCAGAGCTTATTGAGAGGGAAGATTACTTGAGTTTCGTTTCATGAGTTAGGTGGTTAAGTTTATACTTTTTCTAGACTTTCTTAGCATTATATCACTAAAACAATGGCTTCTGTATTGCTGCTGTGTTTGACCTTTGTATCAGGGTCAAAGAGCTGACATCACAATGTTTGCCCCAGTGTCTCTGTGGTCACCTGCCCGTCATGTGCTGTAGGTGAGGGTCTGCATGCAATGGTGTGAGGAAGTGGCTTGGAAGCCCCTGGGGAAGACAACTGCTGCACGTCTTGTGCTGGGTGCAGCAGGGAGTGTGATGGTCTGTGACACAGGAAGCTCAGTCCTGAGTGAGGCAGTGACCTGCTTTGCTGCAGTGGGAGCAGCAGGTGCTCAGCACCCCACACCAGTGCTCAGCACGTGGCTTGTTGCAGACCTGGATCTCTCGAGCTTTGCTGAGAAGCACTGGCATACCTTCCCATGTGAAAGACTAAGTCCTGCTCTTGTCTTTCCCTTTTGTTCTCCTCCACTCTTTTTTCTCCCTCTTCCTCTTTTCCTGTCTTTCTTAAACCTGCTAAAATGCCACACAGCCACACACTGAAGTCTGTTTCCTTGTTCTGATGGTTTATTGTGATGGGGTAACAAGAACATGCACAGCTATTGAAGTATGGAATGATAATATAGCAGGAATTGGTTATGCAATGAGCCAATAAGCAGGATGTGCTTGGCCTATCCATATGTTATTCAAGGGTACAAAGGAAAATATGCCGAATAGTGAGTGAATGAGAAGGATGACTGGAAATAGTGTTTGGATTTATTGGACATTTCAAATCTCTTCCTCTGACCCCATAAATCAAAGCGGTTGTATTTTGTGCTGGGTTTGGTTTTTTTTATTTGATTATTATTGGGCCACTCTTAAAGCCAAAAAAGGAAATGCAGCAGGCAAAACCACTTTAAGTTGAAAACCAAGTAAGAATAAATCTTAGTGTGCTACCTTAATAATGCTATTAAAAAATTGCTTTCCAGTGAAGCATACTGAAACTTAGGAGTAGTAACTGCTTTAAGTGATACAATTTTTCTAGCATTTTGACAATGCAGGAGTTTTTTCTTCTTGCCAGTGTAAGAGTCAGTAAAGTAGGGTTTCTTACTACCTCCACTCTGCCCAACATGCTATTTCCATGCAGAGATGGACTCTTCATGCCTGTGCCTTTTCATCATAATGAGAATACATGAGAGATATGTATTCTGTGTATGAGTAAATACAGAAACCCAGGCCAGTTATTTTCATCACTATTTTTCATAATAGGCATGCAAATGTTATATACAGCAGAGGAAGATGCTTAAGAGCCAATTCTTACTAGATCCGAAATGGGATACTGGTTGGTGAATGATTACAAATAAAGCTACCCCACACTGTCCTTAAGAGACTCAGATTTGGAAAAGGCATGTTATCTGTAATAGTGGGCAGAGCATCCACTGAATCAGAGTGTTTTTGTTTAAGAAAAGGCTGCCAAACATTGAAGGCAGGGAAAGCAGTATTGTTTTTTCATGCTCTTGGTGCCAAAGAAGCAAAATAAGGTAACAGAATAAAGGGGTAACATTCTGAAGGGACTTGGGTTTTTTTTCTGTTACAAATAAAAAATTAGATGTTTATAAGAAATTAGGGCAATTGAGTTGAGTGTTCTGCTTTGGACAGTTGTAACACTAATAGGATGGAAGCAGTATAAACAGTTGCTACAATTATAGCTGCAGTTACTAAGAGAAATCCATGTTCTGTTATTTGAATGAAGCATTCACTGTGTGGCTGAAAAGCAGCAGTATCTTAAAGAGACTGGGAAGAGAAGGAAAATTATCCTCTTTTTTGTTTTGTTTTGTTTATTTTATTATCCACATGCTTTTTTTGAGAAAGCCTGTGCATGTGATTCATCCAAGAGTTCAAATCCAGTCTTTCCTTTGCACCCAGTTTAAACAGTTTGAAAAAGAGAGTACATGTGCATTTAAAAAGTATATATCTATGCATATAAAAATGAAAGTATCTACAAGAAAGCAGAAAATGGAATGATCGAGTTTGTATTCCCTGTAGCCCACTGAAACTTACGGGTCATGCACAAATTATTCAAAGGGTAATTTCCCTTCCATTTTCATCAGGTTTCTTAGTATTGTGAGCCATTATTTGCTTCCTTCCAGTGATGTGTCAACAAACATTACTTTTCTTTGTGGATGCAGCTGAATTTTGTTCATTAGAGAGATTACAACACATGAACAATTGTGCCTTTAGAGCACTAGCATTTAAGCAGTTTATAAGGAGTATGTTTATGCTTTGGATGGAGATCAGTTGGTGCTGGTGTTAGTCGAATTAAGGCTGAAGTCATGGAAATCTTGACTTTTTGCCCACTTCATGTATCTTTGACAATTTAGCATGTATGGTGGGCAGTTTCCAAATGCAAACCATTGGTGTGCTCATAAACGCCAGGACACAGAAGGGTGTTATTAATACTGGGCTTGTCTCTTTATAAATGAAGGAGGCAGATCAATGGCTGGTATAAATTAGCATCTTCCTGTCAAGTAAAGTTATGCCAACAAAGATGGAATGAGAATCTGTCTTCCTGGCCACTGTTTTTAAACACAATGCTGGAAACTGCTCATGTAGTTGTCTCTGTGTGTGTGTCTCTATTCCCTTACACCGTCTCTGTGGCAAAATGTGTTCTCTAGTCATGCTTTTTTTTTTTTTTTCCCCCAGAGGACCAAACACAGTTTTTCAGCAGGTCTCAGACTCTTTTCCTTCTTTAAATGGCTCTTATTCATGTTTTTCCCATTTTCCAGTTTTGAATATGAAAGTAACTTCTTGCATCCCTATGCTTCCAGTTGTATCAACAGAATAGGATGTCTTTGCTCCTCTCCTTCCCTGCTTTTCCCATCCCTGTGGATTCCTACATCCTGAGGAACTGCTTCAACTCTTGTCTTGCAAAAAGCCCAGCAAAATAGTATTGCTCTGAGCTGGAAAATGTTAGTCACACTTGTATAGTGCAGAGTGATTCACAAAGTTAGTGCAGGTTGTGCTGGGGTTTGCTGTGTGACTACATGGATGCTTTGCAAATCCTGCTGTGCTGGCTTGCAGCTGGCTCTGGACTTCCCAGAGGGTAACACTGAACCAAATTGGATGAGCCGTTCCCATTCAAAATGTCAAATTTGTGTTCTTAATTTCGAGGATGTAACGTGATAGCAAAATCATTCTGTAAAGGGTCATACGCTGTGTTACTGTCAGTTTGTGAGGCTCAGACAGAAGGAAATGATCAAAAACACTCGATGCTCATTATTTATTAATTGAGTTCTGGCAGAGCCTTGCTACATTCTGGCTTTTTGTTTGTTTCTTTGTTTACAAACAAAAAAAGACAAGCACAGTTCACAAAATAAACGAAAAGGGAAATTTGTTAACAAAGATTTCTGACAAGGAAGAAGTGGGGTTTGGGGGCATTTGAGTGGAGGTGCCTTGGAATACAGGGAGAGCAACTTGGCATTGTGTCACCCTCTCTGAGTGTTGCTCCTGAAAGAGAAGGGTATTTTAGAGAACAGCAGACCATGAATCTTCTATGCTGGCATGCTGGGTTACCAGAAAATATTTACCCTGGTAAGTTCTGTGGTGGGGATATTTTAAGTGCTTGCACTTTGCTGCTTGTATGGATTTACTTTCTTAAGAAAAAAAAAAAGGTCAAACTAACAAGAAGCTCCAACTGTTTTCTTGCTTTTCTGTATCTCTGCCTTGTTTCTGTACATATTCAGGTAAAGAACAGTACCTTGAAGTAATTGCATATTTCTTTACTAACTGTGGTTTCTTGACTTCTAAAGTCCCAAAGGTGCTTAGAGATTTTCTTCTGCAGTGAACCGTATGCAGACAGATCCTTCCATAGCTGCTGTGGCCCATGTGGAGCTGTGGCAAAGCCTGGGGTGTGAAGTTTACATTGATGAAAGGTCTGAAGATTCAGCTGCTGGTCTCCCCCACCCAAGATTAAAAATTAACCAAGTATAGGTGAGTTTTTCACAGGGATAGCTGAGAACACATCTCTGATCAGCATAATCCCTCTGCCAAATTTCCAGACTTGCTCCAGAGCCTGAAGTCATTTTTATATCTCAGTAAATTAGCAACAACAGCAGCAGCAGCAGAAGTAAATTTAACAGTCAGCAATACATTCTTATTTGCCTGCTCTCTTTCTCCAAAATGGCTAATTTTTTCCTGCAACTTTCCCTCAAAAGGTCAGTCTGAGGCAGATACTAGAAGATTTTAATTAAAATATTTTAAAATATGTTTTATGTTTATATTAAGCATCTTTTATTAAAATATTAATTCACTTGCCAGAGTTGTAAAAAGCTAAAACCAAGGCTCTTGAGGAAGATGGTTGAATAGTCTTCAGCGTCATGGTTGCTGTGAGAATTGCTTTCCCTGGGCTGCTGGTCTAAAGGTGTTGTGTTCAGCTGCAATTCTGTATACTCTGTCCTTGAGATACCCATTTCTCTGCCTTTCACTTTCCTCTACAGCTGCTCTGTGGAGTGGTAGAAAAAAATGGTGCAGGAGATCATTCTTTCCAGGTCACTTAGATCATTGTTTCAGCTCTCCTTTTCTTGTCTGCTTCTTTGACTTCACAAATATTTCTGTCCTCCCTTTGGATTAGAGCTGGAGCTTTAAAAAGGCAAAATACACAGTGAGACCTGCTGGACTTGTGCTCTGGCCCTGTCCTCATCAGCTGAGCCCCAGGGGTTCTGCAATTTACTCAGTAAACAAGAAGCCAGTGTCAGCTGCTGAAGCTCCTGTGGTTTTTCTCTGCTTTTACCCCATCAGTGCTTTTTGGACAGTAGTGGTACCCAGCAGGGGTCTGTTGCAGTCCCTCTTGCCTGGTTAAGTGGCTGTGGTGGCTTTTCTTGAACCATGTCAAAACCAGGACCTGGGAGGTGCTGCACGGTGCACCCATGTCTGCACAACTGCCTTGTTGAATTTGGCAGCATAACCAGTCAGGATACAGAATATGTTTGCTCATCTGGGTCTCCTGAAGAGAACAGGCAGGTCTAGGAAGTTGGGCAGGGCTATTGAAAGCGCTTGTAGACATGCAAGATTCCAGCTCTCCTTGGCTGTGAGCTGGCTCCCTGAAGCACTGCTAAAAATCCCCCTCGCTGTTCCTCTGTGCTCGAATCAATCCCAGTTGAAGCTGGGAGTAATGTTTGCATACCTCACTGGTTGTTCAGGCTAAATTAATATTAGTATAGCACACTGTGTTCCCCATATTGAAAGGACTACATGAACACTGCTGTTTCTAGGCAGCTACATCCCGTGCTTGAGTGCTGTTAATGTACTTAGACAGGACAGACAAAATTCATTGCATTTGTTTAGAAAAACCCTGTCAGTCCCTCAGTATATGTATGAATGCATTTTTTTACATAGATGGTGTGTTCAGTGTAAAGCTGAAACCCTCCTCTGTTGGAATAGCCCTGTTTCAAAGGTTGGGGTTTGTGTTCATTTGCTGGTTTTGATTCTGCTTGCTGCTGCATTGCTTGCTGGGGGGAGTATTATGTATTTTTTTCAGGGTCTTTCCCTGCTTACAGAAACCTTCCAGTGCATGCATAAATCCCCTAGCAATGCTTTTTCTTAAGCTGAGAACATAAATAGAGTAGATTATTGTCTGGTAAAGCTGATTGGTATTCCTTAAATCTTGATCTCATCCCTTACTTATTCACACATCATCTGCACAGAAGATATTTCTGCTGTCTTCTGAACTCTGTTTCACACAGTCCAGTGAGATGTTAAAAAATAATTATTTTATAAATCTTTGCTAAACCAAATTAAAGCATTAAATGAAATCTGGAGAAAAAAATGAAATCCGAAAAAATAATTAATTCAGGCTAATAAATGTTCTTCTGGTCATAGATTATCAAAATTCTCCTGCAGTGTGTGAAAGAGGGTGATTTCTCCAAAGGTCCTGCTTGCAGAGCATCTGCTGGCGATGACAGCATTAGGAAAAATAGAACAAGCCGTGGCATCAGTGCTGTTGCACGGTCAGCATCGTGGCCTGCAAGAGCAAAGCAGCACCGTCTCCTGCAGGAAAACCTGGGCTTGTAGCTCTCAGCACGCAGGATTCTACTTGTTGTATCATGCTGCCATAAATCCTGAGCAGCTCCATTGAAATGAGGGAATTACTCCAGATTTATGCCAGTTTCGGTGAAAAGAGGCTTTCTGCTGAATGGATCGGGGCAGCCACTCGCCAGGTGGAAGGGAAAGAAGTGACTCAGCTTTCAGCAGTTGTTGGCTTTTGCCAAGCGCAGTCATAAATTTCCTTTTTTATCCCCCTTCTTCTTCTCCCTGCCCCCTCTTTTTTTTTTTTCCCGCTGGGTGAGTGACTGCTTTGTGCACCACGCAGAAAAGAGGACTTAATTTCTAAGGGAAGAAGGGATCTAGTGGAAGGATGAACCAGCCTGAGTCCTTGCTGTGAGCAAGGAGCTTGTGGAGGAGCAGATCACCCTCGCTAGAAGCATTTGGCCCCTCATTTCAGAGTGTGCAGTATTGGCTTCTGCTTCTTGCCCTTAGGAGACAAACGTTTGTAAGAGGGAGTTCTCTGCGTGGCTGCCCTCGAATTTCTGTGTGCACGGCAATAACCCGCTAAGGACAGTGACAGCAGCTCCTCCCGTGGGGCATACAAGGGAGCAAAGCCTGCACCAGAGCAGAGGGAGCTGCAGCTGGGTGCTGCCTCTTACTTCCCCCCCCGCCCCCCCAGCTGTAGTTACCCTGCTGTGCCTCCCCAGCAAGCTCACGAGCCAACAGCAGTGGCCATTACCTGCACCCAAAAAAAAGGAGCGAAGGGGGAGAAAAACCCCATAGTTAGGTTCTAGGGCCATGTGCTAGCTGAGTAAATATTGGGGTTTATTGTGGCCTACCCAATAAGAGTACTCCAAGTTTAGAAATGGTGTTAAATTACTGCAATGAAAAATGGAATTTAAAAACTCTAAATGGAGAAGACAATAGCGTACTGTAGATCTCTGAAAAACATGGGTTGTTGAACTGAAGCTCCCTGAATGTTTCAGCCCATCTGTCTTGATAGTTTCTGTGTCTTAATCACGGATTTCATGAAGTGTCTAATTTTCCTTTTTTAGCTTTCTGTCTTCCTCTTGTACAAAAGTTAAGACAGGGAAATCATCTGAGCTGGATTTACTTTTGCATTTGAGAGAAAAGCAGTCTATAAAAAGAAGTGAGTGGTGTGTGTGCTGGGAAACCAAGTTTGTCTGCTTTGGGTTTGTGGGAGCAAGATTTTCCCACCCTCACTTCTGCTAATGCGGTGGTTATTGGGACAGCTGGGGAGTGCAAGTATAGGTGCCTACCCCGTAACTACCAGTGCTTTTGATTTTCTGGTTCTGGTCCATGGTTGTCTACACAATGTGGACTGGCTCTACTGAAGTCACTGGCAAAACTCCTTCACTGCCCCTCCCACTGCTGCCATTGTTCCTGGCAGCTGTCAAGATGCACTGGGAAATCCCTGAGCCCTCTTGCACCTCGGGAAGTCTGCAACAACTCTTCTGAACTGGAGAATTGCTTCCTATTCATCACTGTGGGATGAAAAGCACAAGTCAACCAACATAAATGTTCCCCCCAGTCAGAGCATTTTAATTGACCCCTCTCAGGAGGGTCATTAAAGGAGGGTTGTGCATCTCCAGATTCTTCCCGTAGGAATCCATCACATAAAGCCTACTCAATTTCTAGGAAGAGTGGAAATTTTTGCCCCTGCCCTGCGCAGAGCACAGATAAGGCCATGTACATTTGCAGTGTGTACTCTGCAGAAGATGCTGATTGACATTAATTAGGAGTGGGAGGTGTGAAAGTGTAAAAATAAAATTCCTTTCTGTCAGGTTTACTATTAGAAGTGAAGTACATGGTGTGACACTGAGTGCATGTGAGCGTGCACGTGTGAGTGTGTGTGGAGTGCAGGGTGTGTAACTCAGCATTAGAACAATAGTAGGAGTGAAACACTGCAGGTTTGAACATCTGTAAAAGTCTGTGATTACAGCCTTTTACTTGGGAGCTGCTCAGTGAAATGTGCTTAAAAATGGTCTCTTTTCCATTGCTAGTTCAAAATGCCGTGCTGAAAGCACACAGTGCCAGAGGTTGCAACTTGTGTCAGTTTAGCTGCCTCTGCCCGGCTTTGTGCTGCTACAGTGACTGTTGTGAGAAGCAATCAGAAGGGACAGTATTTTTGGTAAATTTTAGCAAGAGCAGTACTTGGAAATTAAATGGATCTCTATTTAACAAGCCTCAGTATTGCTCCACTTAGTAATGGTTATTAATTCCTTCTCTGTGTGTGTACTAAAAATAAGAAGCAAAAAGTGAATTCTGCTGCGTTAATGGTTCGAGAAGTATGTTGTTGAATGTGCCTGGCCTCCTCTTACAAAATAAATGGACAATCATCTGTGTAACTTAAAAAGCGTATTCTTTGGATCTTAACTGCATTAGAATATCTGAGCTCGAGAACTATTGCTTATGAAATTTCTTCAGTATCTGTGTTTTATGTGGGTGATACTGCCAGAGGGTTATCTATGGAGCTTTTAATAGCTGCTTGACTGTCCATCTGCTCTATGTGACTGTTTATATTTATCCTTTATACGAGAAAGTTCAAAACACGGACACTCTGTCAGCCTAATTCATCTGTCACTGAAGTGGGTGGCACTGACTGAAGACCTCTTCCCCAGTGGTTGAGACCTTGCCATGCAGAACTGCAAGTTTGGTCTTCGTTACATATAGCTGAAGGACAAATCTCCTTTTTCTGTTGCACCTCTGAAATTATATGTGTTACCCTAATTTTTGCTTGTATTAGTGAGCTGCTTTAAAGTGGACCCTTTTTTATTATTATTGCCTAGTGGTTCGATGGAAATGAGTTGCTAATCCCTTCATTTCCTAGCAGAATTTTTCTCTGTTGGCAAACTGACCATTTGCTGAGGGAGAGGGTGGGAATGACAACTCTCCAGGTCTGCAGGGTACCGATAACACATGCTACAGGCACTGTGAGTTGTGGCTGCTTGTGCTGGGCCTATGATTGAGATACAGAGCTGTTACTTAGGCCTGCTGGTTAAATATCATTTTCTGTCCATTACTGAAAGTAGATTTAATGTTTTGGACATTAAGTCAAGATACTCTCATCCTCCTAGAAGGAAAGCATCAAAGCTGACAACACGATTTTGCACTGGCCTCACTAACACTGGTGCTGTTGCTTTAGCATCATAATATGGAAGAACTGACTCAACACCACCCCTCCCCCACCCTCCAAAACCAAACGAAACAAGAAAAAAACCCCAACACTGACCCAGGAAACTCAACCCTGGCTTGCTGATGTTGATCCTTCTTAGGGGCTGATACTTTGGGTGAGGTGTCACATGTTGCTGAGAAGGGGCACATGGCTTCAGCTAGGAGAGGGTGCTGACTGTGGGAACATGGAGCTAAGGGGTAGTGCTGGTGGATATTTTCCAGCCAGCTTTGGTATCAAGTTTACAAAGTGCATGTGGTACAGAACTTCCCATACTGTGTCACAAAGACAGGAGTTTAGAGGTTTCTCCAAATGCGTACCAAAGGCCCCTCTTGGTTAACTGAGCTGCATGTGTTTGTTTGTGTAGGGGTGGGTGGGTCATAGGGAAGATGCTCCCTGCGCTGCCCCTGGGTGAGCCATGGGCACACCTAGTCTGCCACAGCTTGGATAATGTGCACAGAGAAATGTTTGAATTAACTACAGAAGCACCAAAACCAGTTCACAGGTACACAAACACTGAGGTTTCCCCTTGAGGAGAAAGATGCTGTAGTTTAGTTAGGGAAACCACAAGGAGGTCGATTTCTGGGTTTTGGTTTTATTTGCCATATATAGCAGCTTACTTGTGTTTGAAAGGGTTAAGCAGAGATAAGTTCATGGTTGAAGCTGCAGTGGTGGGCACAGAATGCATAGCATATCTGGTGTCAAAGTAGTTTTTTGTACGTGTAGATAAAAATGTATTGAGTTTTCAGCACTGTTTTTTTCTTGGCTGTAACTGTGATGTTACTAGCAATTAATGACAACTGGATTTCTCGACTGTGTTTTCTTGCTGTAAGCCTCAATTCAGTGAATCAAGCAAATGTATGTGACCTGTGAAGGAAAAAGAAAGGGGAAAAAAAAAAAAAGAGGAGGGCAGAGTAAAAAGACCATGTGTGAAATCATCCTCAGACTGTTTCTGTGTTTAAGGCCTGATCAAGTAGTGTTCTTGGGAGAATTATTCAGAGCTCGTAGAGTTCAAAGCATATTCAGTGTCTTCTAGAATGAGATCTCTACTTATTGAAGAACCATTTGGTCTTTGGGCCTATATCTATAAATACAGATATTTTCCTTCTTAGGGACTGTAACTGCTGAAGTCAAACCCACCAGTATTTTGGGTTTGACCCACCCACAAAGTTTGATCTTCATACACATAAAGGCCACTTTACACTCTTGAGGCAAGTAATAAGATCTTGAAAAACGTGTAAATCATATAGTTCATTTTGCCTTCTTCCTCTTTTCATACTGATTAATATATTAGGCTGTCTAAACATAAAATACACAAGTAAAATGTGTGTGGGAAAACACTGAGTAGGTACATAGCCTTCAATGATCGGGTAGCTATTTGTAAGCTTGAATTAATTAGTTGGGCTGACGTGCAATCCGTTCAGTTTTGTGGGGGCTGGACAGTTTGTGGGCAAGCAGGAGGGAAATCCTTTGAGGGATGTGTCATTGTAGGACATTCTCATACTAAAGTTTTTTTGGAGTGGGGGAAAGAAAAGTGCTATTATAATATCTGCTCATGATTCTCCATGCCATGAACATAGTTTAAAACCAGAGCTTGTGGTTCGAATGGTTCTTCAGTTGTCATCATGTTTTTCAATTCTGTGTTACAAAAAAAAGCATTAAATTATTTTTAACACGTTTAGAGACAGTGCTTGAAATAGTTTGTAATCAGCTAGACCAAGTCCTGGATGGTGCTTTCCTGTTAGTGTTTATAGAAGAAAATAGTGTTTGCACAGTTCAAATGCTTTTCATGTCAGCACTGATCACATTTGTTTGCAGTCTATGAAAACAGAACATTAGATTTCACCTCAAAGCTATTCTAAGAAAACTTTTTAATAATCATTGATTATATTTCAGAAACATGGCAGTACTGAAAATGTTACCGTCGCTATAGCCATGAAGTTAGAACAGCTATTATTTTTGGAGTGTATCTAAATCAGTATTTTTTTCAAGTGGAAAGATTGGCAGAATTTCATTGTGCTTGTCAAAGTTACTCACTTCCTTCCAATTCCTCCAGTTTTACTTATCTGTTTGGTGAAAGCAGAACACAGAAATGCAGGATACGCTTTCCAGAGCCCACGTTGGGAGCCTGTGTGCAGCATGTCAATAACTACCTGATGCCTCTCAGGCTTCCCTGTGTCCGTCCCGACTGTACTGCCCTCAGTGGTGCCTCCACTGCTCAGATTGCAGAGTCAAGCCTGCAGGTAGGCCTGCGGCCCAAAGGGCAGCATGGCAGAGAGCTGAGGCTGCACCTCCCAAGTCCCACTGAAGGACTCTTGGCACTGCATCATCCTTCCTCTCTCTGCAGTTTAAAGACATGTTTAATACTGAGCGATGGTTGTAAATGTGCTTTTCAATGCCATCGACTTGCAAGAGTGTAACTCTGGGAAAGGATGCTGTGAAGCTGCCAACACAGCTTGTCCAGGAGTTTTCTTTTCTGAGGAGTGTTAAAGTGGCATTAAAGTTTTCCTTTTGCTGGGGTGCTTTTCCTTCTGTGTGCATCAGTGATGCTTGGGCGGGTGTGTTCCTTTTTTCAGACTGAGATTTGGAGCTGTGCTTTTCATTCTTCACTTGCACTTAAATAGTAAACCAATGTTTCATAACACCAGTGTTTTCAAATTCTGTGATAACTGAAGTGTCCAAATGATTATTTATTGGGAGTAGAAGTTTATCATTGTATTATCTTTGCTCTAAATTGGAAGGATAGTGCTTCAAGCATTTTTTAACAGAAAAAAATGATAATAACTTGACATTCCACAGCATACATAAATTGATGGAAGTCAAAAGATCATTTGCTTTGAGGCTGTGCATAATGATCTTATTTGTTATTATGTGGTCTGCACAGGCTACTCTCAAGACATGTAGGATTTCTTCCTTTCTAACGTTTCTACATCATGATGATAGAGATGAATACTTCATAGATATGTGGCCATCTGGTTCTCCTAATTCCACTAAATTTACCAGAAGAAAAAGTAATGTATTATGCCTTTCTAAATATAGTTCTTTTTCCATGATTGAAAATTGAATCACTTATTCTGTGGAAAACTCTGATATTCTGTAGTTTCCTTTGTTCCAACTTGAATATTCTTAGGGAAAGTAAACCCTTGATTTCTTCATATAAGTATTGTGGGATTTTTTGAAATTTTTCTTCTTTTGCTGTCATTTTCGGATCCAGATGTTCTCCAACCATACAAACCAAGTAAAGGTATTAGTGACCTCTTTTGTTCCTCAGATTATAGCAAAAATAAAGATCTTAAAATGCCTTAGAAGGAAAGGAAGGCAGTGTAAAAGAAAGCTAGCCTTCTGGGAGGAATAATTTAAGAAAGAAATTTGAAGCACTTCTGTAATAAATCCCAAACTTAATAAAACTCTTTGTTACTGGGGTTTGGTCTTGAAATTGTATTTCTAGTTTGGAGACTTCCACTGGCACAATGTCTTCTAAGATGGTTTGGTGTATGTTTTGGGTTAATATGAGTGGTTTCAGTTGCTGAAGCAGTTGTAGGAAGCATGTTAGAGGCAGTTCAGACCTGGCTGTGAAGCTGTACAGCAATGTCAGTGAGTGAATATGAATGCAACGATCTTGGTGCCACTAGGAAAAAGAGTGGTATTAATAACAATGAGAAGAAGAGGGACCAGCACTTGATGTGATGACAGTTTCTGTTTGCTAGCCAAGTAAATGTGTCAGAAGGTCACCAAGGAGTATCTATGGCAACCAAAGGAGGAGGATGGCTCTGCTGGGTCAGTGTTGCTTGTTGGGTAGAACCCCAGGCAGTGAACTGTGATATGACCTGATTAGGACTAAGCTACTGACTGAAATTGATAGTATTTATCAGCCACAGTCTTCAAAAATCAATGAAAAGCAGAAAGAAAGTAATAGTGGAAAGCAGAAAAAACAAGGACCAAGAAAGTTTGTCTGATATCTTTCCAATTAAAAAACTCAAACTATTCAGTACACACAAAAGTGTGGTAAGCCTGATCTCTGGAAAAAGTTACTTGTAATTTCTGCTAGGAATGTTTTTACTCTGCAATGTCTTTTTTTTTTTTTTTATTTAATTTTTTAAAGAACTAGGGTTTGTCAGGAATCTTACATACCAACACCAGACTTGCCATAAATTTTGTCAAGTGACATTTCTTACGTGATTTTAAAAACTAAAAATAAATGAAAAATCACCAAGTCTTTTAAGCCTTTGATGGAAATCCAGCAGCTTAAATATTGTTGAAATCCAGTCTGTAGGGTGGGTTAACTGAATTCCCAGTGTAGTAGCACTGTTAAAGCAACTGTCTTAGATAATAAATGGCAATATGCTCTATGACTCACTTGAGGGGTCATTATTTTTGGCTGGCCTGAAAGACGGTGTTTGCTGGGCTGCAGTGAGGAAGGTGTCAGCTTGTGCCATGTATGTGATCAAAGTGACACAGTGGAAGAGCGAGGGCAAGTTTCCTTAGAGACCACTTGGGATGAAGGTTGGGGAGAGGAGATGGATTCCCTGCTGTTTCTTTGGCCTGTAACCCACAGTATTAAAATCTGTAATGAAAGTGCTGTGTGTTCCTTTCCCTTCACCATCCTACATTTTGTACTGCAACGTGGAAGCCTAGGGAGTAGTACTGCATGTGGTACTTCAGGATCTGAAGGTCTATGGAATTACATTATTGAGGGGATTAATAATCTCTGGGACACATTGTAATTTGCTTTATATTAATGAACATGCACATAAATAATGTAGTAAAGATCTAAACATAAAATGGTGAAAATCTGCAGTTTGCCTGGGTGTTCTTTTTTTTTCCACGGATGTGCTGTATCTTTTATAATCCAAAGCTTTGCATCTGAAGCACTTCTTGCTGCTGAGATGGTCTTCTCTAGCATGACCCCATGCTCTGATCCTTAGTTTGCTCAGAGCCTACCTCAGACCAGCTGCCTTGTGAGCACTGCCTGCTCCTCTCAAACCCTCGTTTTAGTTTTCATGTTCCTACGTTTTGTCAGGTGCCAGCTGGCACCGCAGCTGCGCTGGTGGCACTCAGAGGAGCCCGGGGTCACTGTGAGCTCAGCAGGGTACTGGCTGCTGCAGGGATGGCACCAGCAACCACAGGGAAGCTGGGAGGCGCTTGTCACGTTGCTCTTGAGGTGAATCCACTGCATACTCATGGAGCAACACGAAGAGACTTCTAGTTCTTCTGTATCTCTGCCAAGGAGAACATTACTACAGAGCACTGTCATTCAGCTGGAATAAAGGGAAATAAAGGACGAAAATGTTTGTAGGATTGCAGAACTGTTGACTCTTTCAAACTCCTACAAAAGTAAATGATTGAACAAGTCTACAGCTTGGGTTCAGCTGTGGATGTGCAGCTCAAGCTGTAATTTTCTATTCCGAGATAAACTCTAGTTATTATTTAATGAAATAGAAAGTCAAGGCTTTAAATTGCAAGCAATTCAGATGTTGTTCTTCCACAAGATTGTGTAGCATTTTTTGTTTTGTTTTCCGTCTTCTTGTGTCAGTATCTAAAAGTTTACCGTGATAAGTCCAAGTGGCAGAGAACATGGTTTGTTCTGGCACGAAGAGAAGGCCAGGCAGTGTTTATCCAGGTTCAGAAAGCCTGAAAGAAGGAGAGAAGTGAGTCAGACTGATGAGTTTGGAACAATTTCTGACTGATGCTTGTAGTGCCGTTTGCATCCATGCTTTCAATGTCTGTGTAATGCATTACAATGGTGAGTCTTAAAACCCCAACAAATTCTGTTCCCCTTAGTACACACAAACTGCCCTAGAATTTTCCTTGTTATCTGTTTTTGGATCCTATTTTGTTGGCAGCATGGTACAAGCTATAGCTGGCACCCGCATGATGCAGTGCTAGGCTTTGTGTAAAAATACACTAGAGTGTATGTGGGCAGGGCCATAGCCTCTGCAGTTGCTCTATTTGTAGCACGGCTCCTTCATCTTTTGCATGTTTCTGTATGTGATATTTGGGCAGATTTTAACAAACCTGGCTTAGGGTCTGAAATAACAACCAGCATCGTACCAAAGCACTTAGCGTATTATGAAAGGAACATGCTTATACAGCATTTATTATGTATTTATAGCTAGCCCTTTAGACTGATGTAAGGAAGAGATATTCTGAAAGTATTTGAAATATCTACAGATTTTTATTTTTATGTTTCAAAATGCAGTGCTTAGAAATCTCACCATGAAAGCCTATATTGATAAAAACAGCTTCCCCCTTGGTTTCTGGGGATACTTGTGACTTGAAGGCCATTATGATCAGTTGCTTTTACACTGTGTTGTTGTTGGACCACAATGAAACAGTCCATGGATATGGTATGTTCATCAGGATCTGGTGCAGAGAGTCTACCCTTTGTAACGGCATGGTTTTTTAGGGAAGACAGATTAAGTGTTTCACTAGATAGCTGAAACTCATGCAATGTCACCAAACCTCATCTTCTGCTAAAGTGGACAAAACTGTTTGAAGAAGTAACCTGGTTTTTCTCATACCTAAGCACTTGAAATATTAGGGAAAATAAAAGTGGATTTTATTCCTCTAAGTGCAAAAGAGCCGTTGGAAATACTTTTATACAGGCAAAACTTATAGATTAAAAAATGTGTAGCAAATTTATCACAAACAAGGCATGTTTATTTCCTCACTCATTTGCTTCAGAGACACTTTAAACTAGCTTGTTTTCTGAGATCATAAGTTGCAGACATTGAAGAGGAGAAAGCAGAAGACTAATAGCACTGATGGCAGAAACACCACTTAGCTGCTTATTAAATAAAAACTGTTTTGCTTCCAAGTTCTTAAGTGCTATACTTATTTAATCTGGTTTGCCCAACCTCTCTTTTTAAGTCATTTGTTCTGCTCAAAATTGCAAAGAAATTTTTTGTCAGAACACTTTGTTGGTTTAGATAATAACTTTTTTTTTTGGTTGCTTTTGTTCAACACATGAAATAAAACGTTTTCAGATGGAGGGTTGGCCCTCATTAATTGGAGTTTCAGGAAGCAGAAAATGGGAATGCTAACAGAGTATCTTCAAATAAATCATGATTAATTGCACGTAGAAATAGTCTGACTTCATTTGTGTATGCTTAACAAGCCTTTACTGACTACTACAGTTTCTGCTGTTCAAGAATAAAACTGAGAGTATGTAGCACCAGTATCTGTTTGAATATACCCCTGCGCCTGCTTTCACTGCTAGAAAGCACAAGCACTGGTTCTGCTGCATTCTGCTGTTGGCAGCTATGAAGAGCTGTCGATGAGAGCAAACTGGATCCCAAAACTGGACATCCTCTGTGTACAACATGGATACAGATCTTCTCCAGAACCAGTTAGCATCAGTCTCTTTTGACAGATGTCTTGGGGATTCTGCTTTGTTCACTTTTTTCTCCCCGCTGAGTGCCATTTTCCCTGCTTTTTCTTTTAAAAAAGGCCTTTTCCAGTCCCCTACCCATTGCACAAAGGTTTTCACAGCATTATTTGGCCATATGTGAGTTTCTTGTTGCCATTAGAGCAGCCTGCAGGATACATCTTTCTGTGCTGTTGAACTTGGTTGTAATATTTCTGTCTGTGCCCTGCCACACTTCGGACTTTGGAGGCCCAGCCATTTTGCAAGGCAAATTTCTTTTCCTGCTCACTGCTACTAGTCTGCAATTCTGGTTTGCCCAAGGTCCTTCTTTCAAAAGTCACTCTTGCCATGTTCACAAGTGGAAGATGCTCATTTGATGGGGAGGGGGAGGATAAAGGGTTAAAAGAGTAATTTTCATGCTCAAAGCTGCTATCATTGAAGTGGTGCAACACACTTGCTGTATCAGCCATCAGTTAAGCTGCTACACCACTTTACTGTTCATCAGCTTCATCAGTGTGTTCAGCATTTCGTGATGAAGGTTATCCAGGGAGAGGAGATTGCAATTTGTGGAGATGCAGTCATGTGAAAGTGGTGGCCAGAGGAGCCCAACTCCCCAGCCTCAATAGAAAATGCATCCACAGAGAACAGTTCCCCTGGCCCTGATATATAGCATTTATCTTCAACCTAGGTTAAGTCAGAAAGCACAGCTGCCTTCTGTTGCTTTGGTTTTATAAATTTGATCTGTGCCTTTGATGATATTTTTCATGTCTTTCCTTCTAAAGGAGGTAAAGGCAAAGACAATGCTTTGATCTGTGATCAGTTCCATGGATTCCTATAAAGGTTTTTTGAGTTTTTGGTACTAGGAAAAAACAAATCTCAAGGCCTGTTTTTAAAAACAGATTATCAGCAGAGGGAAGGCGCAGTGGGATGGTTACCAGCGTTGGGAGGATAAATAGGAAAGCTGAGTAACATGGGAAGGAGCTACAGGTTGAGGCTTGGGTTGGGAAGATAACTGTAGATGGGAGCTGGAGCATCAGTGAAGTGTGTACAAGGTAACTGAAAATGTCAGATAGGAAAGAGTGAGAGGGGAGAGAGTGGAAAGCAAGTGTATTGGAGGATGCTGGCACTGGATTTGAGAAGCAGGAGTCTCTGTTGTTGTATATAATACTTCAGCAGTATAAAAGACTGGAGTTTATTCTTGTTGATGTGCTAATAAGAGCTCTGGGGGTTATATCTTACCTCTCTGGAAACTGAGTAGCTGCATAGTGAAGAGATCTGCCACAGCAGACATAAACCAGTTGTTGGAAAGGTCTCACCTTCAGTCCGTTTTGTGCAGTCAAGGGACTTGTAAAGCAGTGTGAGCATTCAGAGTTGTATGCAATTCCTGTTCTAACCCTTGTCCTATGCTATTCTTTTGAGTTTTCTTAAGCTTAACTAGCTAATGCTCCAGTGGCAAAATACAAATACTATCATCCATGTTGCTAGGAAAAATGATGGTATTTTTAAGTGTGTTCATGGGAATCCAGAGGTGAGGTGCTTCAGGATAAAGGTTTAATTCTCAGTTTATTCCCCCTCAGTTGTGCTCATGCAGATTGCCTTTCAGTAACAGAAGAAATAATCATCAGTTTTTTCACTCTTTCCTGCATTTTTTCTTGAATTAGCTATTGGCTACCTAGAAACACATTTTGGGAGGAAAAGATTATTTTTCTTGGAATTTCTTGTGATGTCTGAGACTAAGGTATCTCACTAGTAATTAAGAATTAGATTTCTTTTTCATAACCATATTGTACTTCTTTTTGTGCCATATATACATCCCTTCCCAACCTTTATCATCTAGCAACTTTTCATGCATTCAAGCTTAATTTAATATTAGTTGCATGCTTTTATATAGTAATTCTAATCTTAGTTTTTTTCAAAAGGGCAAATTACAGAAACAACTTTTGTGAGATACAAGCTCCTAGATGATGATACCAATTTGCTTTTCACAGTTAGGCACAATAAATTACTTTTCATTGCAGGTGAAATGAGCTGCACTGACGTGTTTCTTCTTCCACAGAATGCAGTTGGGTTCTGGGACAGGGATGAAGAGCTAGCAGTCATAATACTGAAGGAGCATTTAAGTTTTTATTTAAATTCATAGTTATCTGCTTGATAAGCTACATGGAAAGCTGTACGGAAAAGTTATTTTCCTATTGTCTTTTAATTTCCTATTACCTGTAAGGAATTTGCACTTAACTTTGTGATGAACCTAGAATCCTACAGACACTGCTTTTTCAAAAATTCCTAATGTGAAAAAAAGAGTGTTTCTGTATAGGAAACAAGGAAAAGAAATCTCTTGAGTCAACTACATTTTTGATAAAGTAGATTATATTTTTTTATGGCCTGATTCAGTATTAGATTATTGCAGTCTCATTCCATCTTAATTTCATCCATCAGCAGAGTTATTTCAGCATACATATGGTACAACGGATGTCAGAATTAGCCTCTCTGTGTGTAATTATCCTTTAGTCTGCAAGGATAAGAAGTACCTTCTAGAGGCCAGCAGTACTGCCCTGTTAAATCTGCTGCAAATGTGATCTGAGGCTTTGAATACTGAACTTCAAGTACTTTAAACAAAACTTTGAAAGTATTTTTTTTTTTTTACTGCAAATACACCAAGGATCTGTTGCAAGAGAAAGGGTCTAATGCCCTTAGCCTGTAATGAGCCCCACAGAGGCAAATCTTGCCTCTCTATTTACTCCAAAGCGAGGGAGTTTGCCTGCCTCTTGGTGAGAGATATATGAGTAGGCCCTATCAGAAAAACACAGTTATTAACTACCTTGCCCTAACCTGAAATAAAACCTTCTTCTTTAAGGTGAGTATGCTGTGCTCTCTTCTCTGATGTCATGCTTTTACTGACTTCTTGTGTTAAAGACAACCATGCTGTGTCTCTGTATTTATAGGGAGGAGACAGAGTGATAGGCACTAAATATCCACTGTGTGTATCTGACAGTAGAAGACAGAGAAGGTTGTCTGTCTGTCAGGCAGCCTACATTCTGCAAAATCAAGTGTTTGAAAAGCCAGCATTTTAAATGGCCAAGTCAGTTTTTGCCCTTACAGGTGCTACAGGACATGTAGCTGCAGTGTATATATTTACAAGATTCAACATTTAATTCATGTTTTAGAAACCTCATATTATTTTCCTGCTGGTGCTAGTATTGTCTGTGTTTTACAACTGTATCTGTTAAGGTCAGAGCTATCAAATCTGGTTAGTCCCAGCCTGATTTTCAGAGCACGCAAGTCTCCTGCAACCCTCCACTTCATTTGAATGGGCCTCTGGGCGCACACAGCAGTACTGTGAAGGAGGCCAGCTATGTAGGTCCCAAAATACGGATTGGTACCTAATTTAGTGTATCCAGGGGTGAAAATGTTGGCTTAGTATTCTCTCTCCCTGGGACTCATACTCCGTGTATTGCTTCTTGTATTTGAGATGGGAGCTGTCATTCACTGTAAGCCAAGTAGGTCAGTGCCTGTAGGTATGGCTGTATTTTATACATCCACCCCCATGGGTGCGTGACCACCCTCTGTTGAATCTTACTCTAGGTACTTTGTTGAAACATTTTAGAGGGGTTCTGCTCAGGTTACCCTGGTCCTGAGGGCTGCTTGAGCCCTGGATGAGCAAAGTGAGCAAAGCAAGCTCCTCCTCTTGATCAGGTTCCTGTAAAGGAGATGGAGGGAGTTGCCCCTTCTTGAAGACTTGAGCCAGAAGAGGCATAGTGGCAAAAGCAGCCAGAAGACAAACTGTGAGTTCAAACTGCATATAAATCTCTACCCTAAGCTGATTTGTGGTTTGGTCCAGCTGTCCTCTCTTCCCTGAGCCTCTTCCACTCAACTTCACTCTTAGCTTGATCATTTTTATCCACTTTCTGTGGGCCTTCCTTCATGCTCCTTTCATTCAGCTGGTCTCTTCCTCACAGAATGCAGAACCCCACGTTTCACTTCCAAACCACCTGCAGGGGGGCAGAACACCTAAGCATGCACACATCTTCCACTGAGACACAGGAGCTTGCTGCTTGCTTGCTCCAGGTCTCTTTCAAGGCAGAGGGAACTAAAATAGCTTAAAACACTTATTGCTGTTGAAGATGAACATGTGACTGCCTCAAACTGCATCGCCACTAAAGGCTTAAAAATAACGTGGTCTGCTGCCATCTGCTTACACATCTTTCCTCCACCCTCCATTGCTCTTGTCACTTCAGGCTGCTGTAAGCTCTTCAAAGCAAAGACAATCTTCTCTGCCTTTGCAAAAGGCATGTCACTGTGGCACCTTCCCTACCCCATCTTTGCTTAGCTCCCAGCTTGCACTGTACTACAAATGAGAGGGTTGATATTTTTATAATTTAGTCTTAATGGGGATGTGGATTGAAGCAAACAGGAGTTTCATTTTGTGGTATCTGCCCGGTTGTAACTCATCCCTAACATGAATTTGTTGGTCACACTAAGATCTCAGGTATTGATCAATGATGTAATTACCATCCTATAGTAGGACAGATGATGTAATTCTTACCCAGTTACTGAAGACAATGACCTTGAGACAAATCAGATGGCTGAGTAGCATAGATGGTTCACTGATTATAAAATGCTCTTGTTTTAAAACTAAACTGTCATCTGTTAATTATTGGGGAGGAACAACTACAACAAAATGCCAGCATGTCACAAAAAGATACAGCATATCTTGATTTTTACCAGCATATTTCTGTTCTGACAGGTGACTTTTGATGGTTTTGTTGCTTTTTTTTGCTTTGGCTGTCATTTCAGTTTACATTAAGATAGCATAAAACCTGACTTCTGTGAGCCGAAGGAAAAGAAGAAGTAAAGGTTTATGTGATAGGAGAAATTCTGGTAGATGGTAGGAGGATATATGGTGAAGTTTTGCCAATGGGAAAGCCTAGTTCCTCCCTGCCCAAGTAGAGATGGCTTAAATATACATCTGAGTAAGAGGTAGCATCACTTTTCATTTGAATACTTAATAAAAGAGAAAAGTGACAAGCACTGACCACCAGCTGTTGCATCTAGATAAACAGTGGGCAAAACTCAAGAAAGTCACAAAGATAAAAGAAATAAAACCACTTGCTATGGTTGTTAATAACATGATAGGGAGAAAGACATATGAAAGACATATGACATCTCTCAGTGAAAAGAGGTTCTGAGAGACCCCAGTACAAGCATAAGAAACATTCAGTTATGAGAAGCATGGATCCTAAGAAGAAAAAACATGTTTGAAAAGACAAATGGTTGAAGAGCTATTTTTGGTTCTACTGTTGGTATTTTCTTCTTAACGACTAATGTTCTTCTGGCCTAACATTTGCTGTTTTGTGTCAGAATTTTTTTTTATTCTTTTGTTCCTCTCTTCTTAGTCAACTGGCACATTTGCAAGATAAGTATTAAACTGAAGAACTTACCAAAGACAACTTCTCAAGCAGATCATTACTAAAAGTAGTGGAAGAAATTTGCATGGATTTGTGACCTAATAAAGAAGACTATAAAAGAGTGATCTGACTAATTAATTACTGCAATGAATTGATCTTAGGAAGTAATAGAGGCATAGCTCAATCAGAATCTCTATCTTCCCCTTTTCTCTGAGCCAGACTTTTCTCTGGTAGCTTGTGTTTGAAACTAATGAATATTATGGGCAAGAATGTAGTTTTGAGTTCTATGAGCATGTACTTTCTATTGTTGAAATACACTTCCCTGTTCTATAGACTTTTCAGGTCTTCTGTTTTCCCACAGTATTTGCTTAATATAGCATTGTCGAATGTCTAGGGGACTCCTAATGTGTAAGATCTTACAGTCTGCTAAAAGCAGTTAAGATGTCTAGTTCTTTATGTTTAAAGGACCTTGTGCTTGAAAATCCTTCATACTGTGTCTTAGTGAGAATTTCACATTTCAGAGGGATGAAATAAGAACTCTGATGGATGTGGTCCCTTCAGTAGTATTTCTTTTCTAAATGGGCAATAAATCTAGATGTGGATAGTTGAAATTGTGAGAAAGTCATGAAAAGGAGGAAATTACTTTAATTCTGTAATGCCAAAGGAACCAGAAAACCTCTCATTCACACTCTGCCTCAGGGATTAAGCATGGGTCTTCATTTTTTAGCAAGCTTCTGTAGAGGGGTGCAACCACTTCAAAGATTAAGTTTCTTTGGCAGGCAGAGGTTCCAGTTGCGTGGGGAACCCTTCTTCACTGATCCGTGAGACCAGCTGCTGAGTGTTCTGCTCTCCTCTATGGTTTCATTACCACAGCTTTGCATGAGGTGGGCAACTGCCCTCACTCATGTTTAGAATAACAGAATCGTTACTGTTGGAAAGGAACTTTAAAATAATTGAGTCCAACTGTTAACCTAACCTACTCCACCACTAAACCATGTTCTTAAGTGCCACATCTGCATGTTTTTTAAATACCTCTGGGGATGGTGACTCAACCACTTCCCTAGGCAGACTGCTCCCATGCTTGGTAACTCTTTCCATGAAGAAATTTTTCCTAATATCCAATCTGAACCTCCCCTGGCACAGCTTGATGTCTTTTCCTTGTCCTGTCACTTGTTATCTGGGAGAAGAGGTCAGCCCCCACCTGGCTACAGCCTCCTTTCAGGCAGTTGTAGAGAGTGATAAGGTCCCCGCTGAGCCTCCTTTTCTCCAGGCTAAACAATTCCACCTTCCTCGGTCTCATCAGACTTGAGCTCCAGACCCTTCCCCAGCTCTGTTTCCATTCTCTGGACACTCTCCGGCACCTCCATGTCTTTCTTGGAGTAAGGAGCCCAAAACCGAACACAGGGTTTGAGGTGTGGCCTCACCAGGGCTGAGTCCACAGGGACAATCACTGCCCTGGTCCTGCTGGCCACACTATTTCTGATACAGGCCAGGATGCCATTGGGTTTATTGGCCACCAGGGCACACCTGGGCACACACTGGCCGTTGTTCAGCCAGCTGCTGGCCAGCACACCCAGGTCCTTTTCCGCTAGGCAGCTTTCCAGCCACTCTGTCCCAGGCCAGTCACATTGCATGGGGTTATTGTGACCCAAGTGCAGGATCTGGCACTTTGCTTGTTGAACCTTTTAAAACCGGCCTCAGCCCATTGATTCAGCCTGTCCAGATCGCTCTGCAGAGGCTTTCTACCCTCCAGCAGATTGATACTCCCACCCAACTTGGTGTTGTCTACAAACTGACTGAGGGTGCACTCAGTCCCCTTGTCCAGATCATTGACAAAGACATTACACAGAACTGGCCCCAATAGATGAACCATTATCATCCTTGTTGTTCGGTTCCACTTGGATATTCCTATTCCAAGTGGAATTGGAATATAGCCCTATTCCAGTTATGCCAGGGCACCTGGGAAGGTGGGGCAGTCACATAGGGAATGCGCGTGCTGTGCCAGGCAGGAGCTTGTCACCACTGCCCCCTGTCCCTTATGTCACTGTGTTCAGCCAGGCAGAGAGAGGAGAGGGAATCTTCTGTATCATGTATCCTGACTGCCTGCTGGGCCTGTCCCAGGGAAGGTAGGTAGGGTGGAGTTTCAGTATTCTATCTCTCTTGCTGATGGTCCTCAAACTACTCCTCCTTGAGCTCTCTCACTAAGTGGAGGAGTTCCTCTACCTGGGCACACCTCCTACAGCTGTTCTCACTGCTGCTGGCTGCTACTGGCATAATTTTGCAGATGAGGTACAGAAAGGCTGAAGGACAGGCTCATAAGAGAGCAGTGATGCTGAGGGTTGATTTCATAAACTTGCCAAATAATTTGCAACTGTTTTATCCTGTAGGTCACCCTTCTGCTTGCATCCTGTTCTCATTGTTTTCAATTTTGCTCTTTCATTCTTTTGTCATTGATTTGCTCTCTCTGCTCCCATTTTTTCAGTGTGGTCACAGCTCAGTTACCTCAGCTAACTCGCATCTTTGACTTGGAGCCTTTGTGCATTCAGAGACAGTGGCACATCACTGAACACTTTCTCCCTCTATAGTACTGCTTCAGAGAGTGAAATTTACCCTGAGGCTCTAGAGCAGACTTCAGTCTGTGTATCAGCCCCTAAAGTCCAACTGTTTAAGCTGCAGCGCACCCCCTGCATTTTGCTCCTGCACTTAGTTGTTGTTTCAAAACAAAATGAAGTGACAGTGCTTGTCCATGAAGCTTTCACTTGACGCAAATTCCTTTTTATTTTCTCATTTCTCTGTCAGCTACTGTCTTGCCCTCCAAGTTTAGATAGCAGTTGTCAGGAGATTTAGACCTTCAGACGACTCTTTATGTTAACTATTTTTCTCTTTTCTCTCTCTTTGCCGGCTAGGTTGTCTAAAAAAACCACAAACATCTAGCAAAGTCATGGGTAATAAATCAAGCCATTTGTCCCAAATCTCTCTCCTCTCTACAGCTTTTAAAAGCTGTTTTACAGCATGGAAGTGAAGGTTAAATCCTGGGCTGTTTTTCCTGCACAGGGAGTTTGTACATGGCTCTTCTCACCTGTGTTCTGTGTATTAGTAGAGACCTTCTTCTTCTTGTTCAAGGTTTTCCACATGATCTGGGAGAGGGGAAGATCCCAGACCTCTACTGTATTGCATCCAGTGTGATCTCAAGCTCAAGGATGCTTTTTCCAGATGCTCACACACCCTTGCTCCAGGAAACCTCCCTTTTCTTTAGAGCCCTTTGCTCCCCTGTGAGTGTTCCAGACATGCTGGGTAGACTGGCCCTGGAGCTGTCCTGTTCCAAACTTACTGATGTTTTAGGGTGTCTGTTGTGGCAGGTCTGTAACCATCTGAACCTTAAATAATTGTGGTTCCTTAGATACTGGGAGGGACTTTCTTATCTGATGTAAGTTGCTATAGCTCTTCAACCTAGAAAAACTGTAGGTTTGCACCAAATTATGGTGATGGAAATCTTCCTCACACCCCTTGGTAGACCACGTTTTTCATGTTGCAGCTGGGGAACTGGGTCTCTGAAATCAAAGCATGTATCCTCTGCTTCCTAACATTCTTCTTCATAAAACTGTGAAGAGGTCTGGACACAGTCCAGTTAATTCTGGTTTATTTTCTTGCCCTGAATTTCTTCACTAGTGAGTGAATTTTTTTCCACATCTGTTCACTGCTCTGCTAGCCAAAGTAGAACATTACGGGGACTTGTTGCGTAGTCCACAGAGTGATGAATTGTAAGGATGAGAGATCTGTATATCTGATTTTCCTGGAAGACTCAAAGGAAAATCAGGATGATTTTTAAAACATGGAGATTAAGTTGTTACTGCCTACCTGCCTCAACCTCTGATTTCAGTGCCTGACACTAAGGGATGTGGATGTTATTAGATTGGGTATCCAAAACTCATGTGAGTCAGAATTAACTCCTGTATGCTCCATGAAATAAAAATCAGGCTGTACACATCTCTGTCTTGTCTTGTGATCTGAGCAGTTACACATTTTCAGAAAATAAGCATGTATTTGGATGTGATATGCTGCTCCTTGCAGCAGTTCTGCTTGAAAGTGAGAGAATTTGGCTGAACCCTTTGCTCAGCCTGGCACTCACACCAGGTTGCAGCTACATTCTCTTGTATCGTATTACTCTTTCTCTAGTCAAGATAAATTCACCAGGAGGAAGGGAGCTCTCCAGCCAGAGCACTCACCATGAGAGTAGTAGAACATTCTGGCTTAGTTTCATTTCATCTCCACTTGGAAGAAGGTTTCAATTTTCCTTGCCTAACTCTTTAGGTTTGCCATGAAAGCCTGATACTGATACCTGCATTTTGGTTTTTCCCCATATATATTTACCTGTTCAGAGGAAAAAAAGTTCACCTTGATCCACATAATAGACCTATGTAGTAGGTGAATGCAGAAGACAAGACAGTGATGTTCGCAAAGCTTGGTTTTTTTTGATTCAGAGAGGTGAGAGCCAGGAAGTCCAACTTAATACAGAAGTCAGCGACTTAGAGCTCTGTCTGTATGGGATAAAAAAAGCCAGCCAGGCTTTCTTTATGCTACAGCTCTTATCATGGTTATGAAGATATGGCAGTAATGCTTCAGACTCTCCCAGTGTAGATGTAGTTTATTATGGGCAGTAAAAGTCAGGTGTTTCTATACTTACTGCTGGAAATATGTGGGGTTTGTGGTGTGTGAACAGGACAGAGTTTGTGTCATACAGTGTGATGGGGTTAGATCCCTGACTTTTATCTTAGGAGGTTTTCAGAAAGACTCAGCAGTAAGTCCCTTTGAAGACCTGTTCCCAGCTCCCTGGTTTCCAGTGGAGCACCTGAGAGATCAGCCCATCTGTAGCTTCACTCCACTCCTGTATTTGGGGGCTGCCTGCCTGCTGCTCTTTAAGACTCTTCTGTTTTTTAAATCACCCCTGCAAACCTGTGCTTAGCCTCTCATTTTGGGGAGGAGAGTAAGGAGGAAGCACCAAGGCCTGCAAGTCAAGTTTGTCTTTACAAGAAGGTCTCATCCAATAAAGGGAAAGATCCCATCTAAGTGGGACCTATTTTGCAGGGGTTTTTTCTTCCTCTGATCGTACATCTTAAAATCTGAGACGTTTAGCATCAGTGTTGAAAAGATGCTCTGCAAAGCCCAGATCTGTAACGTTTCATGGTAGAATCCACCTGCCTGCCTCTCTTTCAGTAAAATTATAAAGTTAGACTTCTTGCCTCTATTTCAAAAGAGTTACTCAAGGAGACAGTGACTTTACAGCTCCTCTCTGTCATGCCATAAAACTGGGTGGTAGTCATCTTTGAGGAAAAAACATTTCATACCCTATTGCTCTTTCCTTGTGAGGCTCAGCAGCTGTGGTGGTTCCCTTTGCAGAGGGTTCAGGAGTGTAGCTGGCACCCTCGAAAATGAAAAACACTTGAGTCATTTGCATAGTGGATCAGAATCCAGCCCACCTGGCTGCCAGAGCAAAAAACCACAAACTTTCACATTTGAGTCATCTGCTGAAAAGCTACGTATTTTTATGAAGAAAGAACTAAATGTTTGGTTTAAAGTAATTTTATTTGCTTTCTTGTAGCCAAGTCACCTGACTCTTAGATGGTGAAGGTTATTTATCAACAAGATTTTCTTGCCATCTTTCTTTGTCTGCTGAACTACAGTGATCATAGATTGACCTTGCTTTCAGACATAAGAACAGTTGTTGGATTCAAGTGTTAATATCAGTGTTTGTGTCTATAGAAACCAATCAACGTTTCCTCCTAATTTTTGTAAATAGCCTGTGACCATGACACTTAGATTTCCTGTCTCTTGCATATCTGAATCAAAAATTCACTGCACACACTGATGTCTTCTGTGTTAGCTATCTATTGCCTCACTAATAGGCATCTTTATTATAGTCTGTAGTTCTCCTGTTGAGGTAAGTCCAGACATCATTGGAGCCTATAATCTTTCATTTTTATTCTACATCATGGATTTGTTTGAGGGACTTTCTCAGCAATAGCTGTAGGAAATTGCAAGTAACATAAGAAAAGCAGGTTGAACTGCCTACCGTCAGCATTTGCACAACATTCAGGATTTTTCCAGGATAACCTTTTAAAATTACTTTTTTCCAAAAGCAGTGGCAGTTTAGTGATGATTTTTCTTTCTTTTTACATTTCAGCATGAATGATTCAGGTTGTCTTGAGAACAAGATACAAAACTCTGCATTTTTGTACCTTTTTAAAAAATAGGTCAGCTGTTTCATTTGAGTACCTGTGTAGCACCGTCACATTTGGGGATGAGTGTTTGAAATCTGGCTGTAGAGTTGCCCCAATATTAGGGATTTGCCTTCTCATCTGCAGCAAAACTTGTCCATAATCAGTCAGTATATAAACTCTGAGATCTCTCATTTTGTTCCCACACAGCAGGAGCTCGTTCAGTAGCACTGAGTATGCTGTATTTTAAAGCTGAAGAACTTTCTTTGATATTTCTGCTTTGGTCTCCTGAGGAGTGCTTTGGTCCTAGGCATATAGGAGGCAAAAGAAAGGAGATTGTCCTCCCATGTTTTCATCAAAGCTGTTGTTTGCCCAGACAGGGTGCAGCAGAAGGAAAGGATGGAAAGAGAACACAAGCTGTGGAGGATGTGCTCAGGAGTAGTACTGAGGAACATGGGACTGAACCAGGAGATGGAGGGGCAGTTAAGACTAAAAGCACCAAGTGTGGGGATAACATTTTGGAGCTGGTGTGACTGTCAGGGATGGACTGTGTGATGCGATCGGGATTAAGATGAGAAACTGGGAGGAAACTGGTGTAAAGAGTCTGAGGATGGAAGCAGCAGAACTGAAGCCACAGAAAAGGGAAATCTCTGTTCTGTACATTGGTATGGATTTTGTGATTATCTGAGGGTGCATTTGGATGCTGCTTGTCCTGTCTGGTGTGAAGATACAGGATCATTTCACCTATGGTTTGTAGTCCAAGTGCTCGATGCAGCCTCATAGGCCTACTGAGACAGCAGACTGACTCATGAAATCCTGTCCCTCTGCATCAGTGCAAAAACCCTGGTGTGCAAATGCACAGTTTAGCTTAAACCACTGCAAAGTCTGTTCAAAATGTCTAAGTTCACACTTGAAGTGGATGAGCAGCATTCATACAATTTGTTTGAGCAGCTCGGTGGTGGAGAAGCAATCTCCATCAAGAGCATACAAGCGTCTTGCTGGCAATAGTACCTCATGTGAATGCATCTCTTTCCACCTGCTCCTACACCTTAATCTTGCTGTCCCTGTGCCTGTGCTGTCAGCATGAATCTGTGAATGCAAACTGGGTGTTTTAACACTACAGCTTTGGTTCACGTGAGATCCTTGACAGCTTGCAGTTACCTCTGTTCCTCCAATAGAAGAGGACTGTTTTCATTTAAAAGTTTCGGCCCTGGTAAATGACTTTGACCAGCGTAGATGCCCTCTTTTGGGTCTGCCTCTGTCAGCACGAGCTTCCCACATGCTCACTGCACCTCCCCTTGGAAAGGACCCTCTTTGGTGAGTGCTTCCCAGCTGGTTGGAGGCAGAACTGGGTTAGCATAAAAGAGCCCAAAGAGTAGTTTGTAGCTGCTCCAGTTTATTTTCACCATAACGGATTACAAAACGCTTTTACACCAGACTGTTAGCACTTCTGAAGGGAGACAGTCAGCACAGGAAGAGGGGCAGCTGGTGCCGAGCACATGTGTGGGAGGAAAATCTCATCAAGCAGCATAACTGGGTTTGGAAGGGACCTTTGTCCACAGTCTCAGTCTCTCTGAGTCTCAGTTCTGTCTCTGTGATGGGGGAAAAATCCCTCCTCACTGGGGTGTTGTGAACATGTGCTAATTTTAGTAAATCAGGCAGTTAGGTAATATGGTGACAGCCAGAAAATAACCTAGAAGGAAATTGTTGTTCTGTCTTTAAAGCAAAGCGTTTAGGGCCATTTTTAATACTGAGAATGAAGCAAACTACTGAGGATTGCTTATTCAGTAATACCAGCTTTACTATACCATGAATGGCACCATTTCCTGTGGGAAAAAAATCCCTGGGTGATCGCTAAATTAAATAAAGATTAAATGTTACACAATTGGCCACATTTCTGGTATTTCCTTGCCTTTTAGCTCCTGGCTTAACATTTCTGACATGTCTGTATATGTTGTATGTGTAATGAACTATCTGTGACCAAGCTCACAGTTGCTCATACTTTTTGTCCTAAGGTGTTAAGCACTTTAAAGAGGGCTTAGAGGACACTGAAGCGTCTTACACTCTTGCCATTATGTGTCTTTAAGCACATTCCTGTCTCCAAAAGTGCTTACCTCTGGTTCTTAAAAATGATTGCAACTTTAAGTGAAGGAGATGAGAGGGGGAAATGTTCTTCTAAATCTGGTAGAAAATCACGGTTGGTCATTTTTTGCAAATCTCCCTGATAAATCACTTCTCTGAATTTGTAAGTCCTTGCTTTGTAACAGGTGAGCTAGAGGTACAAAAACCTAAAGTTATGAAGCTATAGGTGTTGTCAGAAGGAAACAGATCCAGGTTGACTCTCATAACTAGGCTTAAATAATTTTGAAAATGACACTATTTGAAATTAACTTACTTGCACAGAATTGGGTATCTTACTGTATAACAGAGGAAACAGGTACACTGATAAGTAAAAAAAAAAAAAAATACAGAATACTGGCTACTGAGTATGCATCACTCCAGCTGATTTCATTTGAGTTAGGAGGATTAACTGGGAAAACCAAACATGCAAAGTCTAAGGTGCAAAAGTAAGTTGCTGTGAAAAAATGTTCATCTTGGCAAGTTTGTTTGCCACAGAGTAAACGACACGTGAACTCCATGTGTGAGAGCAATCCCTGAGTAACTGCCCTTGGCTGCGGTCTCAGGCCAGGGTGCCTTGCTGTAAACAAGAGGTGGCTCACTGCCCTGCCTGGAAGGAGTTGCCCTCCCTCGTGTACTCGGCTGCCTGTTGGCACACGCCCTTCTGTGTGCCCAACTGCCATGTTTGTCACACTGGCTCAACACTGGCTCTGGCTTCACAAGGTCACTCCTGTCTGCAGTATGGGTAGAATTAGAACAGTGATGGGAGGTGGCTTGGGCTTTTTTTCTATCTTGAGGAGGTAAAAGATGTTGAGCCTTGTCCAAGGCAGCCTGTTTTTTGAACAGCGTTGGGGCTTTTGTTGCTGGGGCCAGGGTGTTTAATAGTTTGACTTTGCTGCTATTCTGTTTGTTTTATTCAGCCAGGGACACATCACAGATCTATTTTTTGATCAGGCAGCATTCCTGTACTATAATAATTCAGAAGCAGAATTCACACACTAGTTGTGTGAAACGCCTGTTGATTACTTCTCTACATGTGCTTCTTGCCCTTGTCTTCCCTTAGGTACAGTTTACTCTGCAAGTTGTAAACTCCATGGAGCAGGTGTTTGTACAGTGCATAGCACAGCAAGACCCAGGTTTCATCGTGGTGTCTGGACATGCTCTTATGTAAGTAAGGGTACTCTGTCTTGCTGAGCAATTAGAATAGTTCACATTAGCAGAACTTGTAGAGTTTCCTGTGTGCAGGCTGATGAGAAAAGGGATTTTTCTTTCCAGGCTGAGAGGGTCTTTGGAAATGTTCTCCAAATCACAGCGGCAGCTGGCTCTTTGGGCACTGGACAAAGACATGATTTGGAAATAGCTTCAAAGTTTAGAGATGGCCCTTCACATACTAATGCTCCCAGATGAGTTAAGTGGGGGAAGTTCACACCTCCTGTGGTGCTTTTGTTTCAGTCTGCCAAACTGCAGACTCAGCACGAGTGCAGCATGCAGGTTTTCACAGTGAGAGCTTTTGTCGCTCCCAGAAGTGCTAGAAACTTAATTGCTTTCAAAGGCAAGCATGGAATCTGGAGGACCCGGTACAACCTGCTGAAAGAACATAAATCACGAGATACTATCACGTTTCTGTGCTTGGGCTTGCATGGAGTGAGTTTGCTTTGGGAGTGAATGCCTTTGGAATACACTGGTGGTTTTTTTGTTGATTCTTAGGCATAGCAGTAATTGTTGTTGGCTTTGTTAACAGGCATCTATGTTCTGTTCTGAAATTACTGTTCATGTCTTCTAAAAAGTGTGCAGACAAAAAGAAATATTTGTTCTGCCTTTAAATCATAAAAGCATTTCTGCATTTAAATGCATTGATAGCCTTGATCAGGGTTGTTCCCAGTTGTCATCCCTTCAAATAGGTATGGAAAGAGACCTGGTCAGTTGTCATTTGGCCACTGCTTTTTATCTTTGCCTATAGACGACGCTTAAAATGCCAGTGTTTACTTGTTCCTTTTTTTTGCGCTAGTTTGCCAGCTACTTTTGTCCCTAAGCAAATGAACCATGATGGCAACTGAGAAGAAACTGCCTTTTGTAGATAAGGAGTGGAATTTTCAAATGGCCTTATATAGTATGCTTCTCTAGGTTTTAATTTCCAAAGTAGTCCTTGTGAAAACTTGTGAGCAGGTCCTTCAGTTGGTCAGGGAGGTTTTTGGCATATTTACCCACAACCCAGTTTTAAATGTAGTTTTCCTCATCTCCTTAAATAATTAGTTGATAGGCTCTCTGTTCATAGGAATACTGTTTTGGTCTATTTTGCATGGAAACTAAAGCAGGAAAAGGTTTTAAGGTAAGCCAACCAAATAATCTAGGATCTTTTGATCAGTTTCCATTAGTATTAAACCAGTAATCTGCCCTATTAGATTTTACAAAGGAAGCTCAGTGTTTAAAGAAGATAAACATGCCAATTGACATTCAATATATCTTCTCAAGTCACCAGAAGAAACCTTGTTGAACCTTGTTGGCAGAGGTGCTTTCTGCAAGGGTTTCTAAAAACACCTCCCCAGCTCTTGGCTTAGTTTCTGAAATGCTCTGGCACTGCAGTGGGTCTGGTGCCAGTGCTGAAGGCTTGGTCTGGCTCCAGTTGGAGCTGAGGAAAGGCTGAGTTTTAAGACCTCTAGGATGCCTTCAGGTCCAGAAGAAACTGAGCACTGGAATAATGTGTCATCCAAACTGTGGTGTATTCCTAGAAATTGATGAATATGCTGTTTTAATTTGGTGAGTTTATATAGTTGAAGTTACTGAGATCTTAACGCTTAGAAGAGAGAATTCTGCAGCTCTTTAAGATTGCCTGGCACACAAACAAGCAAAGATCTAAATTGCTTTGAGCTGCTGACAGTTATCACAGCTTTGTGCAGACACACCTTTGCTGGTACTGACAAAACACAAATACCAGTTTCGCATCACTGTACTCTCCTTGGCTGGTGTATATCTTAAAACATGTACTGTACCTTCACAACTTTGGCACAGAAAATGGAAAGAAGGGGTCAACAGCAACAGTAGCCTCTTATCAAACAGTTGGTTTAAAATGCTCTGAGTAAAGACAGAATTTTAAAACAAAACTTGATCAATTGTTTGAAAACTGGACATTTAATACATTACATCACTCTGATCCCAGTCCACTCTGCTGAAGTCACACTGGATGCAAGAGCAGGCTTTGGTCTGTGAGGTGGACAGTAGCAAGGGAAGGAAAAACATCATTTTCTTTCTACAACACTGAGTTCCTCCAAACGTCCTAGCTAACTGAAAAGTCTGTTTTCAAAACATCTCTGACCCTATATGCAAATAAAATTTCTGTGATTTTGGCTTTTACTAGAAATCATGTCTGTTATGTATCTGTGTGACAAGGCACTGGTATATTAGTACTAAATGCTTCCTAAAGAAACTCATTGGAAATCCAGGGTGAAAAGTGAAGAGGCATTGAAAATTCCCCTAATCTATATCATGGCCCACCATATATTTCACACAACTGTCAGTAACCTGTAACAGCCTGCCTGCTGATGCAAGTTTCAGATAAAGAGTGTATTGACAGATTTAAATGTATTTAGTCTCCTAAGACTGTAGATTGACATTATGGTGGCTGTTGGCCACTTCTGTGAGCCCTTGCCTTCAAGTATGGAGTTAGAAATGAACAGGCAGACTCTGGCTGGTATCATTGGTGTGGCAGTGTGGATGTATTAACTTTACTAATTTGTTGGGAAAAGAAATGTCACAATTTGACACTCCAATGGCAAATCTATCAGTGTTCTCAGCTGCTGTTAGTGCTGGATTTATGCTCAGTACTTTTGCCATCTGCTATGAAAGCATTGCAGGCTACTAGAGGAGTGGGAGACTACACTGGCTTTGGGAAGCTTTCAGCAGAGCTGAGCAGATTCTTCGATTTGCTATGATCAAACATCCTGATTGACAGAGTGTAACTTGAGTTCCATTTCTGACTCAGTGACTGAAGTTTGTTGTGAATTCTTCTAATGATGTGGCATGCAACCTTCTTGAATTAAAAATTACAATTCCTGTGCTCCCCAGGTGCTGCAGAGGTGTCAGAACAGCAGCACTGACTGAAGTCTCTGCTGTGGGTGCACGTTTGCTGCCTTTCTGCTGGACATTGCCCCTGCTCTTAAGGGCAGCAAGGCAGGCCTCACAGCAGGCACTCAGCATAACTAACACCTTTGTCAGCTGGAACATTTTCTCTGATTCTTTATTATGTTTCTGTCACAATGTACAAGGTGATTTGGGTTACTTTTTTTAGCCTGTGACCTGTATTTCTACCATTGTAGGCTCTGAACAGTTTTGTCAGCTCTGGATTGCTTTGTGGCTCTCCTGGGATAGGTGATGGTCTCCTGTACCTTCATCAAGCACTAACCTCACAGGCATTGCTTGGTAAATAATTCCAATGCAAGGTAAACTTGCCTTGCCGCTGTTAAAATTCTCAGTCTTCTGAAAAGCCAGTAGATGGGGTGTGTGCAATTCCTGTGCAAAATCACTGTACTTCTCAACCCAAAGATCCAACTGTAGTTTCTACATTTTTATTGCAGAGACTGTTGTTGTTGTTGTTGTTGTTGTTTTTAGCAATGGCTCCCCACATGAATCACAAATTTAAGCAACTGAGTGGAAGCACCAAAAATTCTTGATTGATATTTTTGCATGAAGTACTCTGAGCATGATCTACTGTGCACCTGCCAACACTGTTAGGTCTTTGAAATCTGGGTATGAATTTTTATCATAAGCTTTTCTTTTTCTTTTTTTTTTTTTTTTAATGAAAGTATTCATGAACTAGAAAGGTATTGGATAAGTGAAAACAGACTGGGTTACCACAGACTTCTGCTTAATTTGAGATTGCAGTATTAGGTGTCGATGCCATGGGGACAGCTAAGAAATACATCATGTTTTGTGTCTCCAAGCCCAGCATGTAAGAATAAACATCTATTTGTAGACATGAATCTGTTGATCATAGATGTGAAAATTGAATTTGCTAGCAGTGTAAATTAAAATATTTTCCTCTTGTTAATAATGATCATGTAAATAATCATGCTAATATAAAGTACAGAAAAGATCACTAATCACATCCCAGAGTGGTTTCATGCCTATAGGTCAGTTATGGTAGACTTGAAATGGGAAGGAATCTAAAACAGGAGACAAGTGACTTTGGGACAGATGGGTCGCTGAGTTGTTTACCTTAGAGGTCACAGCAGAGCAGAGCATGAACCAACATGGAAATAAGGTGGCCCAAGGTAATTTGTGCCATTCAAAATGAAACTGTCTAGAGATGGAGTCCTGTTAGGTAGGTTGTAGTTGCTTATACCTGATTGGCGATGGAGAAACCTTGAAATGATTTGGTATTACTTAACCAAGGGGACTCCACAATCCATGTCTGACAGGTATGAACTCAAGGTGGAAGTATCTTACCAAGAAGTAAGTTAGAATTAGAGTACTATATTGAAGTTATCTTACGAGAAGAAGCGTGAATGCTTATGGCAAAGATGCACAGCTGAAGTTCCCTGAGATATATTTGGGAAGAAATGTTGTGCTATGCACATACACTCTGCTCCAAGCTATTAATGCAATTATGGGAAGGTAAAAATCTTCAAATAGCAGAGTAGCTTCAGTTAATTCAAAAGAAAAGTTTAATAGTGGAATATGACAGAGTCCTGAAGGCACCGGTCTGTGATGAAAGGGACAAATAACGTGAACCTGTTACCTGTTACACTGCCTTTCGGAAGAGAACGGCCAGAGCTGTGTTTTAATCTGGTGTGGTAAAGTGTGTCCAAAATACTCCGAGTGTTTTAACAGTTGCACAAATGATTCACTTTCCTAGCAGTCTGATTTTGTATTATAATCTGTTTCCCTTCTGTCTTTAATGTGCAATTCTGCTGAGCATGCAGTTCACATTGGCTGCCTCGGGCAGACTGCAGGTCAGCTTTTGAATGTAGGAGAATTCATGAAATATAAGTATTTTGTGTACAGTTAATAGCAGTTGCACAAGTACAAAGGCTTTGCTTTATCAGCAGATGTGGTCTAGGTTTACATTTATGTCCACATTCAATCCTTACATTTATTGCAGTCGAGAGAAAAAAATCAGAAGCTTGGTGCAGTCTTTAACAATCTGCTTTGGTAGCTGGTCCACTTACCCTTGAGTGAAGCACATGGTAGGGTGGTTCTTTCTTCCATTAACTCTTTGATGCTTGGAAACGGGGATGATTCACATGAGTGACAGGGAAGGGGAAATTACTGTAAGTGCAAGATTAGCAAAAACTTCGTACTCACCTTGTGCCAAGCCAGGAAGGAATTCGTGTACTATGGGAATGATTAGATGGCAATGTTTGCTGGACTGCTGTGGCAGACAAAGGATATTTGAGAAGGCGATCCAGCTCTGCTGGAGTCTGCGTGGTAAGTGGAGGACAGCCTTTCCACTTGGAAACTAGTATTGGGTTGGGCACTTTCTGGTTAAGTCAAAAGGGTTGCTGTTGTTTGCAATAGCTCAGCTGTTTCCCTTGTGACATGGCTGTGTTTCCTCACTTCTTGCCTGAGCTGGTGCCGGGGTTTGGAGTAGAAGGCTCTTTGCCATCATTGCTCCTGTCTGGTTAAGGGGTTTTTTTGTTAGTTTGGGAAGACATGAGGAGAAATCAAATCCATGCATGGAGAAATGGTAATGAGTAGAGTGCAGAGGGAAGGCCACATATCCCTCCTTCCCAAGTGCAGAAATAACCAGTGCCGATGCGGGAGCTTGTTTGTAGCACCTCAGCTTGGCCCAGCCAAGTGTCCATCATGTGGTGAGCAAAGAGTGGGGTGGGACTTCCTTGCAAGGTGATCAGCGTGATTTCCTAATGCTATGGAGGGGAGTCATTCCTGAGCAACAGTAGGAACTTTTTTCTCAGGGTTAAGTACCGTGCTGTCCTCCTTTAAACCAGTGAGATGGCAGTCTGGGAGAAGGATATGAAAAATAGATGGGCTTAAATTGAAACCTGGCATCTGGAGCAGCTTTGGCAGACCTCGAGATAATACTTCAAAGTTGTTCAGCCCCACAAGGTACAGTATAATCTTCTGCTTGGTGAAGTATTACTTGGGAACTGGAGTCATTCTTGGGGCTTCCTTATGCTGGGCACTGTCACACTGGGTAGAAAACAGCTCCTGACTGAGCTGACGCTGAGCCTGCACGTTCTGAGCTGCTTACTCGCCTATTCTCTGTCTCCCCAAGTATTTAGCAGTAAACCTTTACCCTGAATTAGTTTTTCCACACTGAGCAACAGTGTAAATATACCTGAGCATTACTGAATCTGCTTTTACTCTACTGAAATGATAGTCCGTATTTTAAAATCATTAAAGCTGAAGCAACATAAATATTCTGTGTTTCATGACAGCATGAAAGGAGCATGGCCTCCTAATTACCCTGGTATTCAAATGTGTGCAGGGGCACTTGGAAAGTGCAAGGCTCCCTCAGCTCCCTGCAGTTTGGCAGGTATCTGTCTCCTTACAGAATTGAGTTTGGACACTGAAGAGAAATTTAGCACATTGGCTTATCTATGAATTTAGCATTCTGGCACTGATGGGGTGATTCCCAGAGTTTAGTAATCAGAGGCAGAGAACATCCTTCCACAGGCAGTTAGTGCCCATAATTCTCACTGTCTGTGAAATCTGGACCTGCTTTCACTTTTGGTGGTTTACAAGGAAGAAAGCAAGTCAGCCTAGTTCAGTTGTTTTAGCCACGTGTGTTTGGAGATCATTCTGAAATATGATTAACATATGCCTCCACGTAGGTAGGATTTCAGGTTGTAAGGTTATTAATTGGTTCTGATGCTGTTTGCTGCTTGAATGTTGGTGATTCTTTTATCTAAGGTAAAAAGAACATAATTATTCTTAACTTATAGCAACCCCCCCCCCCCCCCCATTTTCTCTTAAATGTCTTGATATGAAGAATTTTAAACTAAATTTCTGCACAGATACTTTCTAAGAGATTGGCTGTCACATACAATAAAAAACCTGCACTTTTGCAGGGACCCAATGAGACTTTGCAAATTTAGATTTATTCTCAATGTTAAATGTGGTTGAAGATGTCATTTCTTAAACAGCACTTTTAGAAGTAGTTAGCTTAAAAGTATAGCAATTCAAAGCACAGAGGGGATGATTTTGAAGCGTAAAGTCTTGAAACACAATGCAGAGGTTGACAGTTTCACTGCAATTAGAAGCAAAGCAGGCACAACTCCCACTTCTGAAAACTTTCCTATCGCTCTGCTTCCTCTCTTGGCCTAGAAAACCTAAAAAAACCCACGGTGAGTGGCTTTGCTTATTGACTTAACATAGTTATACTCAATAGCATTAGGAGACAGAGCAGAAAGGGCTGCCAAATGTGTCTGTAAAGAATAATCTTTACAGAAAGCTTCACAGAGGTATTTTTTTCCACATGCTTTCAATCTCCTGAGAATGCTGGTTTTTTGAGGAAAGCAAGTGTTAGGGTGGTTTGGTTTTTTCTTTTTTTTCCTTTTTTTTTTTTTTTTTTTAACAAGGCTTGTTTTGTTAGGAAACCACTCCCTTCTGCTGCTGCATTTAGACTCGCTGCTAATTGCCTTGTGGTCGAAGACATTTTCCATGAATTGCCACATTCCCCCACACTGTTACAACTTCACACTGATTATGCTATGTTAGCGGCACTTCTGCCTGCTGCCTTTGGGAGGAGTGGCTGAGAGAAGGATCTGGTGTAGCTGGGAAATTGTGAGGTTTACTGGAACTGAGGTTTGTAGCTGCTAAAACACAGCAGAGGCTGTTCCTCCCAGACTAAGGTGGTATAAGGAGGGCATCCTCCTAACTGTGGTGGTATATATGCAGTGCTCTGTTGTGAGCCACTGCTGAGGATTTTGCATAAGAAGTCATGGCAAAGTGATGTGTGGCGTGTTAGGCTTATATTTTTCACCCTAGTCACACACTGTAGTGGGAAGCCAACCCCAAACTCTGGTGCCAGAGAGGGTGTGGGAGGGGGTGATCTTCAAGAACACTGCTGGCTCACTGAGCTCCTTGGGGTGCCCACCGAGCCCAACCTCCAAGCTTGTCTTTCTCCTATAGCCTGGGGACAGCATAAGCTTCTCCTTAACCCAGCTCTGTCCTCTGCAGCAAAACCTCCTGGATCAGCTGTATAAAAGATCACTGCTCACGGAAGCTCGCGCACTGGGTAGGAGAACTGGATGTAGCAGAGTTGTTCAGCACACCTAATCCACTTAAACTATGGAGCTCATCTCCTGATCTGCAGGCATGGCAGTGCTCTTAGGTGTGATAGCTAAAGAGGCTTTGGCTTGAGCTACAGTTTCAGGGCAGTCAAAACCTGCAGCTCGGGCTCAGGATCTGGTTACACCAAGTTGGCCCTGACCCAACCAAACATGGTTAAAAGTGAGAAGTTGTGAGAGATAAACCCCTCTACTTAAGCCTTGTCCTAGCTCGGGAGCTGATCAACATGTTCAAGTGCTTTTCCAGTCTTAACTGCTTTGATGAAAGGCAGGGCTTACTTGGTGTGTGAACAGGGATGAGCTTTGCCAGTAAAAGCCCTCTTTTTAACTAGGATAATTGCATCCACAGGGCTAGTAGTTAACGTTTCTGCTTTAATTGTATCACTGCGCATGGGAGTACAGATCTTTTACAGGTAAAACCCCTTTAATTCCTAATGTAGTAAGCATGGTTGGGTCCCACCTACACTGTGGCTGTTGGTCATGGTGCAGGAGGAACAACTGGTGTTGTAACAGGATCTCTGACTACATTAATCTGTTGTCCAGCCTGTGACGTATGAGGGTTTTCACCTCAAAGAGGTGGTTTAACAGTTCAGGTCAATCCAATATGCCAGTGCTGGCTGCAGGCAAGCCCAGTGTGGAATTTTCTGCCATGTGACAGTTGGCAGGGGTGGCTGCAGCCCACAGGAGCTGGCAGTGGGCACTGCTCCTGCCCTGCCATCATTTATCTGGGATGAAACCTGTACCCTTTTTTGCTGTTTAGGGGAAGAGAGGGAGAGGGAGGTATGAGGAGCAGTGTGTGGTACACTGCTGAGTCCTCTACTGTCCTCCTTGCAGAAGATATCCAGGGAAGCTAAAACTTGGTAGTCTTTTGTGAAAAAGGCTTTTAACATTCCTGTTACCAAATTATTAGTAAATTATTATAGACCAAGTATAGATCAAATAATTTTCTGCAGCTAATCCTTGCTTACCACAGGGAGGTAGAAAAAGGAGTGCTGCAAGGCTTTTGATGCTGGTCCCACCACAGGCAATGCAGCCAGGAACCACTCTCACAGCACCCATGTACCACTCATACCACTGGGTACAGAGACCTGCTCCCTGCTTTCATTCAGCAGCAGAAAGAGGCAGAAATGAAGGCAGAACTCTAACTCTGAGTTTCAGGAAAGGGTGCAACTGGTCTGTTGGCATAGAGAGAACCAGGAAACAGGAACACCTGTGTTGCATAGCTTTGGGCAGGTCAATTATCCCATCTCCAGTGAAATTCTCTTTTGCATAAGGTATGAATAACAATACTCAATTTACCTTGCAGGGGTGTTACAGAGTTACAGTTAATTTTTGTTTTTTACAGTGTTTGTGGTACGTAAAACCCTAAATGAGTGCAAAGCATTATTGCGATTTAATTTTATTGAGGGTTAAGTATTGGTGACTGTGCCCAGCTGAGCACTTGGTGGCAGTGAGCGAGGCAAGTGACCAGCAGCAACCATGTTTGGCAGCAAGCAATGGACAAAGAAGGAAAACGGTGCTAACTTATTCCAGTCATACCTATTTTTTTTCATTTCTTACCACTGTACATTTCCCGTTAAGCAGATGAAGGTGCTCAAAATATCAAATTGGAACTCTGTGGTTTAATAGACTTACATTTTACTGTTCAAAAGGCAACTAAAGGTTAATGACATAAAAATTTGTCTTGTAGGAGAATGAGAGAGTGGAAGTGCCTCCAAAAATGCCCTGAATGGTACTTAAATAATATCTTTCAGAAACAGACCATAGTTAGGTGGCAAATTTTTCACTGGGTTAGTAACAGGCCAAGGCTGCTGGTTCCTCCACGTTCCATGCTACTGCTGTTGAGGGTTTTGCACTGGATTAAAAACATGGATGAAAATTACTTGGACATGGTTGGCACCTCATGGCAGCAGCATGAGCCAGGGGATGAGCAGGGGGTTGTGTGCATGTGTTGGGGGATGCTCCCAAGTTCAAAACATGAGTCAGTGCCAGACTACAACGTGTGTCTGTGTTAGAGCTGCCGAGTGTAAGAGAGGGACAGACAGCGTGTGTGATTTCTCTGCCTTGCTCTAATTTCGTGGGAAATTGGGGCTTCCTAGCAGTGGGGTTACTCTTAAGTGCCAGCGCTCCAGCGGATTTCACGTTGCACCTCGGCGTCCCAGGGATTTTGTTACTGCCTGCTCACTCTCTTCATTTTTATTAGGTGCGAAATGCAGACGCTTGTTCTAATTACCACTGGTAGATGACAGCACAATTGAATAACAGTCTTCTGGTAATCTGGGATAAGTTCTGCCCTCAGAAAATTGCACTCCAAGCGTACTGGAGACAGCGTATTCCTGGTAGAGAGGAAGGATTTGACCCACACTTTCTCCGTATTTGTTAATTCAATGTCTTTTCTCTGTGAGTGTCCTGAGAGACAGGTCCAGAGGTCAGCAAAGCAGGAAAGGATCTTTCCAGTGTCTTCTTTTAAGCTTTGGGTCAAGGTCTGCATTGTACCCTTGTTCTTGTTGCATATGAAAACATTGTTTAGCCCTGGATTTTTTCAGGTTTTTTTCCCTTTCTTCCCCAGTGCTAAAAGCTGCCATGGTCACTTACCCAAACACAGTGATAGCATCAGCTCCACAGTTAACTTCTCATTTAGTGGTGTTTCTGAAAATAACAATTGCTGCAAGAAAACAAATGGTAGACATGTAGCATATGCTAAACATAATGTTAGTTTATTGCCTTTTCTGAAAAAAAAGTTGCAGTATGAAATTTAGGGGGCAAGTCTCAAATCCTGTGAAATTCATGGCACAATGCCAGTTTATTTGAGAGAAGCTTACATTTGTCCCTAAATCTTACAAGTCCTTAACTACATTTTGCTTTCTCACATGCCACTCACCTTTAAGATGATACTCCTTTTTTGGCATTATTAATTATCATTATTGTTGTTGCTGTTATTATTCCAGGAAATCTGTATGGGAGGAACGCTGAAATCTGGTTTAAAAATAGCATTTTCATGTCCTCCTACTCACTGTACTTCGTGCATAGAATGCCTTTTATAAATGCAGACTTGCTGCTTGGCTAGATAAAAGAAACTGTCACTTGATTTCCATAACGAAGTCATTCCCAGGAGGATTTCATTGTTTTAGCAATAAAATTTTTCTAAAAAGGCCTTTTATTTTGCCTGAGAAAGATAACAGAAGTGAACTTCTGAGTGGTTATTCCACAAAACAATTAGAAGAAAGCAAGACTGTCTTGATTTGATGTGAGATTTGTATGTGTGTGAATTCTCTTTCATATAAGATGAGAATAAATTCCCAGCTGAAAATCAAGTTAGAAACATCCCCCCCCCAACAACCTTACACAAGCCACTTTTTCCCCCCCTTGCTCACAGAGATGACAGACATCTTTATCAGCGCTCTCCTGCATAAATTTGGTCATATCCTTGAGTTCAGCCCTATTTCAAAAGGTACTTGCATAACTTCTGATTCAGATACTTTCCTGAATTAGAGGCAGTCATGGATAATCATTGCCAATTATTACAGTGCATTAATTTCATTACCAGGTATGTTCGTATTCGTGGGGAGGAATGATCTCTGCACGCTGTACTAAGGCTGAGTGCTCCCTGAAGCAGGGACGGTGCTTCAGCTGTGGGTGCTTCAGCTGTCGACCACAGTGCAGGCGCAGTCCCTCCTTGCTCACATGCACCATGCTGCCCTGACCTCTCTCACCACTTCTCCAGCATTTCTCACCCCTTTTCTCAGTTGCTCTGTGTCTCATGACAGCATGACGTTCCTTTTCTCTGAATGCTGAACATGCTAAAGCTTGTCAGAATTACAGCATCAAAAAATGTAGGAAGCATATACAGTAAGTGAAAGGTCCTGCTGCTTGTATTTAGTTTTTTTGGTTGGTTTTGTTTGGTTTTTTTTTTTTTTTAGGGGCTGGGGGCCTGTCTCTCGTTTGGACTTTTTTTGAGCCCTGCTTGCATTTTCCTAAGTGTGAATCAAGGCAGTTACCATTTCAGGTACTGTAGACAGCATACTCCTGTAGGTAGATACACGCAGTTAAGCAAAAGGGAAGAGGAGAAAAAACATTTTCTTTGTAGTCAGGAAAGCCTTTATGGATTTGGCATCATACTTAAAATTGCATTGTATTAAAGAAATGCAACAATTTCGGAAATTATTATTTATAGGAAGATTTGTGAATTCAGGATGTGATATTCTGACTCACCCGACAGCAAACATGTTTGCGCTCCGGCTGGTATGACTCACACTGACATTTGTCTTAAGCGTGGCAATTGTTTTAGCCCTCTGCTTGGTGCAGGATGAATGAAAAGGCTCCCTTGTTGCAGGTTTACTACGTGCAGCCACCCTGGTAAATTGCAGGCTCAGCTGTGGAGTATTTCCTGTCTCACACACACATAAACACATGCACACACACATGCACAAACATACACGTGCACACACCCCCCCCCGTAATGCTTTACTGTTAAATACTAGATTCACAGAAAGGAAATGCATAATTACAGCGCTGCCTTTTGCACCACATAAAGCAGCCCACATCAAAAGACATTTGTCATTAATGTTTCAACAGGTAATCTCTGGAATTACTGCCAAACCATGTTCCTGTTGCTTTGCGCTCAGTGTTGAAATCGTTGAAATCTTTGTTGTAAGCCAGCATAGTCATCTTAATCCTGCAAAAAAGTTAGTCAATAGTGCCTTTGTTTTCCAGCTTTGTGTTTCACATTGCATCAGCAGTGCAGAAGACGTGGCAGCACTGCAAGCGGGAAGAAGGTTAAGGGTGCGTTCTGGGCTGACTTCCTAAGGAAGCAAAGCTCACGTGGTGGCGTTGTTTGTGCCTGTGCCCGTGTGTGTCCCCCCAGCCTGGCAACTGGTGTAATACGGGTCCTCCTCAACCCAGCATTCTGCACAGGTAGAGGTGATGGGGAAGCTGCTTCCTGAAAACTTGGTGTAAGTAGCAGATGAATAGCTGTGGGCACCTGTGGCTGAACCCAGTGAGGCAAAGGCCATGGCCCAAATTCAAATCTTACTGGCACCAGGGAGTTGGTACCGTGGGCATCTGCTGGAATTACTGCTGCCACCAGAGATCAAGCCTCTTCTCTGGTTCTTTGGGTTGTAGCATTAACAGTTTTCTTCAGGAGGTTTTGTCTCTGGCTACTTAAAGTACTGCAGTTAAACAGAATCTCTGCCATTGCTTTTGGTGCCGCTACTGTTTGTGACTTACAGCATTTGGATTCCCCCTTCAACACCATCTTTGCAGGAGAGCTGTGGCCATTGTATGACAGGTGTCTGTACATGTAATGAAGGCCCTTGAGCTTGTTCTCATCTGTAGCAAGTTAATAGGGTGCTGCAGTTCTTCAAATATGCAGGAGGCTCATTGTCTCCACTCAGGGCTGAGCTGCATTTTTTGCATAATAGCTTCCATAAAAGTAAAAGAGAAATATTTATGTCATATAGCAGAAGCATCCAGAGTAGTTATTTTTATTGCTTATATCTGTTCAGCATTGCTGGCTTGCAGCCTGAATTATTATGGACCATTTGCATTCTTTTCTCAATCTTTTCTGCTCAGAAGACCTGTAGAAATGACTGTGTTACAAACACACAGGCAATAGAGTTGTTTTTACTTTAAATCTCTGTATGAGAATGAAGAAAGTTGGCATCCTAGGAGAAATGTAGATCTGTGTTGAAATTCCCCCCCCCCTACCAGTATTCCTGCTTTGATAGCCATGAAACAGTGGCAAATAGGGGGTGCTGATGTGAATAAGGTGATGGATTTTTATTAAAAAGTATATCACTGGCATCTGATAGGAGGTATTTATAAGGTATTTTTCTTCTTAGGGGTCTGTACTGTTGCTGCTTAGAGAAAACAATGTGGACAAGCTCCTCTTAGTTTTCTTTTCACCTGGTGGCATTGTGTGTTGCACCCATAGCCCACCTCTTGACTTAATATATTAATACCTTATGCTCCACTCTTTCTGAGGGAAAATCACATGGAACTTAGAAACTAAGCTCACTAAGAGAAGCACAAGGCTAAGCACAGTCTAACCTCAAGTCTTTTTGGAAAAACTGGGTATTAGTGGAATACAAATAAGGAGTATGGTTGTGATTGCTGTTATTTGTGTAAAAGTGATGTCTCTGAGGTCCTAGTCAGATTTGTGTTTGTATTGTTATTAGGCATCATGTAAATGGAGAGTGTGAGTTTGAGCTGTTCTGCATTTTTTCGTGAGTACGACAGCGGTGATGAACCTGTGTCTATTTTCCCGTTGTTGTTGAGGTTAGGGAATGGATAACAAGAGCAGTGGAGCTGGCTTCAAGAGCAAAGTTGCTTCCGTGGTTTGCAGATGAAAAGGTTTGGAAGGGCAGATGAGTCCAGTGAGTAGGTCTGAAAACTCTCAGTCTGTTTGTTTACCTGAGCCTTAAGTAGTGAAAAATACCTGCTGTGGGTGAAGCAATGATGAATAATGGTCTTTAGATTAAATCTATCGACAGGAATTTCTAGATGACTCACAGCTAACATTAGTTGTGCACAATCAGTGGCCATCTTCAGTAGTGGCTCCTGCACTGGAGGGTGTGAGCTGCAGCCTTGCCCTTTCAGCCTCATGTGCTGGTCCTGTCTCTCTACTGTTTGCAGATAGATGTTCCCATCCTGCATTTTCCCTTTGGATGAGCACTCACGTTGGAAATGCACTCACAGGAAAGATGTGCTGGGCTGGGATGCCCCATATTCACCGAGCTGGGGAAGGCAACACAGGTCCTCTGCTACAAATTGGGGGGCGGATGGATTGCTTCCTTGTCTGAGCCGCATGATCTGCATGCTGTTTTTCTGGTTTAGGACCTGCAGGATATGCAAAGTGCTGACAACTTGTTTTACTGCTCTCATGCACCCAGATACAGTTATTCACCCTGAACAAAGTGGGTGTAACACCTTGTGAAGTTGGGCATTTCACCGTGGACCGCATGGAAAGCCATGGGAAATGTTTGTTTACATGACAAAGCCATGTCATGTAAAGGATCAAGCTTCAGATGAGGAATGGATGCCAAACAGAAATCAGTGATACCACCTGTTTTATACATAGTAAACTTCTGTTGTCCTAGGGTGACATTGCTTGACCATAGCATTAAAGTAGGCATAACTAGGATTTAAGTAATTTTTATACTAGCAGAACATCAGCAGCAGCCTTTGTACACTAGACAAAATGTCAGAAGATTTTCAGATGGGCAAATTTTGGCATGGCTGGTGTAGAGAAGCTTTTATTAACTTGAAGTCTAAAAGACAGTAAATTCTTGTTTGGCTTGTGGTTTTGGGGTTTTTTCTTGTTTGGGTTTTTTGTTTTGTTTTTTTTTTTTATTTCCATTAGAACCTTTTCTCCTTGTGTAAAGTCAGCTAAACCTGTTGAAAATAATTTAGAAGTTTTTTCCTGACGTGATAGATGATACACACATTAGGTAATTGAAATCACGCACGCTCCAGGAAGATAAAACCTTGCCTTTCCCATTTGCGGTGAGGCAGGATTGAACCTGTCTAAAACTATTTCGTGTAGAGAGAGAATAAAGCAGGAAATGAGTTATGGTTTTATTTGAGTTGAAGGATTACTTGTGGGATAATAGTGAACAATGGAACAACTTGGACGCAAGGCTGCTGTCTCTTTACAGTTTTATTAGCTTATGCTGATTTGTGAATTAGGGAAACCAAATTATATCATGCAAGAGGGCAAGGGATGGCAATTAAAAACCTGCAGGAAAGGACTAGTAAAATGGTAATCTCTCACTGCCTGATCTTCAAAGCAAGATGGGAGAGCGTGACCTTTTCTTGGAATAAGTACAGGATGTTGCATGTAGCCAACTTCTGGTCTTCAGGTGTTGCCAATTTGCAATTGCTCACTTGTACTACAGTCCTTATTTGTTGATTGCCCTGGGGTCCAATTTTAGTCTCTAAATACTCCCAAGAAGTACTTCCATGTTCTTTGATTTGAGATCTATTCATGTCTCAATTACACTTCTAATCTGTCAGCACAGTGTCCTTTTTAGCTCTCAAAGACAGGGCTGTGCTGTGGTATTTGAGTAACCATAGTGCTATGGGACCATGGAAAGCAGCTTCCTTGGTAACACTTCCCATTGATAGCGGCAATGTGATCGGTAACCATGTATGTGATAATGATTTGTTGATCATGTTGAAACTTCAGTCGCAAAGTCTGGTTAAGACCTAATTGTACTGCAAACCAGCTTTCTCTGCTGCTCCCTCCAAGTTATGACTGTTTTACATGTTCCACGAAGAGCATGTCATCATAGCCCATCAGATCTGCAGAGCAGAAAGATTGTACCAGTTAGGGACTGAGTGCTCTGCTCTTCAAGTGAGAGTTGGGCTTCAAGAAGCAGTATCTGTCTGTGCGTCCTGAATTTTGTGCTATGTTGTCTTTAAATCTTAAGCATAAGAGTGCCTGGGAGCATTTGCAGGCAGAGTGAAGTGCCTATGGGTAAGGTCAAGTGAGCAAGTTGTAGCAAATTAAACTAGCTTGTGAATTTATAGTGCATCATCTGCTCCATAATAACTGGCTGTGTGCATGGTACAAAGGCCCTGTGGTAAATACAAGGTCTCTTGCCCCTTTTTTTGCCTTAGGTGTAGGCTACCTTGCTTCGTGTCATCTTTCCCATGAAAGATCTCCCATCTTTCCGGGGAGAAGGTATCTGCCCTGGAGTGCCACCACTGCACTGTATTGCACAGGTGCTGCTTGTGGCCTGTTCCTCTGTCCCTGTGCTGGCAGGGGTCTGCAAGACACATTCCAGGCTGACAGCAAGATCCCTGCATAGCTAGCAAGTGGCCTCTCTCCTGATTCAGTGATCAAAGCCCTGGTTTGGGCAATCATAGCCTTATTTAACTCAAACAGAATCAAAATCCTAATCCCACTTGTTGAAGTTAGCGGAAGGACTTAGTCACTGAGTGTGGTGGGTGTCAGCCCAGGGTTATGCACAGCTGACTCTCCAGGGAGGCTCACAGGAGTCTATCCAAGCAGGAGTTTGCAAGAAGTAAACTTCCCTGCTCTTACTAAAAATAATTGGAAGACATCTATTTTTGCTGGAAATGTTAAATATTTTCTCATAGTCATTTGGATGCCATTTGCAGGTTCCCTTGAATGCTGAATGACAAGAAGTAAAGATTAAAAATTGCAACTTTTAGGGTTGCCAAATTATTGGGGGAAAAACCCCCATAAATAACTTGCAAATGCTGAAATGTTTTCTTTTAACACTTATAAACAAAATGTTTTGAGTATTTTGAGCACAAGTGGAGTTTTTTTAGTTGTGAGATTCACATAATTTAAAGAAAAATAAATGGCTTGAAAATAAATTGGTTTGCGTTTCAGCAAGGTTTCAAGGTTTGTTTTTTTTTTTAAATATGTCTGCATTATTTTTCTCTCTTTGGTCTGCTTTCTAAAGTTAAAAATCTTGTGAGACTATGTCTGATGGTGTGTTTCTCTGCCAGATAAGTAGCAGTCCCACTTCAGCAGAGGAGAGAAGCTGTTGACCAAAGTCCTGGAAGTGTAGTCAGGGCTTGGGTCCTTCAGATGAAGGCTCTTGATGTAGTGGTGCCTCTGTTACACAGGAGTTGTAGTTCTTAAGAAACTACTGTGTCTTAAACTGGGTAGATCTTTGTAATAGGTATCTTGCTTTGCTACAGTCCATCAAGGAGAGAACAAAGACACATGTACCTTGAGACTAGTGGTCACCACCATCATCATTGCCAGGTGCCTGCCCAAGTCCCAACCAGCTGGATGCTGGTTTACAGACACTGCCCTATGAGGGCTTAGCCTTAGCCAGTAAATCCAGGAGTAGTCTTAAACCAAAGCTGGATCAGCTGGGCAGATACTGCTTTGGCCTTTGGAAGGTTTTATTGTTGTTGCTTTGTATGTTCAACTGAAACAAACTGTCGTAGGTGTAAACTTTTTTTGAATAGCAACCTTTTTTATCATTGCATTGCCTTCCCTCTGCTCTTCACCCATGAACTGCACTTGTCCATCTGTCTGACTTGTTTCCTGCCTTGACGTAGTGTGAGATTGATCTGCATTCATCTGTAGCCATCTAATCTGAGCTCAGTGTCTAGACTCACTTTATGGAGAGAACCAGACCTTTCTGGAGTGATTCATTCTGTCCTAAAGCAGATGCTTAAGATAGGTCAAATGAATAATTTTCTAGATTGCCTCGTTTCCTCCAACAAGTGAAGAGAGTTTGCACTGTCTAAGGCGTAGACTTTTGTCCTGCACATGTTATGGGTTCGAGGACATGGATTCCACCATAAGGCTGATAGGATGGGATCCATGTGCACAAATCCTGAAATTACACGTGAAATGTCTGAGGAGCCTTAAATTAAGGAGATAGGAGAAGTTTGTGGCACAAAATGAAACTAAGAATTTAGGAAGCACAAGGAGACTGTGGGAACCTGGCTCAAGGAAAAAATGTTCAATTTGGCGCAGGTGGAAATATACGCTCTATTTTAAGCATTCTGTGTGGGGTTCACATAAAAATGAAGCCCAGCAGTTTCCTCAGACCCCAGTAAAAAGGCTGAGGAGAGTCTGATACCTTGTATAGTAGGTAAAAAGAAATAAAGAATTGGTCCACAAAGAAATTTTGTCAAAAAAATTAATGAAAGAACCATAATATTAAAAATCTCAATTATGAAAAATACTTCCTACTGAGGAACAGCAAGAGTGAGTGTGTGTATTTTTGGTTTCAGTACTCCTCTGTTACAATATTGCAGATAACCATGGAAATAGATAGGTGTTTACCTTCCCTTAGAGGAGTTCATCGAGGACAAAAATCTTCCTGTGTGGATCTCTCTGCACATTGTGGACTTTGTTTGCAGACACTTTTCTAAACAGCAGCTCCAAGTAGTTTTTTCTTTCTCTTGTTACAGCAGCAGAAGTTTCTAAGAATTATTTTAATTATGTATCTGCTTCAGCAGTTCTGAACTGGGGTTTAATTTTTTCTAATAATATGTACGGGGCAAATTACTCTTCCTATCCTAGATCAGTGTTTGCCATAAACTCACTCCATACTGGAATCTCCATCTTGGGAGCTCATTAAAAACGCATTTGCTTCAAGGAGATGTAGGAGTCAATTGTTCATTTGTTAAACAGGTCTATGGATTTTCCTCTTTTTATTCCTTGCTTTCTTTTCTTACTTGGTTTTGCTTTTGTTTTACAGCTCTACCTTACTTTATTTGAAAGAGGAAAGCCAGTGAGGACCTGTGAACAATCCAGCAGCTTCTGAAAAATCTTCATGCTAAAGGATAATCCAGAATTCCCTGAAGAAGAACATAGTGAATGCTGTGAGTTCCTAGCAGTGATAACAAGTACTTCCAATTGTGTCTTTTGGGAGGTAGTATCTGCCCTGTCGTGTTTGGTCTCTTCCCTGTGATGCACTGAGCACCAAAGGCAGGTGTGTTTGGGTTGAGCTGCAAAGATAGACTTGAATTTCTCTCCCTCTTACTTTTTTTTCTTTCTTTTAATGGGTTTAAGGGCAGACTAGTGTTATCTAAGAAAAGATGGTGGGTTTCTTTTCCTTGGACTGCTACAGTTATTTGTCGTATTGCTATTGCTTTTTAGTTAAATATGTGAGCCTGCATTGGAAGGCCATGTGACTGTGTAGCCTAACGAGTGAGAAATAGTATGGATAACAGTTCATGAGTCTACAGGTTAGGTTCAGGAGTTTTAGACATGCTTATACAATGGTTGAAATTATTTGACCACTTTCAAATTAGAGGAATGCAAATGTGGTTATTTCTGCCTGGTACTCCAAACTCCTGTTGGTCAGTTTGTTATATTAGATTGAGTATTTCCAATACAAATGCTCCTCTAAGACGTTTGTGTTCATAGGAATCGGAGTAGCACACCTTCCAGAGGGAAACACAGTCAGTCAACTGAGACCTTGATTCAGTTGTGGTATTAATAAAAGAAAATGTTCCCATGAGGGATGGCTAAAGAGAAGGCATAAATATTTTTATGTTCATTGTTTTTCTTATGAAGCCCACTGCTTTTCTGGGTTGAAATGGGCAAACATGCAGATCAAATGTAAACATTCTCACAAAAAGAGGAAAACAAGAGTTCTCTGCCTGCCAGGTTTTAGAATAATCCTTATTTTTCTCTTAAGAGCGAGCCATGGGGATTTCCAAGTTAGGCAGGTTAGTATTTAAATTCTTATGCCCAAAGTATACAGTGGTCCTTCAAGATATTAGTCATGATAAAACAAGGTGCACATTCTTCTGGTTTGAGCAAACTAGTTTGTGCACTTTCCATGAATGTAGTAAATAAATATATTTCCTGGCATGCCTTCTAGCTCCTTCAGAGTTGGATGCCCTCCTTTGCGCTGCTTTTCCCTTTGGGTTCAGGCTTCGGGAAGCAGATTCAGACAGAGTCTAAGCAGTGCTGCTTTCCCGAGAACCAGATGCAAAATAAATATTAGAGAGGACACTGAAAATTTTTTGCCATCTCTTGCCTTTCCCTCCTGCTTTGATCTACAGTGAAATAGTTAACAAAGCTGACATTTGGAATTGTTACTTACTAGTTACCACTAAGCTGCCAAGTTAGTAGCTCATTAAGAGACCTCTGAGACCTGGAGCTTCTCACTGTCTATGTATCCAAGCAGACGTGGCCGTATCAGCTTATTCCCACACTTCGAAAGACCACAAGAGCTTACTTTGCGTGCTGGCATCCTAGAGCAGGAGAAGACAGCCTTAAAAAAACAAAAAAACAAAAAAAACCAAAACCGTCCCAGCATGCAGAGCTGTTGGGATAACAGGAGATGTTCGTTCAAGATGTTGCAATCACCTCCACTGATTGCAACAGCAGCATCACTTCACGTGAAGAGGAGCATTCCCTGGGTCCTGTAAGGTGTGCCAGATCAGCCAGATAAACTGAAGGAGGCAATCATCAGCCATTACAGGGGGCAGAATATCTGTTGAAGATGCTGTCATTGTGATCCTTACATTCTGCCCTGTCCTAAACGATTTAAAATCAGCCCACTTGAAGAACAGTGTGATGTTCTGCTATTGTGGCGCCAAAACCCTGAATTACACTCAGGAGGCCTGGGTTTGTGCAGAAAAAGCAGCTCTCTTCTCACCAGGTATGGATTGGAGAAAGTGTTCTTGAGAATGCCTCTTGCCCTAGCATCCAGGACTGGTTCCTTTTGAGGAATCATTTGTAGGTGATGGAGAGCTTTTTAGCAGTTCCTTGAGAGTGTATTTTGTCACCTGGCTTCTGCTTGGAGGGCACTGCTGCAAGAAGGAGGCAGTCAGCCAGGCTCCTCCTCTCCTCTTTCCTTTAACCTCTTAGGGAGACAAGAATACCAGAGGTGAGGAGGTACAGTGTTTCTCCTGAAAGGAAATCCTGGCATACAGTGATTTTACTGAAAAATATTTCTCTCTCTTCCCTGTGTGCAGAGTGTTGTCATGTTAAGATGTGAGGAAAACGATCAAACCTTTCCCACTGCAAGCAGTAGCTGTTTTCTTCCCTTTCTGCTGCCTCCTCCTGCCACCCAGGCAAATTTCAGAGGAAGGGGAGTGTGACGAGGGAGGGGTGCAGTAAATTGGGACCAGTGTCTTGCATCCACCTAGAAACTGCCTGTTTACTAAACAGTACAAATTTCTTGCTTCCTTTTCCCTGTTCTCTTCATTTGGATAAAATGCATTTCTGGAATAGCAGTGCTTGTACAAATCAAGTCCATATTCTACTTCTGGGGAGAAAAAAAGGGCTGTCAGGAGGGTTCATTAAGGAGGAACGTTTATTTTAGCAAGGGTAAAAATGAAGCAAGACAAGGCTCCTTTGCTCTTGCTGGAGGGTGCCTTGTGTATTCCAGCATACAGTTTTATAACTTTCTGGTAGGATGTAGGTATCCTGAGGGGTTTTTTTTCCATCCTGAAAACATATGCCACAGCTTTTTTGGAGTGCTAGCCACACAAGCACAAACACATTCTAACAGGAGCAAGGAATAAACTCTTCATGTTCCTCACTCGCAGGCATTTCTTCACATTCTTTTTTTTTCTGTGCTTATGCGAGAACCTCTGGCACGGTTTGTGGGAAATGGAAAATAAATCGCTAAATCCAGTATGTGTCAATAACAGAAACGTGTTTAGTTGATCTCATATCTATAACTGTTATTTTGTGCAAACTGCAGATGGTAGGATAGTAAACATCCCCATTTCTAGCCCAGACAGGCTTTCTATGCCCTGCCTTCAGTGGGAACCTGCTGCTGTAAGGGCTGACTCCGGAGAGGGTCCTGGGGGACTGCAGTCGCACATGGCTTAGCCCCAGTTCCATTCCATTTTTGAGCTGCTGCCTTCTTTCTCTGTTCCTTGGCCCTCCTTGCTTCCTTTACCCTGGGTCCTATCTCTCATGTACTCCCCCTCTGGCTGCCGGCTGTTTTTCCTGGCACGTGGAGCTGTGACGGGTCTGGGAGCAACAGCTCCTGTAGCTGATGTCAGTGCTGCTTCCTGAGCAGCCTGGCCAGGCTGGCTGCAGCTCAGGCACACCCTCTCCCCAGAGCATCACCGTCTCCGCCTGCCTGTCCTGCTGCTGCGGCAGCCCTCGGGGAAGAGGCTTGTGCAAGGATGGAAATTGAATGTTAGTGAGCCTTTTGCAGCAGGTTTCTCTGAGCGGCCATCTCCCACGCCTGGAGCCTCAACGCCAGGTTGGAAGTGATGCCTGGTTTCTGTTCTGAGCTGTACACACCTTGGAAGAGCGATGGGAAGCTTTGACACATGCAGTCTTAATGTTTCTGGATGTCTTTGCTTTTGTGTCGCTTTGGTATCTGTATGCTAAATCAATTCATGGTTTTTTATGGAAGTTACCAGGCTGCTGAGAAAAGAGCAGAGCTGCATGTGTCCATTCTTCCAAACAACAGCCCAGTACATGCCACTCGGTATTTATAGTGAGAGGGAAAAAGGGAAGAATCATGTTAATCTGAGAAACGTCTCTCAGAAACAGCAGTAATTTATTCCTAGGCATTATTCTTCATTAAGAGCTACAGACAGCTGCAGCTTCCCTTTAAATAGAAATTGCTCTCTGCAGGCATGCTATACATAGGGCTTCAGGTTTCTTCCATTTCTCTGCCAAAAAATGAGAAGTATTTCTCACCAAATAAATGTTTATTCAGAAAGTTGTATTTCCTGGCTTTTATTTCACGTCACGGGCTTCCGGCAGCCAGGCAAGAACAGCTCAAGGCTATCATTTGGGAAAGGAAGCTGAAACAGTTTGAGTCTCTCGTGGGGCTTCCAAAAAAAGTTTCTGGCCATAACTCTGGGCCTTCAGTTTACTTTAGCTGTTGAACATTGGATTAAAATGGATGTTGCAGAAATCCTGCAGGGCAAGTGTGTCTGTGCAGATGTAAAGTGGGTGGTGGTAGGTGTTTCTACGCATCAGGCCAGCTCACCCCCTCTCCTGGCCTTGAAGCCACCACCGTCCTCAGACTGCATGGGTGGCAAACTGGCCTTGGGAGCTGGCAGCAGCTGAGCTGTTTTGTTGGTGGGGGATCCCCCGCACGGTCAGTGTATGGACACCTAAGGGACAGCAGGCAAGAGCTGGGCTGTGCCTGCTTGCACCTGCCACCCAGCAGAGAGGTGGCCAGGGTGGCTTCAAGTTCTGCAGAAGGACATGCAGCGATGAAGCTGTAAGCCACCGGTGCTCCTCAGGACCAAATGCCTTTTTATTCATATCTGTGCAGCTTCCTTGGATTTACCTTTCTCTTGTCTGCATTCCTGCTGGCTGGCTCCTCAACTCATGATTTCCTAAGTTGTCTTTTCCCCACTATCTTTTCCAGACTGAACTGCTGAGCTTCCTCTCCTGTCTCCAGGGCTTATCTGCTGGACCCATTCTTTCCATTCAGTGTGCCAGCCCCTACCACTCCAATAGGTGACTTTGCTGTTGTTGAAGCCTCAGCTGGTTGTCTTTCGTCATCTATGGCTATGGTGTTCCTGTCAATACATGATGTTTTTCTTTTCCACATCTTCTTCCAGTTCTCCTTGCACTCCTAAGTTTATGGCTTATGGTATGCAGTCCATGTATTAAAATAACTTTTAGTTAGGTCATTCATTACTGTCTTGCTTTCCTCTCGGCCAGTATAGGTTCCAGAGAAGTGAGAAGGTGTAATTTCTCAAGGGCTAAAATCCAAGTCTTTGATAGGCAGGCATGATGCCTGGGCCCACTACATGTTGCTACTGGTTGTCAGCTTTGTAAAACTTACCCTGCTGAGCAAAGAAATCTGGGCACAAAGATTGTTCTCTTCTCTATGGTGGCAAGCTGTAGTTTCCCAGTCTGTTCTGCCTTCCTTTCATTGTCTTCCAAGCAAATGGCTGTAAGATTATGACTCCCATGTTTGGACTGAGAACAGCTTTTGCCTGAGCAAACAGATTTCTCTTTGGCAGTCACTTTAACTGCTGCCCCAGCTTTTTGCTGTCAGCTTTGTTTCATGATTTGGCATTAGAGAAGTCCAGGCGGTCCTAGTGCACAGTGCATTGGAGCGAGTAAACGCAGCAAGGCAGGCAGGTGAATAATGCCTTTGTTAATGATTACAATACCAGTGGTGGTGCATGAAACCACAAAAAGCATCTCCTGTAGTTCAGCATTGTAGCTTATGGTTGCTTATTTTTAACTTGGTGGTTCCAGCTGGAGAAATGTCTGGTCCTTGCTGGCAGCACTGCTTGGTCCAAGAGACATCCAGTGAAACCAAGAAGAAGCATTGGGAACCAAGCCCAGCCTTCACAGGTTTATAGCATGGAGTGAAAGCTGCCCTAATATTTGTAGGTTGTGTCTGGTGTGAAGCTGATTGAAACACAGGTATCTCATGCCTGTGAGAATATTTTTTCCACTTTTCTTACACTTCCTGTGTTTCCCTGCTGCTTTCTTGTGCTGCTGCGATACTTAGCGTCACTGGTGAGCTGGTTTGCTGTGCCCATGATGACCCTAACAGTATATCATAACCTGCCAATGCTTCTCTCAAAGCTGATAATGTTTGTGGCAGCAGCAGCGGCAAGAAGAGAATATAAATTAAGCTCTCCTACAGAGGAGGTTTTTTTCCATTTTCTGTTCGGAGTGCGCATTCAAAAGGAAAGGCTGCTGATAGTGGTAGGTTAGTTAAGAGGAATCATGAGCCCTTTGTAGCAAAGTATTATTCTGAACAACTTGTTCATTCATATTTATTTCAGGTTTGTTTGCAGTCTGCTGGGCATGTTGACCCTGGATGCATATTTTGGGAAGGAGTATCAGATACTTTTATTCAAACTGGCTGTATTGATGCTATCAGTGTTCCTTCTCAGTGAGTTTTATGTTTCTTGTTGTTAATCAGCTTTGCTGTTTCAAGCATCACACTGATGAATGTTTCAGAGGCACGTGATGGCACAAAGTTCAAGAGGAAGATAAGCAACTTGACAGGATTGCCTTTAGCTTCTTATCCTGTTGAGGTATCAGAACTAGAGACAGACTAAGGAAACTGGAGATACTTTTTTTTATTTATTTCCAAAGAGTTTTCCTGGCAGCTTTTTAAATGAAAGAAAAACCCTCCCCACTATGGCAAATGAAGTTTATTGCAGTAGTGCAACTTCCTACCAAGTTATTGCACTAGTAATAGAAGAAATCTGTTTGGGGAGTGAGGGCTGCATTAGATGAGGGGAGGAACATTATTTGTGGTTTTCTGTGCCAGGCAACCTTCAGTCAGAATTGGGGTGGTGATTTATAAATTCCCTTTGTCTCACTTCCAGCGTTTGGACTGCAGTAAATCCTGCTAAAGCATTACAAAAGCTGTGTCAGTTGAAAGAAGCTGGGCAACATGTGGGTTGGCTTCCCGGACCGGGGTACATTTGTGAGCAGAGCTATGGAGATTCCTTGCAGCAGAAGTGTCCTTAATGGAGGCAGTGGGCAAATTGTGCTTTAAGCCTTCAGCTCACAGGAATTTGTCTCTCTGGCAGACAAAACTTGTCTTCTCAGCAGCTTGATTTATCATTTCTGATGCAAATAGCTGACAAAAAGAAACTTCAGGTAGCATGAACCTCTGGTGAAGTAAAAGGGAGTTTGATACTCGGTGGAGCAGCAGGAAGAGCACTGGAGGAGCTGACACTTTTCATATTCATTAAAATGTTTTGGGCCTATTTTACATTTTTTGAAAGGAGTATTTTTTGTTTGTGTTTTTGTAAAGCTGTGCTCTGCAAGTGACTTTGTGAAAGAATCAGCTTCTTATGGGGAAAAGAGAAAAAATAATGTCTCTTTGTCACTCAGTCATGTACTGCTGCCTTTTGAAATGGGAAGGTCCTTGTAAGATATTTCTGAGTTAAGACATGTCTGTTAATTCCATTGTGCAAATTACCAGGACCATTTTTACTTTTACCCGAACCATTAAAATGTTTGTATAACTATCTTTATTCAACCTGAGGGATAGCCTGCAGAGCAGTCAAGGAGATATAAGTACAAGCACTTCCTTCTTGTTATCATTGACCAGTCAAACCAGTTCAGCTGAAGTGATTTGGCTTAGTGAGCAGTTCTGTTGCTCCTGATGGCATCTGTAGAAAGAGTGAGTGAGCTGTAGAGCTTTATAAGTCTTCATTATAGGGTGAAGTCTCTTCTTAAATTAAATGAAACTGTCAGGCTTCATTAGCTCCGGGTTTTCTTGTTGTTATTATTCTAATGTAATTATCACTTTTCTTCAGTCAGCCTTCTGCTTGCCTACTTCCAAATAAACTCTTTCCATCTGGAGAGTATTTTGAGATGGGGAAGGTACAGTGAAGTAGTGAAACTATTCTCAGCATTGTGTTCTTCCTCTCCTTTTCAACTACCTTGAATGCTATACAAGGAAATAGAAATAAACAAATACTCGGCAACCATAAGAGGATCCTCTTATCCTCTTCCCTCAAAAAAGATCATGCAGAGGAAGACTGTTGAGTGTCTGTCTAAGCACATGCCATGGGAGAAAGCATCATACATTGATATATAAGATCCCTACAGTTCTTTGCTTCAAAAAAGCAGCATTAAGAACTCAGGAATCACCCCATTCTGCTCTCACATGACAAGACACGTCGCTTCAGCAGTAAGTAGTTCTTGGGCATAATGAAATACCTGCTGACTGCAGGGAGTAAGAAAGGCTCAGTCATGATGGGTACATCTATTTGTGCATCTGAGCCCTGTGTAGAGATTCCCAAGCTGACAAGGTCCTTTGCTCAGGCTAATTAGCCCTGCTTCTCTCCTTACATCTTCTCTGATTATGCTAATTAGACTGAGCAGGGTGCTGCCTGACCCTGGTGAGAGTCAAGCAAGTGTGTCTGTACAGCCTTGCCCTGCAGTGTAGCCTCTCAATGCCTGAGCCCGCTCGGCACAGACCCACGAGTGTGTGCCAGTGGCTGTGCAGCCAGCACAGGTATTGCCTGCAGTTTTACTGTACATGCTATCAAGCATCACTCAGCCCTGGGTGGCTTGCTGGGACTGCAGTGATGGTACTAAGTGGTAGGAAAGATCTTGAACAGCTCATAGCCTGTAGCCTCCTTGCTCTCAGAAAAACACATCCTGGTGGGTGTCTTCGGTCCTGTTTGTTCTGTTGCACGTGAATGACTTTCCTGGTTCTGGAGGTGGTGCCCTGGAGCCCCGAGGGAGTTGGGGGCGTTGTGTGAGGGGACAGAAGTACCAAGCCAGACAACCAGAAATGGTGAAACTGAGGAATAAAAGTATGAAGAGGTTGGACTTTCTGCTTTTTATCCTATTTGCGTGTGCAGGACTGGCCGAAAAATGGGCTGGCATATTGAATTAGATCATGAAACCTTGCTAATTAGCTGTTCTTTTTCCACTCCAGCTCTCCCTTCTTCCTTCCCAGGTGGGGTTTTTGTAGAATGAAATGAGTGCAGGGATGGGTGACTTGCATAATTTGGTATTTTAACATTCAATTCCAGCTAAGTTTGCTATCAAATATTTTTTCAAAGACATTGAGTAAGCTTACAGAAGACCGGTTTTAGAAGAAACAATCAAAAAAGACCTCTTGACAACCCCAAAATGCCAACAAATAAAACTGTTTTCGCTCATTATAGTAGAAGTGGCTTTTTACTCCCTGACTGTTCTTCCTCTGACTGACACTTTCCTGGGAGATGCAGTTGAGAACGAATGTGTATGTATACACACATACACGCATGCCTATCTATATATATATTGATCTGAGTGAGCCTGGGAATGGAAAAGCAAGTGCAAAAACATATGCTGGGTTTGGCAAGTTGGTCCTTTTAGTTGCACAGTTTCCTGATTTTCTTCGTTTAAAAGGTGCGTTAATGTTCTGTCTATGATGTTCTGAAGTGTGATACTTAGATCTTGTCAAAAGACGGATGTTCATGTTTCATTCCATATCATGAAATAGTAGCCCTCAAAATATCAAGCTACGAATAAATAGCTGTGCTGTATTATTTTGGGGAGCTGCAGTTTCTAAGACAGTCAGTATAATCACATCCATTAAGTGAATAGAAAGTGTTTTGAAAGAGTAGAAGGAGCTTTGTTGACTGAAATGGCTGGGTCAGAACTGAAAAGGAAGAGTTTGCTGTTTTAAAACATAGCAGACATTTTAGACATTCTTATCAGGATGCTTCAGTAACGCAGTTGTGCAAAAGACTGATAAGGGAATGTGCAATAGCAGCCCTCATCATTTAAAGTGCCCAAACTTGGCACATTTTGTGGCAATGTGAAATAGCAATAAATATAAATCTCGTGTTCTGGAATTCCCAGGTCTCCTTATTAGCAGATCAGTGTGTAAACGCTGGCTCAGTGTATCTAGTACTAGAAGGATGTGTTTTGTTCCTGGAAATGGATGTGTGCTGGCTCTGAAGCCCTGGCGCATGCATAAGACAGAGTAGATTCAGAATGAGCTGTACTCGGCATTTTCTAGAGGAAGTCTGTTTTGTACAAACCATACATGAAAACAGTAAGTTCATAATTTTTCACTGCAGTGCAGGTATTTCATCAATTTTAAATCATGACTTAGTTACTGGTTTCAGTCGAGCTGCCTAGTAAGATCTTGCCAGGAGCATCGTAACAGGACAGCTCAATCAAAATTCCAGATTTAATGTTGCTCCTTGGTCAGGTTGGGACTGGCAGTTTTCATTTTGCTTCCAGATCTGCACCAATTAAATGCCTAAAAATGGTTTGAAAGAGCCGGAAGAACTTTGTTCACTGAAGTGGGCAGTGGGGAGCAACAGGAGAAAGAGCACTGGACTACTAGAGGCAGGGGACAAATCCCAGTGTTTGCACCCCATGGGCCCCATTGTAGACCTGAAGCAGCTGTTTTTCTCTTACAAGCTTGAGCCCTGAGACTGCTTGTTAACCTGTGCATGCTTTTAAGGCTGTCTGGCCTATGAGGGCTGGAACCTTGAAGCAGTAGGGAATGGTGTTTATCCTTGGTCAAAGAGGGAAACCACCATGCCAACACAAAGCCTGTTGTCTGATGAGACCAGTGCTAAAGGTAACATGTAAAAGCTCTCCTGATTGCTTCTTTGGGACAGCAATTGGAAGTAGGATAAGTGGTCCTTAACTGAATTATGATTGGCATTTTAAGGCTTATGACAGTGCACTTAAGCTCAATGAAAGCATTTCTATTTACGTGTTCCTTCAGGACTTCAAAATGTTGCAAAGAGCGCAACAAACTATTTGACTGTGATTGTGCAAAGCTGGTACAGTATTAGTGTAGCTGAAACTGAAATTGCACTCAGGTGGGTTCAGTCTCAGTGCCTGTATTGTGCTGGAAAACCCAAGTGATTTGGTTTAGAAAAGATTTGTCATATTTAAGCATCTCTTCTTGGTTCTATGGGGGTTTTTTTTGTACTTTCCATTTCTGTTTTGGCAAAGATGATGTGGGGGATGAGGAGTTGCAGATTGATGATTGTTTGTCTGTAAACCATCTTACTGGAACAGAGACTGTAGGAGGCTTTCTCATGGCCCTTAGTCAGACCACTGCCTTATCTAAACAATATGTGACCCTCGAAGATGCTACATGTGGCTCTGACCCAGTCTACCTGCCTGATCAGAATGGATATGGACATATTAGTAGAGTGAGAGGAGCCCTCATTTGGGGAAACGTTCCCATGTATCAAACAACTGTGTTCTTAAGTCTTTCCTTTCTGGCAGCATCCTTTCACTTGACTTATTTAATCCAGCTCAAAGGTGGTCCAGGAAGTAGAATTTGATACCTCAGAGAGGAGGTCACAAAATGAGGGCAAGGCTGTGTCCTGACATCACAACATGGTGCTTGTTTTGACATTGCATTAATATGCAATAATTTGTAGTGGTAGCAATGCAGCAACTCAGAACAAGCACTGCAAAAACTTTCATCTCAGGCAGTGGTTGTCACTAGAAATGCAATTGCCTGTGAGGACCGTCATTCTTAAGACTAGTCATAGCAGCAGTGTGGGACAGTTTATGGAATACAGTTTGAGGCATTTCCAGCCCACAGATGTCAGACAGGATGACAGCAGGTAGGAGACTGATGGCAGAGGTCAAGACTTGCTGGGCATTACTTGACTTCACTTTTACGCTGGAATAGGGAAGAAATTGTATCCTTGATCTTTACCTGAAAACAGTGAGAAAGGAGGAGATACAGAGAAGGATATGCAATTAGAGAAAGAAACCAACAATTAGTGCTGCACTTTCATATCACTTCTTGGAGTAAAAAGTAAATTCAATAATTCCTATCTACTTATTTTCTAATTTTTTTTTTTATTCATCTTATAATGATAGGAACATTCTTCCCTTGGTAAGAATTAATTCTGACATGAATTTGAAACCTAAGGGGTAAGATAAGGGAAATTTTAAAAATAAATAAGGAATCATTGAAATTATTTTTGAGCAAGTACTAATTACTTTATCCTTTTACATGCAAAGGGAACAAAGGAAAATGGTAAAAATTTGGCTTTGGTAAGGTTTGGTTTACTAGTGCTAAGCATGGCTGAATTTGAAGAGCAGAGGAAACATTATGGATTTTTTGAGAGTGGGGCCCCCAGGAGTTTGAGAAGACACCTGATCAGAAAGCTGGAGTTCCAGATCCTACCTTCTCTCTTGCACAGTCTCCTTTGGGATTCTGCTTTGTTCTTAATTTAAGCAATCACACAGTCAATTTTGTCTTGTGCTACCTTTTCATTAAATGCATCTACAATTCAAGTCCACCAAACCTGTTAGAGGCAGGTCTTGCCTTTTGGACAGAGAATTGCATTTCATGGTTTTTATCACGTCTTTATAATTTTTTCCTCTCTGGCCTGTCTGCAAAGGGAATAGCTGGTGTTTTGATACTAGTATATTAACTCCTACAGCCCTTTCCTGCTGTGCAGCCTGTGGTTTGGGATGACTCCACTGGTAAGGCACTTGCAGTCAGGAGACACAGTGGCAGAGCCAGAAGGAACTGTTAATCTGATGGGCGACTTGAGGCATGTCATGACCAGTCAGTGGTGCAGCCATAAAATGCAGATAATGATACTGATATTACTCCTTGGTAAAGCATTATGAAATGTTTTCATGAATATTTCTGCTCCAGAGCCTGGGTGCTTTTAGTCTGGATTCCAAGGACATGAGGTGTGTGTGGTGGTGATGATGCCTGTCTAATTGTCCATCGCCATTTCCCACCCCCCTCCCATAACAGTGTCTTGGCTAATTCCCACCAAATCCTGCAGGAAGTAAAAGTCTCAAAGACAATTAAATTCCTACAGTTATTTTTGTTGTTCTTGTTAAATTCAACAGGCAGGGGAGGTGAGAGCTGTGAGCTGTTGCCGACGTTGAGGGGAAAGAGACAGCCAAGCTCTGCCCTTGGTAGCTCTCCTTGACGGTGGCTGGCAGTGAGTCCCACCTCTGCATCCAGGGCACTGTGGCAGCCCTTGCCCAGGTGCAGGCCAGCATGGCAGGATGTGGAGAAAGGCTGGGCTGTTGTCTGGAGGGTCACCAGAGGGAAGATGATGCAGGGGTGGAAAAATGCAGAAGGATGGTAGAGCACAAATCCTACTCTGTTCTTTGGGATGTGTTGTTAGAAAGGCTCTGGCTGAATTTGCCATTCAAAACCCTGGAGGTGTTTTTGTTTCTGGCTGCTTGAAACACGACTTTCTCATGTTCCTGGGATGTTTTCACTCTTCTGCACAGTGCTGGGTTCCTCTGCCACAAGGATTCTCTGAATCTTTCCTGGAACCTTTGGCAAAGCTCTTGTGCTCCTTCCCCTTCACGCTGCTCACATTTTACTTCTGCAGTGAATGCAAATTGAGAGCTGCTCTCTTTCCTTGTAACCGTGAGTCTTCTCCCCATGTATACCAAGTGCAAGAGCTTTTCTGTTCTCATGAAAAATTCTCTCTTTGTCCTCAATATACACATTTAATGTCTAGCAGGCCCTGTTTTCAGTGATTGCTGAGTTTCTTCCTTGCATAGCTCTGTTTGTGCCTGTAGAGTGCTGGCCTTTTTCTGCACAAGGCCTCTCACTTACTTGGCACAGCTGCTGGTTTTGTATTGTTCTGTACATTGAAGGCAGCTACATGGTAGTAGTAAATTCACAGGGATGCAAATTTATTATCTCTTGTTTAGCAACTCAGTGGGGCACATGTTTATCTTGTTCGCTTGAGTGCTGTTTTTAAATAGTACTGTATATACAGTAGATAGATTTAAAGTTGACTAACCAAGAAAACATCATCAAGGCTGAAAGAATAAGAGTGAAAGATATGCAAGAGTTGCAGGCTGGTTTTTAGCACTGCTTTGTGTCTGGCGGGCTGACGCATGTGGCTGTAGCAGTTAAGATGTCTCATTTACGTACCCAGGTACAGCCAGGTGAGTTTAAAGCAATCAGATTAATCTTGTGTCTTGGAAGAACAAGTTCATCCTTTGCAAGAGAGAAGAGATTTTCAGATTGTTGGTGTTTAGGGTTTTTTTAATAAGGAATGTTTGCATAAGCATCCCTTCACTGAGAAGAAGGGACAGGTCAACAAGTAGCCAATTGACCACAGGCTCTGTGGCTTTTACAAAGGCAATTACAGGAAGACCAAGACTCTTAAGCTACCTTCAGGTTAGTTGTTTTCAACAATGTTAGTTTAGGTAGGTTAAGAGTTCAGTTGCTTTGAAATAGAGAAGCCATAACCAGGAAGGAACATGATTGGAAAAGCATCAGTCATGGAAAAATACTGCAGCCTAAAGTCAGCTTTCAAGTCTCCAAGTTGTTTTATTGACTCAATAGACTTAAGGTCAGGCTTTCAGTAAAGAAAGTCAAGATCAGATGTGTCTCTGAAATAATTTTCAGGGGTTATTTAAATGTGTGGTATGTACTTCTTTGCCATTTTAATAAGAATCTCTTGTGTCGAACTTATTATTACTATTGTGGCTTTAGGTTTGTAGTCAAAGCTCATTTTGGCTAGGCATTTGAATACATAAATGTAACAAAAGGACTCTCCAAACCAAAGAAGTCATAATGTGCATGTGTATGTTTGTGTGAAGAATGGAGAGTTCAGACAATGTGTACGTTGGCTTCCAAATCCACCTATCTTTCCAGTCATTTTGTGGAGAGTAGCCTGGGCTGTTGTAGAGTGAATAGACAAATTAGTTCAGGAAGAACACCTCTAACTTCTGGTTGAAAATCCCATCTTTGAATCAAAGGGAATTTACAGCCTGCAAATAGTGTATGAATCTGTTTCAGATCTTTGTCTATTAGCTTGTCTTTTATTATTTTTGCTTTATTTTCATGTGCCTCCTGTTTGCATTGAAGTAAGAGGTGCAGAAGACCTATTTATGTGCTTTTTGCCATGTCTGTTTTCCTGACAGGATGGGATGGGTCACTGCAATGCATTTTTAAGGCATTTGCCCTATTAAGTTCTCAGTGTCCAGACCTCATGGCTTCTTCCACTTCCTTCAAGGAGTTGTTAATAAGTCTTATAACATTCACCCTAATTTTCACTTTTTAAAAATTCCCTTAAGTTAGTCTTAAGTTGCCCAAGACACAATCTTACATAATTCTGTCTAACTCGCTTGTGATGTTGGATATAACACTAGGGCTGGAATCAGCAGTAATGGGATACTGTTAATTGACTGTTCCTTCAGTACATGCTTGGAGATTCTCCTGAGGAGCTGCCCACATGATATGTCAAACCCAAAAGCAGAGAAAATGTGCTCTGGACAGGCACTGAAACTCTGAGATGTTTGGGTTTATCTGAAGCAACGTGACTGAGCCTTTTTTATATTGGCTGATTGAAGTGGTATTGCTGCACTTCAGAATTTCTGAAGGACTCATTTCATCACTCTGCCTTTAATTTCCTTCTACTGCTTTCAGTTAGTTCTTATTTTACTGTCAGTCCTATATGCTCTCGCAACACTAAGTTTTCATTTCTTCCTTTTTATTTCCACAGTAGATGGTGTAGTCACATCCCACATGGCTCTGCCATCTGGAACAGCTTCCCTGACTCATATTCCTTTCAAGTTACAACTTCATCCTTGGCCTCTATGTGATAATCTTCCTTCTAATAAAACAATCACATCTTATGCCCAGAGGCTTTCAGTTCTTCTCTGTTCAGTCTTCTTCCTCAAGACATGTAGCTCTTGCTACCCTTTGATACACAATGTATATTGTGATCTGTACTTATTATTAGACATGAAAGACCTATTTTAGAGACACCTAATACATAGTTGTGTCTAATTCTTGTTCAGGACAACACTTCAGGGCACACTTACCTTATAAACACCCTTTTATCCTTTTAATTGCAGTCGGCTTGACTGATTGAAAGTTAGGTACACGTCTAAGTATTGTGAATATGATAAATCCTCAACTGTGAAACATGGTTTTTTGATTTTAATCTTTTAAAAATTCAACTAAAGCATATTGCAGTCTGAAAATAATAAAAGATTCAACAGAGAGGATTTCAAATCTGATACTACATCTCCTTAAGTCTCATCCTGAAAACATCAAACATGCTGTAAATTCAAACAAAAATCTACTTCTCAGTCTGTTGACTCAAAACATCTTCTGCTGCACACCAAGATTTTCAGTAGTTGACATAGTATGCAGTTTTTCTAAATTAAGGAAGTCTCATACTTTGTGAGATTCTGTAGTACAACTGCTGAGCTGCAATACTTGCATAAAAAATGGATGTTAGTTTATTGAGTGGGTGGACACAACTTGCAATGCTACTGCTTTTCACCTAGTGGCTCCCTTAAAACTTCCATGAGATGAGGGGAAAATACAGCTAACAGCGGCTGTGCCTGGGCACCACACAGTCCTGGCTTTGTGCAGAGCACAGCTTTGGCATCTGGAGTGGGAGCACAGTGCATGTTAGCAGCAGTACGTTCACTGACAGGAACTGCTGTAGGAGTAGTGGAGGGGCTCAGGTGTGTGTTTTGTGAGCGCTGGACGTGGTCTACCTCAGACTCATCGTGAGATCATGGAAGATCTACTTGAACTCGTGTCTCAGATTGTAAAGCTTGGGTGTGGGGCACTGCAGACAAATAACCGCTCGCTTCTGAAATAAATGAAAGTTCACTTGCAGGGTCCTACCCATTTTTCCCCATCACTACCCCTTTCTTAATATTTCTTATATCTTTCCAGGCAGAAGGTCTGTCCACAGAGGACACGCAGGAACACACATCCTTCCTAATTCATAAAAAGTGAGGAGCAGGGAACAATGCCTAGCTTAATAATGGCTCTTTAAATAAGGCTCATTTAGAGTCCAGCGGGCATTGAAATTGGCTGTCCTTAGGGAGAATGCCTCACCTTCAGTGTGTCTCCCACCAAAACCAAGAAGGGGAAATGCATTCCTGCTCACCCCTAGGAGTAAAGCTGCCCTTGAGTGTCTAAATTGCACCTTAGAAAGTCACAAAGCAGGGTGGCTCAGGCTGCTCTTGCAGCTCGCAAAAGCAAAGCTACCAATTAATTTATTATGGAAACCTGCATGGGGTCGCCCTGGCCTAACTCTGGGCAAATCACTACGAGGAAGAGAGTAGTAGCATAGCCTGCAGAGTGTTTCTGTAGGCTTCTCAAGGGTTTTTTGTTTGTTTTCATTTGGTTTAGTTTTTTTTACTTGGTTTGCTGTCCCTACCTAAGCATTCAGTTACAGTTCTTGCTGTTCCAACAGTCCTCTCCTTGCTCTGGATCACTGGGAAGTTATGCAGTCACTTCTCATTTGCTTCTCGAGTAATGACACTGGCAGTGTTGTAACATGAGAATGTTTTTGAAGCCTGAGTGTGGGCATATGATTGTCAAAGTTGGGGGGTTTTTAATATAGAACTTGAACCACACTGCTTCATTTATGAGAGATTTGCTTTGTCCTCCGTAAAATGAGGAAAGTAGTCAAAGACTTGTGTGATACTTGGTTCCTTGTGAATCATGGGGATTGCACAGCCAAAAGTCCTTCTAAAATGCATTGCTTTTGTGCCTTTCACATACTCCCCTGTCCAGACTTGCATGAATTTGTATTTTTCACGTCTCTTAAATGCTCGGTGGATGTGAAAAACCTTCCTCTGTGTGGCAGTGGAAATACCAATGCATGTAAAAAAGATTCATGTGTTCCTTTTCCCATCCATCACAGTTCTTGGAGATTTTTGTGGAAAATTCACCCCTGAGGACCAAACTAAACCTAGATTATGGGATTAAGCCAGCCTGAAGCACTGTTTTGGGGAATTTCTGAAAAGTCCGTTGTTCCCAGTGAAATCTCTTTTTTACTCTGCTTCCCATTTTGCAGAAAGTATATTCCTCACACCAGTGTTGCCATGCTCGTCAGTTCAGCAAATGTTTGCTTGGCATTGCACTTGTTGTTTTTGAACCACGAAATGCTTTTAGGTAAAGCTATCATAATATAAACTGAAAATTGACAAGCTGAATAGTTGTGGTTAGTATGTGCTATAGTGGTGATGACACGGGAAAATATGTTGTTTTTCTCCAAATGACTGTTTGAGGTTAGTTCTAGACCATTTTGTTCATGATGTGCCAGCTAAAATTAAGAGAGCATGGCTTTGAAGTAAGCAGGTTAATTTGATTTTTTTTTTTTTTTAAGCCTCATAAAGGCCTGTTGTCAAACAATGGATGTTGTTATTTTGGGAAATAAAAAGAACAGAACCAGCCATAAAAAGGAGTAAGAGGTTAAAAGGACTAAATTCCCCCTTCCAAGAAGTTTGTCTTGCTGCATAAGCTAATCAAAAGTGTCTCACTCACAGTTCTAGCAAGGGCACAGCGTGGCCTGCAGGGTGAAAAGTCGACAGTTCAGAAGCCTCTTCTTCAGCAGAAAGTGGCAATGTGAAAGGGGGATGGGTAGCAGCAAGCAAAGTTGGTGCTTTCTGCTGCCAGCAGGAACAGCATTTCACAGACCTGTTCCTTATGTACGCTTCTGGTATTAACAACTAGAGTGGTGCAGCATCCTGCCAGGATGGCAGCTCAGCAGAGCCATGGGTGGCACCTTACACACTTCATCAGTGTGGGACAATCTACATGCACCACGAAATGTCACAGTGCTGAGTCAAGCAGGCAGTGCTCTAAAGGACTACAGAAATATGTGCCCTGTTCATAAGGTAGAAGCAAAAAAAGGAGCTATTGGCAGGAGGGGATGTTTGATGTCTTCATATCTAATGAGAAAAACAAAGGTGACTCAAATGTCACTTTCTTCCCAAACAGAAGTCTTTTTGGTGTGGGCTGCCAGTTCGTTTCAGGAGTGATATGCAAAACACACAGAATTTGTGTGTGGCTAAATCACAGATTCTTTTTCTTTCATCTGCCTCTGTGTCACTTTGTGTTGCAAGGTTGCAGCTGCATGTAAAAGGCTTGACATATTTAATCGAACCCTGAAGCAGCTCCAATGAACTGCTGCAGAAAGAGAAGCAGAGGAAGCTAGAAGGTTAGCAGAAGACTCATTAAGCAAACTCGCATTTTGAAAAAAACTGTAGTTTGGAAAAGACCTAACTCCATCTGCTACACCAGTGTGTGAGTTTGGTTTAAACTTGCTCCGAGGTCTTTGTAGTGTTTGGGCACGGAGAGACAAGTTAGCTGTGGAGGAGCGGCAGCCTTAAAGGTGAGTGTGCTTGCTTTCACCCCAGCTGAAATGCAGGGCTGAAAGAAGGCTGTTAGGGCAGTCCACTCAAGTGAATATTTTTCTGATGTTTCTGTTTTTTCTTTGCATATATGGGCTAATTGCAGCTCTTTTTGGGGTGTGAGGAAGATTGGGGAGTGGAGCGTGTTTGCTGATATCTCCCCTGCCCCTGAGCTGAGGAGCCTCTGAGGCTTCTTGAAAGTTAGACCATGCTGACTTTTGTGTGGTGCCCTATAGCCCCAGCAAACACTAAGAGCATACGGTGTGGACGGCTTGTTTCTAAAACACTGTCTAAGAGCCAGAGGAGGAGATGGTCTGCTAATGTTAATATTAATATTCTCCTAACTCTGACAGTCTTCTAATGACTCCTGAAGGCACCATTCCCTTTCTCAACAATTCTTTTTTCACTCCTTTGTGTACTTAGTGCTGGCCAGTACTCTGAGTAGTTTAATTCTAAGGCACCAACTCAGAAAAGCTCCCATTTTCCCTACTTCTGATGAAATATTGTAAAATATTTGAATCTGTTCCAGATAAAATGATGAGAGCATATTGATTAGTCTGACCAGCACAGTTGTTCAATGAGGTTAAGCGTATCAAATATAAATAAAAAGGCCAACTTAGACAAGGACAATCAGTTGTTATGATCATCCAAATGGTGACCTTTCAGGCTTGGCATTTGTACATCCAGCAGTGAAGGCAGGTGGAACAGCTAGCTGCTTTTCTTAGGCAGATATCCTTCAGGGGGTACTTCAAAGTTCACTGCAAGGAAAAAATGTGTTGTTGCACATTGTGTATCTAAATGAGCGGTGAGATTTTGACAATTCCCTGGATCAGTTACTGACTTGTATCTTTTTTCTTTTCTGGGGCCTTTTACCCCACATGGGATTCTTTTCATTCGTTGAATGAGGGTCCTGTTTATAAGATAGAGGCAAGAAAACACAGCAGTAGATAAGAGGGCTTGCTTGTGTTGATGTGTTTAATAGTAAAAACCAAAGTGACTCAACAGTCACTTTCTTCAAAAATAGGAATGTTTTTGGTGGGGGCTGCCAGTGAATGGTAGGATGTGGTGGCTTTATGCACCTACATCACTTGTACCTCCTATTTCCATGGCGTCGTTCCCTGTCTTTGGGGCAAACACTTGCATAACAGTTTGGTCAAACCACTACTCAGGGATGGGGCCTTTGCCTCGAAATTATGCTGGGAGGATATTCACACACACACAGTGGGACGCCGAGCACAGTGGGATTCTGATCCTGACTGGGGCCTCTGGGCACAATGCTGTCCTAAATTTTAAGTAATGTATGCAAAAAGTTAAATAAATGTGTCAAGTTAATTTTATGCTCCCCTCCCCTCAGGCAAATTAGCATAAGTTGAATTTTCTAATAATTAGCCCAAGTTATCACCGAGTGATATACCTGGTTTCTGTGAATTGTGCTAGTACCTGGACGACAGGTTCTGCAAGGAGTAGAGAGGCTCCAAGACTGACCTGTCAGGATCAGCTCTAGTTGTACAGATACTGTATGACTGCATTTTCCGTTAATTGGGTTAGTTATAGGCTACATGTGTATTGCCATACAGTTCAGATTTTGGTCACTTACATTTACAGCTTTACAAAATAATACACTGAACTGTGTGCACTGGGCTTGTTAAACTGTTGTAATAAGGCATTTTAGAATTCCAGGCGGCCCTTCCCAAACGTATTGTAGAGCCTATTAACAAACACCTGTCAAGTTCAATTGAAATGTCTGAGTGGTCTGATCTAGAGTGTCTGCTGCTGTGCCAGAGAAAGCAGGGCCCGCACAGCGCCAGCCACGCCAAGCAGTGTGCCCAGGGATGGGGGATTTGGGAGCTCAAAATGGGGGCTTCAAAGAGCTCGTGGCTAGCCTGTCAACCTGGAGGATGTTGGCAGTAAGTAGTGAGGAAGAAAGAAGGAAAAAATAGGTATGTGTAAGTCGAAGAACCTCTCTGTTCCCTGTCACTCAGCTGTGACATCAGTCTCAGAGCATTTCAAGCTTTTCATTCTCTTGCTTTTTTCTCCGTTTGTTCAAGTGAAGATACAGAAGTGTAAACAGATCTTTTTCTCTGCTGCTGACTTTAATGAGGGCTGGCCCCTGCTACACTTGTGAAAATTTCTTGGCTAGGAAGTATCTAGTGTTCGTTGTATCATAATTTTGGATATAAAGTCCAAACTCCCTATTTGCTTCTCTTGACAGAGTGCTACTTACATGCATTCGCTTCCAGAGACTGAGCTTACAAAAGAGGAGAGATGGAAAATTAGCCCAATAGCATCTCAGAAATGTTTGTAGAGGATTATTTGTTTTGTGTTTGGGGATTTTTTTCCTTTTTTTTTTTTTTTAATCATGAATGTGGAATCCAAGGAGGCTCAGCAATCAGCGTGTTTGAATGCCAGCCAAGACACTAAACTGGCAGCCATCCATTCTGATATCAGTGTGAGTGAAATGTGTACTCAGTAACTGGATTCAGGCCCTTCATAGTTTGCAAGCAAATAGTTCTGCTTTTGCAGATCAGATAAAAAGCAGAAAAAACTGTGCAGCTCTTGCATGTAAGAGAGGGGGAGAGTCTGCACCTTTGAGAAGGGGCGTTAACATTTCTGTATCCCAGTCAAAGTTCTGTGCCTTATGTCATCAAGTTGAAGGCTATGTTCTATTTCCAAAAGGCATTTAATTATCTCTTTTAATGTTTTAACCACTAAATCTGCCTTGCATAAAAGCTGAGAGTACCTCACACTGGTAATAAGCTGTAGGAAAGTGAAGTAAATTGGCATTTTGCAAAAAAGGTTGTACAAATGCAGTGGAAAGCTATGCAAATCAGCTATGATACAGCCAGATTTGCATTTTGTCTTGGGTTTAGTGATGATATGCACAGCATGACTTTGGCAGGCTTGCCTCTTGGAATGATGCATGCACTGGTGGTGTGACCCTGTAGGGTGAATTTAACAACCGTAACGTTGTGATTTTCCATGCAGTTTCTTTGAACCATCGAGTAATGTGCAGCAATAAATAGTGTCAGAGGAAATAGATTTTTAAGAGTAAATGCATTCAGTAGGAGGAGAAAGTGTTATACAAATCTTCTGCTTTGCCAAAAGAACATTAGCAGTTTTGTTTGGTGCTGCTCAGCTTTCCAAAGTAACTCCCTTCTGCTGTCTTACTTCATTCTTTGTTACTCTTTGATTGAGGAAATGTCAGGAATTTGGAGGTGATACAGAGTTCTTGTGCTCAGATCATTAGAGCAATAGACAGGGGAGGGTGACATGCTGCAGGCAGCTGACGGTGCAGTTTCACAGCCTTTGAGTTCACTGAACCAATAGTAGCTCTTAAGACCTGTTGTTTTGCCCAGCTGAGAAGGAAGGAGCATACTTGAGGTTTCTGGTGATATTAGAGCTATTCTAGGGAGGACGACGTGCAAATGAACTCTCAGAGCCCTTTGCAGTCTGTTTTATGTTCGGAGAGCCAGGCATGCTTTTTAGGTGTTGCTATAAGGTGCCTCTGAAATTACCTTACCTGCCTTTTTCCTCATGTAGTTTTGGTTCACTTCAGGAACTCATTCCATATGTGAAACTGAAAGAAACCAACCAAAACGCTATGTGAAATTAATTGGAATTTTCTGGCACTGGCCTTCACATGCTGCATATTCTCTCCAGACAGCTGTTTGAACACAAACTTATTATCCTTTCTCCTCTGAAAATGGACCAAATTAAAAATTCTGTACATGATTTACTTGGACAAGAGTAAATTTGCTGCAGCATCCGTTCCCAGTTCATTGGAGCTGTATGACAGCTCCATCCTGAAGGGTGCTGGGCACCCAAAGAAGTGCAGGGTGTTTTAATTTCCTGTGCCATGACCCTGCAGCCCTTGAAGTGAATGAAATATCAGCCTTTAACCTGCAGTAGAGTTTGGGCTGGAGTCCTACCAGAGCTGCTCAGGAGCAGCCTGACAGAAATACCTCTCTTTAAGGCAGTATTTAAGCAGCATCTTTTTTTAAGGCAGGGCTTAAGCTGGAGTTCCGCACGTTTTGGTCAAAGCACCTGGTAAAAGGCTGTCTCGAATTCAAGCACAACCTTAAGTACTCTCTTCTTGTGACCTCAGTGCCCTGTTAGTTTGCCTTTCAGAAGCAGAAGGGAGTTTGGCTGCTTTCAAATAAAGTCTGCCAAAAAAAAAACAACCAAAAAACCCAACAGCCCAGCAAGCATCTTCTTTTTTTTTTTTTTTTTCCCTTGGCTTCTCTATAAATAGTCAAAACATATTTCAGAGCAAGTTTAGTTAATGTTTTGCAGTGGTGAATGAACACTGCGATGCTCCAATATGTTTCATGCTCCTGAATCTCAGATTCTTGAGTGTAATTTAATTTAAATGAGAGGAAAAAAGAAGCTATGAAGTCCTGTCTGAATTTTGTCATTGACTTCATGAGGAGTCCTTTGAGTGCATTTGGGAACAGTTTGGCTTCATTGGATGCACACTGAAAGTTTTCTTTTCTTATCCTTACCACACAGACAATCACATCATTCTTGAAACTAATGCTGCTTTTGCTGTCCGCATGCAAGAAAGTATGTGAGCATCTGTGTAAGCTGCAACACAGAAGGCGGCAAATTCTTGGTAGCATAGCCCTTTCATACCCCTGTCTGCAGGGGGTCTGTGTGCAGCCGTCACCCTTGATCTTGCACCACACACAGTCAGTTTCATGTTCCACCACTTCCGTACTAATAACAACTAGCAGGGGTTTATCTTGTAGGGGTTTTTTTTCTCTCTTTTTTGTTTGAGCACCAAATGTATAGTTTCATTTTGGCAGGGTTTTATCAAGCAAATGGTATCGGACTCATGTGGGATTTTGTGAGTCATTAGGAGAAATACTGCAGTGGGTGGACTAACCCCTTAAAAGAGCGTTTCCGGGGTGGTAAGGTGCAGGGAAAAATAGGGTCATGCCTGTGATTTTTTTTTTGCCTGCACCTTTGGGAATACCCTCTGCAAGGGCAATATCCTTGTTGCATTGGGAGCTCTCTGCTGTTTCTTACAGACACTAGAAGGAAGAAAGGTGATGCTGCTCAGTCTCCCTGCAAACAGAGCGTTTCTCATGGCTGTCCCTGCATGACAGGATACTGAAGCACAAAACACAGGTGTTTTGGTTGCGGGCTGTGTGACACAAGCCTGTGGTGTGATAAGCCAGGGCAGCAACACTTCGAGAAGCACCCAGAAGAGCACACTTAGGTGTCTGTGCTTTAGGTGTCAAGGCTTTCAAATCAGCATCACTGGCTGGGTTTATTTCAGTTGCAGATACCAACACTTCTTCCTAAAGTGTTACTGCCTCTCCACCACCTACAAAATGCAGTCCTGTTTCCATCCGAAACCTTGTTGGAGAACACCTTCCTGAAAGTAAGTGCTGTTCCCTCACTTTTCCTGGCACAGCCCAGCCCTGTGTATCTGGGCTGTCACCATCAGCCTGGTCTCACAGGAGCAACACATCTTCCCAGGAACAGCCCCTTAGTGGGACACTTGTAGAAACATTTGTTGGTCTCATTACGTGTGCAGACTTCTCATCAAGGAAACTATTCAGGAATAACATGCAAGACTTCTTTGGAGTCCTGCTGCCTTCCTAACAGAATTACAGGTCTTCAGAGGCCAGCACCAGGAGCTGCAGCTCTGAGCCTGTGCTGTCAGGACCCAAAGCACATGGTGTTTGCATTAGCACATCCCACTGCCAGTGTGTTTTCTCTCTGACAAGGTACTGAGAAGGGGATGTGCACGTTTGATTTTGTGTGCTTCATCCAAGATTTAGCAGAGAAGTTTCTTACCAGAAGCATATTTGTGTAGGGTAGGGGTTTTCCTGTTAAGTCCTAAAGTATCATCCTGTTCTGTGCACTAAAAAAAATATTTCCCTTTCCAAGAGACAATGTGAGAAGAATGATGAAATTGGAGAGGGGTTGAAGGGGAGGAGCAGCAGAGACCTCTCTCCTTCCAGTGTCCAGTTAATGCTTCTGTTGAAGTGTAGTGCAATGCTCTGACACACAGCAAAACCCTGCTTTGATGAGTGATAGCTTGTTGGGCCTGTTGCTCTCCTAAGCATAATTTATGACAAACAAATACGCGATAGCCTTCTCTGGTTCTTCCTATTGCTTGGCTGCTCTTTCTGTTTCCTCACTTTGAGAATGTCAGAGAAAAATGAGTAGTGTTGTTATTTCAGGCCAACTCCCGGAGCCTGGAGGAGCCATGGGAGGAGCAGGGTGGCTGCTGTCCTGTCTTCCTGTGTGCACGCAAAGTGCAACTTTCTCCTCGAAAAGTCACCCGGGTGGGTGCTGCTGGCCCCTCGGCTGGTCTCTCTGGACAGAGCTGCACTGAAGGCTGCAGAGCTGTAAGGAGCACTGTAAGGAGCAGTGACCATCAGTGGTGGAGATGAGCCAGGGAAGAGCACCTGGCCAGCATGTCAGCTGCCTCCTCCTGAGCAAGGTGGGCAATCTACAGCCCTTTGTCCGACACATGTGCGTGCCCATAAAGAGGTTATTTGATAAGGTTGCAGAGTATCTAAATGTGCTGTACTGCAGTCACCATGAAGCAAAAGAGCGATAGCTGTGGGTCCAAACTGGAGCAAGGGAAGGAGGCATCCCTGGTGGTGAGATGGATTCTCCCCTCCACACTTGGGCAGACATCATCCCATGCACAAATCTCCCACATGCACCATGTCAACCTGCTGCTCAGTGTATCAGAGAAAGACCAGACTCTTACCTCTGCACCACCCTTGTAGCCCCATTATGCTTCTGGCAGGTCACTTGTGCTGTGGGAAGGGCAGGGTGGGACTGCAAAGCAGATCCTGTTGCAGCGTGCAGAGGGAATGTGGTGGATATACTTTGTACCCAGCTCCCATTCCTCCCATGCACCATGAGAGGAACCGAGACACAGCATGAGGAGTCACAGAAGGAGCATCTCCTTGGTTGTGCTGCTGGAGCTCAATAGCTTTGGCTGCTTCACCAGGTGAGGTTTTCTGCGGCTGTACCCAGCAGCAGTGGCAAGGCAGCAGTTTGGCGTTTCTCCCCTGCCTTGATGCAAGTGGCAGCAAGATGTGGCTGCTGTTGATGGGTGGGGGGAGCAGCTGCCAGTCTGCAAAGATTAAAAATGCATTTTCAACGAGCCGCTGGAGCAGGTGTGGGGATTAGCCTGCCATGGCATGGCTGCAAAGCGAGCTTGGCTGCAGCCTGCTGGGGCTCCTGTGGGTGAGGAGGAGGTGGTGATTGTCTGCATGACTGTGCCTAAGATCTGGGAACAGTGTTTGCAAACTAAAGATCAATGAGATAAATCCTCCAGTACCATCCTGACTGTGGAGAGCTTGCACACTGAGGCCTGGGGCAGCACCAGCTCTGGGAATATGGTGTGGCAGAGAAGTGGTGGCCCATGTGGTTGCTGTGGGAGAAATTTTGGAATGACAGCAAATTGCAGCTTCTTCAGGATGCTGGAGGCAGGGCTGGGCCAGGTGTCATCCTGGTCATGGTGGAAACTAGACCTTTGTGGAATACTGTCCTATCCCTTGTGGTTCCATGAGGTTTATGTAGAACTTCCATAAATATATTTCCCCAGGCATAGTTTCCTTCCCCCTTCCCTTCCCATCTAGAGATTGAACCTGCTTGGAATCTGAGGCATTTTTTTAGAAAATAAAATACTAATACTAACAGTAATAATTATGCTTTTTTTTTTTTTTGTGGATTTTGTGCCTCTGGTGGCTCAGTTCAGGATATTGTACAGTGTCTGAAACTGTGAATTCAGATGTGACAGTATGAGCCTTTTCCCCTCACAGGTACAGACTAACTGAATGGTGTGTATGTCTTGTAGACCTGGTTTGTGACATTTTTTTCTAATCCAAAGGAAAGATGTGATCCTGCGTGCTCATAAGGAAGGCATATACATGCACACACCTTATGTGGCATGTCCTGAGTAGAAATAGGACAGCCCCAGAGCACTGAGTCTCTTCACTGAGTTCGACACCACTCTGTTCTGCAGCCAGGAACTTCTCTGATCAGCCGTAGGGAGAACATCTCTTGGTCTTACAGCAAGGCATTCCTGGTCCCTGATGCAGAACAGCATTTTATGCACATGCAGACGTGTGTTGTCATGTTACCTTTTGAGTCAGTGCCCTGTTGTAGGGTGGAATATTGCTGCTGTGTTTGAATATTATTTTAACAGGATAGTCAGTTGCTTCGTGCTCAGACGCACAAATGCACATGTGAACGATTTGCAGAGGCAGGTGGTAGCCTGTATTTTTCTTCTGTTTGCAGTTTTTAAATAAAAAAGAAATCTTTTCAAGTTCTACACTGTCAAGAATGTGGGTGTCTGGCTGAATGAAAGAAAAATAAAATAAACTTGCATAATAAATACACTAGTAAATTTGAATTTCCCCAAACTGTTAGCATAAATACAACTACTTTGGGGGGGTTGGTTTGCTTAGTTGCTTATCTGAGGAAGAGGAGCAGCTTTTGAAGAAAGTTTCCCAGAATGTCTTTCCTTACTATAATTATGTTAATTACTAGCAATGTACGAACACCAGTTACAGGATGAAGTGCTACTTTCTGACAAAATCACATCTACTTTCTTTTTCATCACGTCATACGTCAAGTATGGAACAAGACACCAAAGGCCTTGAGAATATCTGTGTGTGGGGTTTTTTATATTTATTATTTATTTAATAAGACTACTTTTTTCTTCTTCAGCATTTTAAAAGTTGACTGCCTAGAGGTAGGCACCTGGATTTACATTTAGAGACTGAAATAAGCGGGATGGCTTTCAAAGGTCCTGCATACGTGTGCTCTCTCAATTAATTAAAGGCAGATGTTCTTTTTGGCAAGTTTAACAGAAACAAGTAGGAGGTGCTGGGTGCCCAGCACCTTTGAAACACTAGCAGCTTATTCAGATGCCTAAAGATGGAGTTAGGCGGTTGAATTTAGGCACCCAAGTTGGAAAGGTTTTGGCCCTGTAATCATAACAATCGCTGTCCCCTCTGTCCTGAAGTGCTGTAGCAGAGATTCATCCAAGAAGCCAGAGTTTCATATGTGGGAGTGAGCGGGGACAAAGTCTGTGTCTTCGCTGCGGTGGAAGCGAGCTCGGCTGCCTGCCTTGTAGCACATGCAAATGAGGGTCAGATGGCTTGACAGTTGGTTATGAAACTAAATAGAAATTATGCAAAATGGGATTGATTTTGCACATATTTTTAGGTTTTGTCTTTTAGGAGCTCGAATCTTTAATTAAAATACCAAAGACAAGAAAAAAAATGTACAGGCGGCAACTGTTATGTTTCACATATATGCTGGATGTAAAGTAATAGCCTGCTATGCTCTTTTTAGGGATCATTTTTATCCCATTGAAACTGAGAATATAAAGCCATCTTACGACTTGCCAGAAGTGACACCTGCTTTCATACTTCTCAATAATTACTTTAGCTTTGACAGAAAGTACTTGGCAGGGTGCATACAAATTATGACTTGCTTCAAGGTATAAATAATGTCATAATGACTTTAAGAGTTTCTCTTTATGCTCAGGATATTTGCATGTACATGTTTTGTTGGTATGAAACAAGTGAGTAGAGTGAGTTTTGGGTGGCTTCTTAATGTGTATCAGATAGTGTAAACCTACAAATAGACTAAAAAAGGGAAATAGTCTGGTTTTCAGTAGCTATTTGAGCATGTTTGGGGTTTTGGCTTTTTTTTGCAACTCTCTGTTATAAAAATGCCCTAGACATTTGTAAGAAAGAAAATTACTTCTAATGCTAGATACTCATAGTTGTCTTACTAGAGGAAAGAACTTGCCTGCAGGTAAGTGGCATCAACCTGCAAAGACTTCTCTCCCTCTTCCCTCCCTTGCAGTCAATGAATGTTCATTTTAAAGTGCATTTGGATGTCATATGCACTCTTTTACCCATTTTTTCCCTATTCTTGCTGCAATTAAGTAGAACTTAAAATCACATGAAGTCACATCTGACAGCAAAATCAAGGTCTTGTATATCTGACCCCAAACCATAGCTAGATTAGTCTTCTGCAATGGTTGTTAGTTACTGAATAGCCTTTAAAGTATTCAGGGTTAAATGCTTTAAAGTATATATTCTATATAAAAGCCCCTTCTGGGAGAAGGTAGCAGATGCACAGAGATCAGTGATATATTTGCCCAAAATCAGCCCAGGATCTCTGGTGGAGCACAGGTGCACTTCCACATCAGGGTGGCAAGAGTTTTACTCTGGGTCCCAAAGGAAATTCTGCCTTTTCTGCATTGTTTTTTTGTTCACCAGCAACTTGAAGTTGAGGATGTTGGGGATCATCAAAAAGGGGATGTTGAATTGGATTTCTCTATCCTGTCTGTGACCTGTCTCCCTGACCACATTTTTTTATCAAGAAGTAGGCAAAGGAGAGAGCGAGGGGCGGGTAAAGGTTGCTGTTAAGCAACCTGATTGATTTCTGAAAACCAGAACATGATGTTTTAATGTGAGATTCCTTAAAGAACTGGAAGAAGTAGGCATCGATAAATACGCAGCTTTTGCAAGGCTGAATGAGCAATTGTGGAAAGCACTTGGGAGTCAGGCAGTTTCTTATCTGCAAAAAAAGTACACTGTGTGACTTTTTCACCTCTGTTAGGGAACTTAAAAAGACAAATGCCTTTTGCTTCCTGTCTGAAAGAAGTTAAGCTCTTTCTATAAAAAGAATGAATTTGAAAAATGTCTGGTGTGTTTCTGTGTGTGTGCATCTTAGTTCCATGTCTTTTATCAGGCAGCACTTTAAGAAATACAAACTTCATATGTGTGTGGGTCTTCCATTACCAGAAAGACTTTGGCAAATTGCAGGGAATTCAGACAGCTGCAACAAAAGTGATTAATGGACTAGAGAGGAGAAGAAAGATTAAGAATTAAATATGTATGGTTTGTGTGAGTGAGAAACAAAGAGGGTGAAGGAATAGGGTGATGTTAAAACTACCAGTGCTGCACCTGAGGGGTTACAAATATCCAAATTTGAAAAATTGTTTTGGGTGGTCCAAGGTCCTATGACTAGGAGTAGTGGGATAAATTTTAGTGCAGAAAATACAGGCTGAAATCCAGAAACACTTCCATGTAGTAAGATCTGTTAGACTGTGGAATAGTCTCTGGTGGGAAGGGGTGGAAGCCACATCACTTGAGTCATTTGATCTACACCAAACAAAGGCATAGAGGTCCTGCGTTGGACAGGGGTCTGAGCATCACCTTTGAGGCATCTCTCCCTCCTCCCTGTGCTGTCTGTGGGCGGTGCCGACACTGACAATGTCTGGAAATCACACGGGGATTTCTAAGAGCACTGTATTTTAGCGTGTATTTGAATAGGGATTTCCTTGCGGAAACACAAAAATCCCTCTCTGTTCAGCTTTCTGCCCTGCAACTGTCTCTGCTTGTTGTACAAAACCCCAAAAAAACTAATGAAAGAGAGCAGAAGTTGCCTTACTGTAAAACTACCTAGTGATAAACTTTTTTGTACTTCACTTGGAATGGGCTCATCAGGCTGTTCTCCGCGGCTGAGGAAGAGCTGTTGGCAAGCTGCATACAGCCATTACAAGTGAGAATGACTGAGCAGAACAGGCCTGTTTTACTCATTCACTTTTCTGTTGTATCCAAGCAGGTCATAAGTTCTTAAATTCCGCTTTTCATGTAGGGGCTTGGTCTCCATAGTTATGTGTCTTGTTTTTTTGGCCATAAAGCTAATTTTCCAGTGCATGGCTAGAAAGCTGCAATATGTATGATGAAAACTAGGGACTGTATTTTTTTATTAATAAGCCTACTGAGTTTTTTCTGTCACGTATGTTTGCAGCACAATATCCTTCACAGTTTTTACTTGCCATTAGGTTCTCTTGAAAAGAATGGCATGGAAATGTTTATCTCCCCCTCCCCAGGCTGCTATGGGATTTTGGATTGCTGATTCTTTGTTCTCTTTGCCAATCCATGGAGAATCTAAGGAGAAAAACCTTCCACTTCCTTCATCTCAAGTCCGTGCTGTGAAGTTTTAGAGAGAGGAAGGTATGTGGCTGAGATGGCTGTTCACCTGAAGCTTGCACAGGTTGCATTCTCAGATGCTTCCTGAGGAGAAGGTCAGGGAGCAGGCACACATTCCTACATGGTGTTCCCAATGCAGAGTCCTGCTATGGTGTGTGGACCAGGCTGTCAGCATCCTGCATCTGCAGCTGGTGTTTCAATACTGTGTTTCATCTTTCCAAGAGCTCCCCAAGTGAGGAAGAGAATTTGTGTGGCTTCATACAGGCTTAGATGCTACAGCTGGGTTTTGTACTTTTCCAGGTCTCAGAAAAGAAAGGTTAATGATTTCCTGCTGCCAGTGAAATACCAGGACAAGGATGGGGTGCAAGGCAGAAATATATATCAAGGTGTTGTCAAAACATTTATTTCCTTAGCGGGAAGTATCGATCCTGAAAACTATATTCTATTATAATGACTTTATTTCTCCTATATTAAATGACTGATAACGGACTGTATTTAATCAATTTGTGTGATGGATGGTGGAGAACCAATGTAGCAGTTGGTCACTGTGCACATCATCTGCTGCTGCTGGCTGGCTGGCTGGCTGCTTTCAACAACCCGAAACAGGGTTTGCCTACAGATCAAGGTTTTCAAGGTTTATTTTGTCACTTAGTAGTACACTGGGCTTTGGTTGCCTGATTTACTCATTTTTTTATCTGCGTTTATCAACACTGAGTAATGCCTGCAAATAATGAACCATGCTTCTGCTTGTTAATGTGCTTTTGTTGTTTTCATTGTTTTGTAAGCCTGTTTCAAAGGAGCAGTCAGGGTCATCTCTCAGACAGCATTGTATCTTCCTAAATGTATGCTTGTAGAAAACAAAGATGGTTCAAAATGGTTGTGAACCTTTTGAATTAAAGCCCATGCTTGAGATCTGCAAGGAAAGTAGTGATTTTTTAGCCATATTTGTGCGGTGTTCTTTGCCTTTTATTTGTTTTTAAATTTCATTTTACAATCAAGAAGCAGCTGAATCACTGGTTTCTGCTAAGTCCTGTAGAATTCAAAAGAAAGTATGATCCTCCCTAAATTATCTTTGAGCTTTTCTGTAAGTAGACCTGCTAGACTCAGATTTTGAGATATTTTTGAAATGGTCCTGTCTGTCATTACAGTTAGATCTCAGAAGAGTTGTGCTGGTTTTGGCTGGGATAGAGTTAAATTTCTTCACAGAGGCTCATACGAAGCTGTGTTTTTGATTTGTACTGAACACAGGGTTGGTAACTCAGGGATGTTTTCATTACTGCTGAGCAGGGCTTGCACAGTGTCAAGGCCTCTTCTGCTCCTCACACCCCCCCCCCCCCAGCGAGTGGGCTGGGGGGGCACAAGGCATTGGGAGGTGACACAGCCAGGACAGCCGACCCCAGCTGACCCAAGGGATATTCCAGACCATATGCTCAGCATATAAAGCTGGGGGAAGAAGAGGGAAGGGAGGGGGACATTCAGAGTGATGGCATTTGTCTTTCCAAGACAACGTTATGTATGATGGAGCCCTGCTTTCTTGGCTGAACACATGCCTGTGGATGGGAAGTGGTGAATGAATTCCTTGTTTCACTTGGCTTGTGTGCCTGGCTTTTGCTTTACCTGTTAAACTGTCTTTATCTCAACCCTCAAGTTTTCTCACTTTTATCCTTCCAATTTTCTCCCCTATCCCACTGGGGGAAAGAGAGCGAGCAGCTCTGTGATGCTTAGTTGCCAGCTGAAGTTAAACCACAACAGAATATTCTCTGAAATGCCTGTTGTCCCCATCCTTTGGTGCATTAATTTTAACCTAATGACTCAACTGCACCGCTGCCATCCTCAGCAGCCATTTCTGTGGCTCATGCTTAACTTTCTCTTTGGAAGCCAACCTGTTTGCCTCTGAATGAGTGAATTTTTTAGGGTATGGCAAGACTTTTGTTTGCTCAGTGAAACTAATTTCTCAGGTGGAAAAATCATTTAACTGCAAAGAGTGGTTTTGAAGGATTGTGGGGTAGTAGCTACCTGTTACTACTGCCCTTCTTTCTCCGCTAGTGCCACTTCCTTCTTCTTATGGAATCATATGAGGGTTTCAGCATTGCTGACAGCAGAACTGGAAGGCCAAGATCCTGATTTTTTTCCCCTTCAAGGGCTAAACAGAGAGTCTTGTCCTCCCCCAGAGGGGGAGTTAGAAGTGAGATGCTCACTCCCACCAGCTGTCTTGGCTGTGTGGGCACAATTCAGCCAGGGACGTTTTGCTAGTGTGTGTGCTTGGACTGACTGCTGGGAAGGCTCCACCTGGCCCTGCCCAGCAGCAGAAGACTTTGTATTTTCTGGCTCCCTGTGGCTCTCTGCTGAAGCCTTTCTACATAGGCACATTGTCTAGGACTGCCTCTGTTCATCATCCATGGAGGTATGGGACTGTACAGTAGAGAGCAACCTCTTTACCAGTGTGACTTAGCCTGCTTGATCTAGGGATTTGAGTCTTGCCCTTCAAAGGGATTTGTGTGGACAGGTTGGGTCTTGTACCTGCCCAACAGCACATCAGTTTGGTGAACAGAGACTTTTCAACAACTAAGGCAAACTGAAAGAGGATGCAGTTTTGAAGAGGATAGAGGGTTCACCTTTAACTTCTCATAGAGGAAAGGAGCTGTTCTTGGTTCCTCTCTCTGAAATACCTTGGTCTCTCCAGAGCAGTCAGTCTGACCTTCTTCTCAGCTGAAAGTTACTTAAAATAGATAAGAATAAAGGAGCGAGAAAGATGCTTGGAGAAAAATTGCTTACGTTTTGCTAACAAACCACAATGTGCAAGGGATTAGTTTATAGATCAGGGTAAGCACACAAAAATTAAGAAGCACCAGAAAAATTTCAGCGGCTCAGCAGAATATTCAGAGATTCCCTCGCAGATCTAAGAGGCAGAGGAAGTGAGCAACAGACAACTCAGAGCTCGTCCTGACATTTGTGGGCAGCGCATCAGTGGGTCTGGGTTGTAACTGTAAAGGTAAATGGGACACTGATACGGGTGAGGTGGCACTAAGTGTAGAGCAAATCAGCCTCACATGGCAGCAGCTCCCTTTAGGGCTCATCAGGTGTGCCAAGTGTGAGACATGCATCTTGGATGAGATATAAATGGCTCAGCCGTACGTGTATTTCAGGAGTAAAGAGCAGGCGCCAAAAGGTTATAGGAGAGTCAGGCAGAAACAGAAGGAGCCGAGGGATGATCATGAGGGTCAGAATTGTGCAGCAGAGGGAGAACCCTGCACACCAGCCTCAAGAGGAATAAAAACACATCTCTGTGTATGAGAAACAGTCTTTGCCTTTTACGTGTGCTCATAGTAACACATCTGTAATTACCAGCAGACTAACCTCAAAGAAGGTGGTGTTACTCTTTACTTTCCCATCACATTTGAGTATTTGCATTTGTGAGATGAGCTGAGGATTTCTTCAATGTTTCCTGACACAGGTGTGTACTGAAGACTGCTTTAGCTGGTCTCTCCATCCTTCCACCTCCCAGTAGTATAACTGTGCACACCTGGGGAGAGACTTCTTTCCCTGTATGAATGACTTTTCTAGTAGAAAACTTTGCATGTGTTCTTATGTAGGAGTGGATGTGTGAGGGAAATATTGTCAAACCTGAAAATTACTTTTTATTCTTTTTCAGCAAGTTTCAGAATTAATTTTTAAAGCTTCAGTGCACATTGGAAAGATGTTAAAATAGAAAGTTTCAAAACTGTGGATTTTGGATGTGTTTTTCTTGGTTTTTTTTCTTTTTGTCTTAACCCAGTGAAAAAAGCCCTGCATCATATTTTTCTGTAGGAAAAAGAATAATTCATTCCCGTGTTTACTTCAGAAAAGAAGCAAAGGCTTCTGAACGTGGCATGTGCAGTTCTTTTCTTCATTCTGAGAGGGAGCTTTTTCAGGCATTTAAAAAGTTGGAGGTGACATGATTAATGTAGGCACCATCTCGTAACTGTGACATCAGCAGACCTCCCCTTTTAGTATCACTAGGAGCTTGTTTGATGCAGTATGAAGGCAAGAGTAGTGTTGTGCAAGTGATTTTCACAGAAAAGGGGATGATCTGCTAGTGCATCCCAGCTCAGTCCTGCCTGAGTTCAGTAGCAGCAAAAATCAGCAGAGTTTGATGTCTGTTTCTTTGTGGGCTTGATTCTGGGTCTGTTTCCAGGTGGTTTTTACTGGTTTGAGTGTTACTGGAGTTGCTTTCCAGTATGGAAGGGGGAGGGCAAGGAGCATGCCCACCCTCATATATGCTGCCAAAGTGAGTAGAAATGTCAGGCTTTTGGTATATTGTGATAAACTGAACCAGACCAGCATCTCTGCCTTCCTACCTGGGGCAGCACTACAAAAAAGAGTAACAAACAATCTGTCCCAATCTATTCTCTCACAGGAGCACAGTCCACAGCCCCCAACAGGGGAAAAAAAAAATCACCTGGTTGAACAGAGCCAGTGCCAGCATGACCTATCCACGTGACAGGGAAAAATGCCTCAGGAGTGAGAGGAGGGAGCATGTTCTACCCCTGACTGCAGTTTAAAATCATTTATCTCTGGCTCAAATGTAAACTGAGTAATCCTCATGGTTTGGCCGCCTGTCCTGCAGCCTCTGTGCATGTGTTGGAGCAGGGAGGGAGGAAATTTGCTCGCTCTTCCTGCGTTTAGCAGAGCCGCCTGGGAGACGTCTGCCTGCTGCACAGCCGAGGGTTAGTGCCTGGTGCTGGGTGTGCAGCCCTGCACGGTGGTGTGCCCTTGTGCGCCCTTCTGCTGCATGGCTTCTTGGGGGATACTGGGGAAGGGAGCAGGGAGCAGAGGTGTGCAAATCCACGTCTACTTCAAAGCAAAACCCAGTGCTTGGTTGCATTTCGTGACAGGTTGTATTCTGGGCAGTTTCATGTATTGTAGTTGCACGCCGTGGAGGCAGAGTACCCTTCAGACTTGTTGGACTGAGCTGCACTCGTCCGCTTTGTGCAGAGTTGCCAGTTTGTTAGCTTCAGATTAGAGACAAAAGCTTTTACAATTAGTTTTTTAATGGGAGAGAAGAGGAGTGACATTGTGACCCGCTTACAAATGTGGTTGACATCGTCTGGATGTCAGCCCACACTGGGGAGAGTGAAGTCCTGTTTCCTGGGGATTAGTGCAGAAAACTACCCCTTGTTATCAGTTCTCACCATTTCACAAACCCAAGTGAGCACGTTCTGGTATTCCCAGGTATTCAGTAAGTGTACACCTTCCAGTTGCCCAACTAAAAAAATTCCAGATAGCCCGGGGATCGTTTCAGAGTCTGATAAAGCTGAGATTTCCTAAGCGCAGTATTTACAAGCCCTCCTGCTAGAGAAGTGGAGGAAGGAGCTTCTTTCCAAGAAAAATGTAGGCTGGGTAATCTGACATCACTCAGAGTCACATCACCCTACACCCACCAGAATTCAAAGATAGAATGAAAATGGCATAATCTGTTCTCACGGTAACACTAATAGTACTGCTCCCGCAGTTCATTGTGCGCTGTCCCCACCCGCCATTGCCACAATTAACATTTCTTGCAGTGACTTTGAAAAGTGTTGCCATAACAAGGTTGCTGATCAGCAACTACAAAAATCTTAACGAGGTACCTAATGGAGCTTTTTGTTTCCATTATTTCTGCTTAATATATTCTGAAAAAGTCAGGAGGTTTTAACCTTGCCTTCAGCTGCAGTATCGTGGCACGTTTAATAGAATACCACTTGATTTGTACTGAAGCTAGTGTACACTAAAAGGGTTTGGAGACCCCTCTAATGTAGTCAGTCAAATTGGTGCCTGAAGCCAAAGAAAACGTATATCTGAACACATGTTTTCAGTCTCGAGCTAAAAAAAAATGCACTTCAATGTTGAATAGCCTTCTCCAAGTGCCGCAGTTAATAAGCCATGTTGTGTTTTTACTGGAAAAGTATGCTTCTAGCCAAGCATTCTTTGCATTTTTCCCAGGATTTAGTCATAAAATCACTTTAGACATATTGCAAGTATGAAATGTGTGCACATCAGATAAAGGGCAGCAATTTTTGTTCTGCAGTAAAGCTCCATGGAAACATTTTTATCACCATCAAGTGCATTATCCCAAGAAGTCTGGTCCCTTTCTTTAGTGTTAACATCTCTCTGTGTAAGAAAACACTGAACCACAGAGACCCTGCTAACAAACTGCTTGGGGAGCGAACACACAGCACCATCTCCGTGAGTTTGGTGGTACCAGGATCTGACTGCTTTTGCACACAGATATTCAGGTATCCAGCGCTAATAGCCAGCCAGCATGCAGATGTACATCTCCAATCCTGGCTGCCTAATTCTGCATGCATAAAAAAGAGAGGAACCTGAAGACTTGCTGCACTATTTTAGGCATTATTATTTCAAGAAATGGTTTACGCAAGCGAGAAAAGCCTCTAGCACAGTCGGCAGCCTCAGCCCTTTGAGGCTGTTGCATCTCACAACACACTCTCGCAGCCCCCTCTGGCTGATGCTCGCAGCATCGTTGCTCCGCTCTGGAGCCAGCCTCACAGTCCTGCTGATGGCTGGAGTGAAAACCTTCCCAGGGGCGAGTGGGGCATCGAGGAGTGAGATTCCTGGAGGGAACCTCTGTGACAGTCAGCAGCAGCGAGGTTTTAAAAGAACAAGTGTATACGCGGTTTTATGTATTGGAATAGAGTGATCTAGCTATCAAACATATGTTCACACATACAGAGTATACAGAGTAATGTGTATATACCACCTCGACGAGCCAATCTGTGTTCTGAAGAGAAGAGATATTTAAAGCAGCTCTGCAAACTTTGTAGCACGGGGAGAGACTAGCTGGGCTTGTCTCTGCAGGGATTTGCAGCAAAGCTGGTCCAATCTGCATTTCTTTATGTATACAATTTGAGTATGTCTTCATGGGTAGCTATCTAAATGCTAAGAAACAGGCACATGTATGAGGAATATAGAGGAAATGGAAAAGTCCAAGGGAGAGTTACCCAGCCCAAAATCTAAGTTGAACCCTATGAAGATGTCATGGAACAATGAAGTGTGGAAGGAGGTCATTTCAAAGCCATCCCATGGGCCAAGAGAGCACTGTGGGCACTGAATCGTCACCATCTCACATCTTCTTTGAGACCATCATTTTTCTGCTCACTTCCTGTGGCAGGCAGCTGTCTGCCCAGTTTGAAGAGCCAGCAAGAGCCAGGAGAAAGGCAGGACTGTCTGTGCCATGCTTGGCCTTTGCATGGAGAGGCAGAGTGGAGGTAGCAGGGGGACATCTACTTGTTTGGAGTCAGGAAGCCCTACTGTGTACCAGTTGCGGTGTACAGAGCTCACCACCTGCCCATGGTGAGTCATACTTTTTGACAGATGAGTAAAACTTCAGTGCTGTGTTACTCGTTCTTAATCATCTTGGGAAAAGATTAGCTGATAGGTTTGGAGCCTTTTGCAACTAGCACATTTGGTGGTGAAATTTTTACTACAGTGCAATACATCAGGGCAAATTTTACAGATGTCTGTGGATCCAGGTAACATATCACCTGGTTCAGTGGTCTGTGATGGAAAAGTCCACAAAATGTTGTTGAGTGTGTGGGATTCATACAGCACACAACAGAAATGTTGGTCCTAATCGATTCCTTCTGCTGTGGGAGCACCCTTTGAAGAAGTTGCCTCTGTGGTTTTCAGCTGGCCAACAGGACTGCCTTCCTCTACCCTTGTCTTCCTAGGAAAAAGCTGTTTTCTAAGCCTAGATTGCCTGAAACAGCCCCAAAGGGGAAGAAATGGGACATGGATCATCAGAGATCAGAGAGAAGGCTGGTTCACTTCAGTCATTTCTGCTCCCTGGCACCCTGTCCAGGATGTGTCTGCTGGAGCCTTCTGAAGGCGTGCAGCTCTCCAGGGAAGATCTCTTTCTGCTGGCCAGCCTACACCCCATGGTAGCAAAGTACTAGCAGAAGTCAGAATAAGATCCTGAAGGCAAATGTCACAATTATAGTGCGAGTAGTTGGGTGCTCCTTCATGAGGTGATATGCCAGAGATACAGTTGTAGGTTTGTGTGTGCTTCACCAGAGATACCGTGCTGCATTCATTCTGGATCAGACAGGGCTGAGGTTTGTCCCATTATAAACAAATCTCTGAATCTCCTTACTAGCTGAGCATCTGAAATATTTGAACATTTTGCCTTTTTTTGACTACTCGGCAATTTTTTGCTTGCATGCACTATAGCAGCATTCATAGAGGAGGAACTTTATTTCACTGCTGTCTTTCCAAACGCCCTTTTTTTTATTGTACCTAATCAATCTTGCTGTGTTACTAAGAGCAACATTCCCGTCGGCCAGTCAAAAAGCTGGAAGTCTTACATGGCCTGGTGTGTAGCTGGGCACAAAGCTCCCTTTCATGGCTTCGGCTGGCTGCATTACCAGCCGTGCCGAGATCACAGTCCCGATAAAATGGTGTTGAAAGCACTGAGAGTTTCAGGCTTCGTGCTCTCTGCTGAAGGGATAATTTTAGAATGTTCTTCCCCTTGATAATAGTAATTTTACAGCAATGTAGCTGTTGGATTTTAGAGTTAGATCAGTGTAAATGAAGGCAGAACAGATCATTTCTTCTGAGGCAAAGAACAAAACTCTTCACATCAGCAGTTATAAATGTATAAAAAAATCCAAATGTGCATACACACACAAAAATCTACATCCTCTTAAGGCAAGACAGTAAATAATTAATATAATACTCTGCTTACTAATTCAGTCTTGGTATATTAAGTTAGTCAAGACATTTCAGATTAGTCCTCTTCTTTTTTATCTTGTTTTGCTTCCTATACCTCCATAAATACGGGTAGTTTCCACCTGCATGAAGAACAAGCAAGCATTTCTCCTTCTCGTTTGAGAGCTGCATGTTCAAAAGGACATTATACCCTTTTTCTGGGTTTCCCAACATGTGTTTCTGTGGCTTTTTTTTTGTTTGTTTTTCTATTCAGATTTTTCAGTGTTTCCAGAAAAATAAAATGTGAAACCTTGTATCCATATTCCTAGGGGCAATTTTTGCAGCTCTGCAAATAAAGTGCTTTAAGGCATCCTGGAAAGTGATTGTACTAAACAAATGTAGTAAATAATCCTGAAATTGCAATGCACCTCATTTACACTTGAATGGAATTACTTAAATCTGGGATGTTGCTGGTACAAGTGGCTCCAAGTAGCTGTTCAGTTTTGTGTTCACTAATACAGGCAGCTTTATCACTTAACTTGTATAAAAAGCATGACACTTTGAAAAGGATTTGAATCTCACTTGACTTTGCTGTTCCACTGGTGATTGAAGTTATGGACCTAAATAAAGCTGGTCCAATACTCAAAGGTGCTGAACAACTGCATCCTCTCTATAAGTAACAAGTAGATGCAGCTGCCTGGCACATCTGAAAATCAAGTATTTTTCAGGTTCCTAAAAATGGATTTAGAAGCCTGACTTAAGTTTAGAGGTTCAAAAATGCTGGTCCACACAAAGTACATTTTTGGCAATGAACTGAGCAGAGACACAGATGTACTCTGATGTTTGTTCAAAGCTACCTGTAGGCTCTTCAGGGAGTACTGCAGAACAGAAAAGGCCTTTTTCAAAATGCTGAATATCAGAGTTATGAAAATTCATCGGGGGATTTGAGGACCATCAGTACACAAAACCGTTTTGTTTCTTGCAAACAGAGATCACAAGGTAGAATCCCGAAGTTCTGGTCATGGTTTTGCTTCTCCAGAATGTAATGGTTGCTTCTCCCAAGCACCCTTTTGCATCCTGGCTTGCTTATCAGGGTCATCTTATCAGGGGTGTACAGACAGAACATAGCTACTACCAGCTGTAGTTTAGGTAAAGAAAGCAGGTTGAATTAGGCCTCCTGTACCATGATGTGGATGCAGGATCTAAAAAACCCTTGCCACAGTTTACTGTCTGTAAAGGCTTAGCAATTTCTCAGTAGTTGATTTCTTTTTCCTTATTTCTGTTTTTTCTTTCAGTAGATGAAGGTACAGTAATACAGTACCCTAAAACTTCCTTCTCATGGGCAATTCAATGAGTGTCTCAGAAGGCACTGTATGTCTTTGCATATGAGCTGTGGGAGTAACATGTTTGCCAGAAACAAGGTGAGCCAGCTGTCGAGCTGTCTTTGCAATCTAGAGAGGTGTTAGATCTGGCAGTGCAGTGGCAAAACCTTCTGCTGTGTCGGGGATGTCCACCTCATTCCCTGCTCCTGCCAGAGGCTTGCCTCGGGCTGGGGACTGTTCCATATGCATTAAGGCAAGAGCGCTGAGTCCTCCAAAAAGTAAGTTTACTAGAGACCATTTATGTTTAAAGGGAGAAGAACAGTGACTCCTGCTTGCAGCTACTTGTCAGGCAGCCCTCTGAACTTGTGTTAGATTTATTGCACTTATCTGCGAGCAAACCCTGTGCACCAGTGACAGCAGCATTTATGTGCCATTTGCACAGCAGTGAAGTATGAGACAACATGACTCTTAAATTAGCATTCTGCTCATTGATAGGTAAGGACAGATGCTGTAGTGTGCAGTAAACCCTTCCTGCATCTGCTGCGTTGTAGGATGCTGTGTGTAGTGTAGTGATACCGCTGAAGGACCTGTAAAGTCATACCAGATAAATTTGGTTAATAGCAGTGGCATAGCCCACCGTTCCTTTGGGTGTGTGTCATGTTAGACAGTATTTCCGGAGGGAGGCCAGCAGGCTTAGATCCAGTGGGTGCAGAGATGGACTTTGGGGATGAGTGTATGACACTGACTGATTTTGGGGAAAAGGTCGCCTGGGGATTGGATAAGTCATCATGCAGTTAAGAGATCACTGCTATCACCTGTGTGTTTCTGAATAATGGAGAAGTGCTCTTGGTCATGCAGGTGGACAGGTTCTCAAGCACCTACTGCCAGTGTGTTGACATGGGTAAGTTATGCTGGCGCAGCTGACATTGACTTACGATCCTGTATTATGGTGAAAGTCTTCTTGCTTCAGTATTCCCAGAGGTAGTTCATACTTCCCTTGCTTTTGCCCTTATTATGTCCTTTTTTGAAATTCACGCCCACTTGTGCAGTTGAGTTAAGACAGGGTAAAATGTCCTCAGATCATAGTTAGATTGCGAGGAAAAAATAAACACAAAGTTGCATGCACAGCTTCATTTTAATTTTAGGAAAAGAGTTTGGAAGATCTGAGAGTAAAATTTAGTGCAGAATGTTTAGATTAAAAAAAATATATATTCTTTGCTTGACTTGCCTTTGAGCATTTTGTTAAAAGTACTAAAAGAACTCTTTTAATGAAGCATAAAAATTGATTGTTTCTTGCCTGGAGGGATCATCTTCAATCTTCAGATACTAAAGACTTCATGAGAACCACAAGACGAATATCTTCTTGAATCATTTACATTTTTCCCCTTTTGCAGGCTTATGTAACCATGCAGAAAATCTAATAATAAGTGTGCTATTAGTATCCAGTGTGGCACCTTCTGGAAAGTGAGGTGTCATGTTATTGCAAATAATGGTGCAGAAATGTTGTAAATGCGGAGAGCTTCCGTATGTGGCTTATTTGAGTAATCTTTATCAAAAAAGATCTTGGGCTAATTGAATCAGTCTTTGCCTCTGATTTACTATTCTATTTTATTGTTCGAGGGAGGAAGAGCCTGGCTGCTTGCTTTTGTTTCTGTGAAGTCTGGCATGCTATTAATGGTGTTGGAAGGAATAGGCTAGTAGCAGTATTGAGAAACCAGGTGTCTTGCGGTCTTTTATTTTTACATACACACCCACCCCTTCTTTGTTCACCCACCCACAGGCTTTGGAGGTTTAAACCTGACCTGCAAGCATCCCTTTCAGTTCTGATCTCAAGTCCCTTGAGCAGGGATTGTCAGCCTTGATGAACTCTCTCAGAGGGAAGGCTACCAGGCTGATGAGCTTATACAACCTTTACTGCTGGTGAGTTCAAACTCAGCTTGGCTTCACAGTCCTCACTGATGGGACTGTAGGCTTAGCTTGAATATGGGCAGGCTAGTCAGCAGCAGCAAGCAACCTGCAGGGTCTTTCCTTCTATTGCAAGTGACTCTGTCTTTTCTATTGCAGGCAACTCCTTTATTTATTTAGGGGTTTTTTTTTTTGGGGGGGGGGGGGAGGGGCTGTTCCTGTCACCCTCGCCCTCTGCAAGCAGCGATACCTACACCCAGAGCCTCACCCCCTTTTGCAGTGACCACAGAGCGATTGCTCCATAGGCATTTCCCTACCTGCTGGCATCCGTTCACCTGGTTTTGTGCAAATTGCACACTTAGTTGTTTCTCCAGGTAAATATTTAGAGCATAAGTCCTTTCCTCTGTGATTGTTACCATGTGCCTTGAAGACACTATGAAAAACAATAGTGAAGAAAAGCATGATGCTACTTTTGTGTAAATGCCTCTCTAACCTGATCCTTGGAAGAAGGGAGAGCATAAGAATGCTGTTGATGGCATATCCCTGCTCCTGGAGTGACAGTGTGCTTTTCTTACAAAAAAATGATGTAGAATGTTGCCCTAGACACCAAAAGAAACTCCTGAAACCTCTAGGTATGTCAAATGTCAGTGCCCACAGATGCTTAACTTCCGGCCCTCTGTTGTTCACTCCGGGATGCAGTCCCTCATGAATATCCATCCTGTGTTTGCTCAGCAGTGCTGCCTGACACAGCTCCGTGTCAACCTCCCCCTCCTGGCTGCAGCCTCCTCACTCAGAGACGGCTGCCAAGGGGCATGGGCCATGCCAGGGGCTTGAGTCTTGCCAGTGAATGAGGCAGTACCTTGGGAGCCCTGCTGTGGTCATCCCGTAGCCTGTCTCACTCAGTCACAAGCATTTATTCTTAAGAAGCTGACAGTCCCAGGTTTAACAACATGTTTAAATGTTAGTGTGGCCCAAGGAACAAGGGATGTAACCACAACCTCACCAATACTGTCCCACAGCAGTTCAGAGTACTTTGGATGTTCAGGCTTTGCAAGGTGGTGATTGATAAGGGATGATTTGGAATAGGAGGCAACCCAACTGTTGCCATCAATGACTTTCATAAGCAATAAGTCACTGAAAAAAAGGGGTAACCCCCCCACTCCAAAGCACACAAGAAAAAGCCTGGTTGTTTGCTGTAATCTAGCATGAAACAGCTAAGGTAGTGCATTTTCCAAAAGCATTCAGTACCCTGCATCAGCATAAGAATTCCAGCTTGGGATATTGAATGTATCTGTTATTGTAACAGCTGATAGAGTTCAGTTATGTGTAAAAGATTGTGCACAGTGTAACTCTCCAGGGTTGTTTTACTGTTGTTTCCTCCTGTGTGTTTTCTTAGCCAATTTAGTGCTTTGTGGTAGGGACCTAATCCTGCAAGTTACTGAGCACCATGAAATCCCATTAAAGCCAGTGCATTCAGCTCCTTGACAAATTGTAACTTTATTTGATGCAAGTTGTGGTGGTGCTTTGGCAATAGAAATAAAGCTATTTTTAAAGGTTGCTGTGTTGTAAGCTTTTATAAAGCTGTACTCACATAATGGATCTTTCTTAAATCTGTACTTCTCCCTGCTAATCCTGGAGACTTATTTCTTTCCCCTTTGGTGTTCTTGCTTTGATTTTTTCTTTTTCCTTAATAATGTATTTTCTTTCATGGCTTCTCTTAGTTCCTTAGCTTTGCAGCCCTTCTCCTACTTGGGTGGGTCTTTTTATGTCTTTGTTAGCTGGGAATTGTTTCCAGCAATGGTAGCTATAGGACTCCTGAGGTCTCTGCCACTTGAAATGCTCATTCAGAACCATATTGGATAATTTCCTGGCCCATTTCCCTTCTGTTTTACTTCTAAACAGGCGATAAGTTTGTTTACAGAAGCTGGGGCGGTTGATGCCAGCCTAAAGGAGGGCTGTATTCACAGGCCAGTAACACGGTGGGAGGGCTGAGCTGAGTGACCGTGAAGCTCTATGCTCACACTAACGCAGAGGGAAGCTGTTAAAGTCTTCAGATCTAGAGCCCAGTCCAATCTTGAACCCTTCTTGAGAAAGCTTGGATTTTTCTGTTTAGGAGCCATTTAGCATAAGGTATTTGTACTATTGTACAATACGTTTCATTTCACTTTGTTTTCATGAGAAGCATAGCAACTTTACCTCAAAACTATCCTTCAGGAGTCATTTAGAGGCTTTTCCAAGGCACTTCTTTGAGAAGAAAGCTGATTGTGAAAGCTAGGCAATAGAAATTGTTCTGCTGAACTGGCAAAGCTATTCTCCAGTGTCCAGTCTTTGTAAAACTGTCTTTTTAGGGAAACCTCTAGGGGTAGCAGTGCAGCCCTTTCCTGTGGTTGTGAGGTACAGGCCTTTATATTGCAGATGCATGGCTGTGTGTGTGTTTGTGCCGTGGAGAGCTTGGTGGTGGAAGTGAACAGTGGTACTTTGGCAAGGGAAGAGCCAGCCCCTTGAATGCTGGAGGGAAAACATGGCACTCCATCATATTTCTTCTGTGCTTGGGTTTTTGTGCTTTTTGCTCCATAGACAGGCTTTATTGGCAAGAGGAGCATGAGGTCAAGACTGTGCTGTTTATTTTGCTTCTCAGCTAACTGAAAAAATCAGCCTTGTCCCTCTGCAGCCTGCCAGGGACCAAACTTAATGGTCAGTGTTTTCATTTAAGTGACACCAGCCGTTAGGCGAGTGGCGTAAAGGGTATGGTCGGTCAGCCCTTCCTTGCAGCAGTTTGCTGTACATCCAAGGCTATTGACCCCTTGCTCGCAGACAGGACATGGCTGGCCAGTGGCCAGAGGGGAGCTCTGTGCCAGGAGACCTCAGACTTAGCTGTGCATCCACGCTCATTGTGGGCGTGTGGTGTGGGGATTCTGTGTTGTGTTTTCTGAAGACATGAAGGCCCGTCCATGTGACTCTGGGAAAGGCTGGTGGCACTGATTTAGGTTCAAGGCTGTTTTTCTGAAAACAGAAGTACAAGAACTTTGATTCTACGTCAGAAACAGAGGCATCTCAGAAAGCTTTTGTCTTTTAACCCAATTGTGTTTCTGTGTTGACAAGATGGCGTGAGACTTGCCATGTGATGGTGCGATGAGCGACACTGTGCGCCAGGAGCTCATGATCGCTGCTTGGAAGCTGTAGGGAGGAGCAGCAGGCTCCTTGCCTTCATGGCTTTCACAAATAAGAGCTTTTTTGGTACTTGGTGATCATCACATTCCCTCTCCCGTGACAGGGAAGGAGGCTGCTCCCCTTTCAGCCTCTCCCACTCGTAAGCTGTTTATTCACATTAAGTGGTGAGGAGGCTGGATCAGCCATACTTCTCTGGTGTCCTTAGTTAACACAAGGCTTTGACAATTGTCTCTCTGATTATTCCCTCACCATTCCTACCTTTTAAAAATATTTTTCTTTAATTGCTGCTTTGTTGGCTGTGTAATACTGTACTGGGATCCAAAGGTGCATTTTAAATAAGGGATTTGAAGCTGCAGGGGATTGAGCTGATCATAATGAGTCTGAGAATGGGACCTGTGATGCATGTTTTCTGAGGCCTTTGTGGATAGTTGAATTAAATTAATGGTTTTGTGATAAACTTTTCTTTCAAACTAATCAATTGTGTGAAAGCAGGGAGTAAACTGTAGCAAGCTGAATGGTGAGGGCTGGAAAGACACAGCTTTTGCCTCTTTCCATTGCAATGCCATTAATGTGCAGTTAAAGACTATATCCCAGTCCAGTGTTTCTAGATCCTTTGCTTTGTTTCATTGCCCTTGCTTAAAGGTGGCTCAGAAAAGAGGCCAATAGGCAGAAGGCATCAGGAAAATAGAGCTGGGAAGCAATGCTGTGCAGCTGTGCCAAGATGTTGTGGGGCTGCCATCAGCCTTCCCAAATTGCTTGCTCAGTGGAGGTGGTCTGTAAGGGAAAGAAGTTGTAGGAAAGGGGTGGAGAGTGACAAGGCTGCAGTATGAACTGCAGCTCCTGCCAAAAAGTGGTGTAAGAGCTGTTGTGCCTGCAAAAGACCATTTCCTTTGAGCGTCTTTTCTTTCGTCTTCTCTAGGGGGTGGGTCAATTGATAGGCATTGATGCAATGCTCTAGCAGACTGAAAATGGCTCATCAGACCTGTGCTTTCCCTGCAAATTACACTCTGGTTCTTCTTGTGGGAAGCAGGTACAGCCATAGCTGTGAATCAGCATAGGCTGTTGGATGCCACACAGAGTCAAATGGTGACTCTGGGGCTTATAGACCACACTTCCTCTGTGCACCAGGCTGAGACGGCAGGACAGGCAGAGCAGCTGATAGAGGAGCAGGGAGCCCTGCTCCAACAACATTGAGTTCCTGCCTTGTTTGCTCTAGTAGTTATTTTTCCAAAGACCTGTAAAAGTTGAATTCTCTTTTAGTTTTGCTTGATCATTCTCTGTGCTTTAGAAAATAAAAAGTTGTTTTAGTGCCACCTCAGGTGAGGAGCAGCTTGAGCTGTGCCCTCTCAGACCAACCTTGGCCTGTACAAGCACAGTCAGAGGGACGGTGTTAGGCAATTGCCTCTCTATGCAACAGGATGGGCACATTCATAGATCTGCTGTCTGCTGGGCTTTAGGAGGTGAGTTTTAGATAGGAAACAGGTGAGAAGGAGACAAATTTGGAAGAAGTCTTGAGCAGTAGAAGACAGCAGAGGTTTTCCCTGATCTCCTGCAAAGACATCAGGTGCGGTGAGCTTTACATTACTCACCGACCATCATCAGCAGTGTGAGCCTAAGAGGAAGAGACCTGGCTAGGGGATAGAAATGGTGAGGTGGGATATATAGTACTGCCCTGAGAGTGTGAAGGTGGTCTCATCAGCCAAGGACCGATCGGCTGCACAGAGACCTAATTTCATTGACTCCTTGCATCAGGGCAAGTAGTATTTGTACTGCCTCACTGGTGGGAGGTTACGGTCAAGGCTGATCCTTGCCTTGTTTTCCTGAAGCACTATGAACTACCCCTTTGCAAAGGGAGGGGGAACAATGGGCAGGGCTGTGGGAATGCTTTCTTCACCAGTGCACTTTGCAGGACAAAAATGTTATCCCTGTGTGAGGTCTGGACTCCCCAGCAGCTGCAGAGGATGTCATGGGTGATAACACTTCCTACGTCTATTCTGTGTTGCTAATGGCCACAGTTCCATCATGCACAGGCATGACCCCTCTGGGGCAATAAAAAGCTAGTCTTCTGTCCCTTTAGCTGTCAGCAGTGGGGTTTTTTTTTAATTTTTGGTTTGCTTTATCATTGTTTTCTCCATGAATGCAGAAAATGCAGGCCTTCTCCACTCTATTCCCTGTACACTTGGTGTGTGAGGTGCATATGTATGTTGTCTGGTTATCTCTCTCTTGCATCAGTAATTTAGAGCAGGGACAGGTTTGTGGCACAGCTATGTGAATTCAAGGGGGAAAAAAATAGTGCTACTTGCCTCATGTTTTCCATTTTGATTCTGCACTGCTTAGCCAAGACTTTTATGTGACCAGAGTGGTAGAGTCTGATGAACGAAAACATGTGTTGATAAGATCACAGCAAAGTTTGAATTGACACCTTTTTCACCTTCTAGAAATATTCCAGCCATGAGGGAAAGGTTCCAGGAACACAGTTTCTTCTATCTGTACATAAAACTGGGAAGCCCTGAGATAAATGAGCATAGAGCATTTTACCTCCATCATCTCCCCTTTTCTCACTTGGTATGGCTTGGAAGTGGCAGCTGTGGTCAGGCTAAAAGATAAAAGGTTTTGTGCCTTGTGCATGAGCCTGATTTCTGTCCATGGGTTCATGATCTGAGCTCCTTTTTCCTTGCTACAGAAGTAGACCTTTTTTTTCTGCTGTGTGTGGATCCAGAACTATCCAGAGGAAAAATACAGTTGTTGGGACATGTCACCCCATGGCTGTTAGCTCTGCAAGATATGTCTTTGCTACTCATTGCTCGATGATGAGTAGAGGGAGTGTTTGACAGTACTTCATCTCACTTCCCAGGAAGTCAATTTGACTTGCTGTTTTGAATTCTTAAATCTGAAACAATAAACAGCTCCTGCCTTCTGCTGAATAGTGAGGGGAGTGAGCGTCTCATCCATGTGGAGATGCAGGAGGTGATCAACAGAGGGACGACCTCAGCCAGGCAGTCTGGAGGCAGCGCATTTAATTTATTTTCTTCCCTGATCTGTGAACCCTCTTGGTCACCAGAGCATTGAGACCTTCAGCTGTAGAGTGTGCTGGGTGTGCCCTTGAACACTTCCCATGACTGTATGACCCCCAGGGCTTCGCTCCTCACTTATCCCAAGTGCCTGTGGTCCTGCACCTCGGCTGTCCCCAGAAACAGCTCTGTAGCTTCAAAAGGTGACAGCTGCAAAGCTGGGATCTCCATAATTTATGCTCCCCACGCAAACAAACATGCATATGCCATTCACACTCCCGGTGTATTAATAGTGACAGAGCAACATGTGTTTTCCACAAGAGCAGGGCACCTGTTGAGGTTGTTCAGGGTCACGGAGCGCTGCAGTGATGCTTTACTGCTTTCTGCAGGCTCCAGCATTTGTTGAGGAGAGAGGAAATGGTTTTTATTAGGCCAAAAGGAGCTACCAAAAGGGGAATTATCCAGACATCCAGACATGGCAAGTCCTCTCACTGGATTCATGTGTGCAGCCCAAGAAGGAGGGCAGCTCAAGGAGCTGAGGTTGTTACCTGTTTTAGTCTAAATCTGGCATTTGTGATAAGGTAAATGAAAAGTCTCCTGGCAGCTGAGGTCAGCATTTGTCTTGCGGTGTGTATAGCACTCTCCTGTGAGGTGCTGTGCTGGTAAATATATTTTGTCCCACAGGTGCCTGATCTGCAAGTCTGAAGCCACTGTTGCAGTCACTCTCATTTTATAGGCTAGAAATGGATTTTAATTAAAAATCCTCTGATACTGTTTAAAAACGACCAGATCCTCAGTCACCAGACAAGTAGCTCAAGGGCACAAAGGCTGCCCTTGGCTGCATCATGTGAAATGACGTGAACCAAACTTTGCCTGATATTAAGAGGCCCTGAAAGCAGCCCTTAGTACATCTAAGCAGTTTACATGGCCTCCTTCAGTGGCATTTGGGCCTCATCCTTTGGGTCTCAGATGCTCTTAGATGCGGGTTTCACATACATGATCCTTTATGTATTCCCTTTTTGCAGAGCAGTCTAGAGCCCCTAGAGAAACAGCTGTGGGCTGACCTTGCAGAATAGAGGAGAAGCAATGTCCCTTTTGTTTTACCTGGGCACTGTAGCAGTAGCTGTAAACTGGAAAGCCATTTATTTCTGAAACACAACAACTGGGAAGGAGCCTCATACATGCCTCCTGGATGTGATTCACCACCTAAAGGAACCAGAGCACTTGTGAGGGGCTAGATAGAAAAGGGAGAGCAGGATATGCAGCCAACTTCTTCCCACAAGACAGCAATACTTGGAGCGCTGTATATTTAGGATACTGGGCCAGGTAAGATGTGAAGAAACTGAGAGACAGTTGCTTGGTACACTCCACCTGCTAATGCATAGAGTTTTGGAGAATTTTAACCAGGAATTTATGGTGATCCTATTGGCAGTGCCATCAATGACACCCTGGTCCTTGCAGATGTGCACAAAGGGAAAGGCATGGCCAGTGAAGGACAGGCAACAGGCTGAGGGAGTGGAAATTTTCTCCAGGATCTATAAATTTCCTGAGAGACTCAAGCTTTCACTTATAATTAAGGGCTTCTGCTGAAGGGCTGAGAGCTCTCAGGTCCCTAAGTAGGCTCTCTTAGCCTTTTTATTTGATTGGTTTTGTTTGGGTTTGTTTGTTTGTTTGTTTTTCCTTAACTTTATTATACTGGGAGGGACAAGATTTGACCTACAGAAGTTCCATTGTTTTAAGGTAATAGTCCAGGCCTTGCAGAAAATTTTGATGAGAGTGTTTAGCAATTTATAAATGCTATCATCTTTTAGTTCTCCACAGACTGAATTATACAAATGAAAACTTTACTGCTAAACAAAAGGGAAACTAACCAGATAAACCCAAGAGAAAGAATTAAGAAACCAGATTAAGAGAATTACATTCTTTGTCATTTCCATTCTTAACTCATGGGCCCATTAGAATGAGCACAGAATACATCCTTTATATCCCAAAATGTTCAGCCTGGAGTAACTGCGAAAGGATAGGTGTGGGCACAAATACATGCCCTGTATTCCTCATTGTACTTTCCATTGTGGCAATCCCTGCTGGTGTTTTCTGTTCCTGAGTTTTATCAATCTGAGCAGGTCTGTTCCTGAGGCTCTGCTGAAAGTCAGAAGGGTGAAAGAACGTTATGTCTGCGGAAGTGTCAGAAGAATTTCCAACGTGCTGTGGATCATTAATTTGGCTTCAAAGATGTGTTTTGTGCTTTGGGATTTTACAAAGTAGCTACATGGAGGATTTTTTGCTATGGGCAGGGCATGTTCCCCACAAGGTAGCCTTGTAAAGCATTTTCCCCGCTAACAGGATGGCAGACAAATAGTTTCTTGCCTTTATCCTCCTCTTTTATCTCTGCTCTCCCCAAGAATCCCTCTTAATTCTTTGGTTGTTCTTTGGGGTGACCTAAGGACAGTGAACCTGAAGTGGGAGATGAGAGAAAAGCAGTGTTAAAACAAACCAAAGCTGGAATGATTTGCCAGGACTGGGGAGATAACCCATGCGACTGGGGTAATTTCACAAACATCAGGGGACAAGGTTCAGGAGTAAAATCTGTTGTTAATGAATCTGAAAGACAGCATTGCCCTGAGTCGATTGGAAACTGCTGGAGTTTTCTACTGAGTGAGTTTTCAGTGGCATCATCACCAGTATTATGAAAAAACAGAATATCAGAAATTATTTTTCTGTTTTAGGGATTTAAAATACTTTGTTTTCCTGTTAAAGTCAATTGAATAATGACATAGAATGGTGTGCAAGGGAACACTTCCTTTAAAAGATGATTTTTGATGATGGATGAAAATTAACTCTTTCTGTTACTTTACATAAAGGTGTGGGTTTGAGTTTTTTTTGTTGTTGTTGGTTTTTTTTTTTTTTTTGGTTGGTTGGTTTTTTTTGTTTGTTTGTTTGTTTTTTTCCTTCTGGATGGGTCATGCCGGTGCACTGAAAAGCTTGCAAGAACATTAAATAGAATAGTGATGAGAGTATTGACTGAAGTTCACTGCTGGTAACTGAAATGGTAGCAGCTTCCAGCTGTCCACACCCCAACTCCTTCCTATCCCGTCAGCCTGTTTTGCTGGTGTTTCAAAGAGGATATATGCCTTTTCCTCAACCCAACAGTTTTCAGTGTGACCTTTTAATGCAGCCTGCTGCCAGTGCCAGTTTGCAGCATCCCCTGAAGAACTCAAAGTATTTGTTCCCATCTGTGAAGTGAAAGTCATAAAAAGAGTTCTTACTCTGCTGGTGCGCAATGAGGTCAAGTCATTAAAATTTGGAATAGATTTCTTGTGATTTAAAGATACGTATACATGTTGTTGCCCTGTGAGCAAATGGAGAGTTGGAAACAGGATTTGAGAGTCCACAGTCTAACCACTGAGTCATTCCTTCCCAGGAGAAATGATTTCAAGTGCAGGGATTAAATTAAAGAAGAATGGACACATGCGTGACAAGATAAATATCAATAGCAAATACCAGAAAATAAAGCAAAAACTATCTGCTAGAGATACCAAGGTTCTGTAAAGATTTTCATTCAGTTCTGCCCTTTCTCTGGAAAGGTTGGTTTTCTCTGAAAACCCAATTTGCAGTAGTGCATCGTATGAAGTAGTTACGGAAAAGAAGTATTTGTTGTGTATGTTTGTTCACTTAAAAAAACCAACCAACCAAAATGTGCTCTTTCCAGCAAGTTTACAACATGCACCAGTCACAACCTCTCTTGCTTCCCAGGAAATGGGCCTGTAGGAATGCACAGTGTACCTAACTTGGGCTCCCGCATGGATAAAGTTGCTTAGTTGCCCAGAGATCAGTTAACAAGTTCATTGCAGTGAACCCACTCACTGCAAAGCGCTGGATTCACTGTCTCTGTCCGTTTAAATGCTATTTTTGCGTCCTCTCTCCCTCAGATAGCTGTGGCTTAGCACAGCAGCAACCAGGTCTGGAGTCTCAGTGGCCCCAGTTCATCAGAAAATGTAAGCCTGCCTTCCCAACAAAGTTACTTAATGTTCTCAGTGATTGGACTTTAAGCAGAGTGGCTTCCCATGTCTTCATGTTAATAGGCTAGAGTGGAATTTTAGGTCCATATCTAGAGAAACAGTGGCTTTGATTGCTACTCAAATGAGCTAAAGTCACTGGGTCAGCTATTTTGTGCACAGAGATACCCAGTGACTGGATCTGTATTAAAAACATTGCGTTTTGGCACTGGCGAAGGTAGCTACTAAGGAAAAAAAATCATTGCTAGATAAGGAAACTATGTAAAAATTAAAGTTGAGTGTTTATACTTCTGAGGGCTGCTATTTACTTTTATAGATTTGTTTATACGAGTTTTGAGGACAACTGCATTTTTATCATATGAATCTACCCAACTCACGACAAACTCCCCTAGAAAAATTCCTAAGAGTTTTGCTTAGGGCTGTTAAAAAAAGAAATAATAATTTTTAAAAAAGACAGGGTCGAGCAATTTTAAAGGTGGTATGGCTGTGCAAGGTTTTGTTTACTTTTCCACCAAAGATTAAGTAGTAGTAAATTATGCTGTATATAGGGAACAAACATAACCAGTGCTATGAAACAGGGATATATCCATGTTTTGAACAGTTTTAAAGACACACAGAAGTTACTGCCCCCTGCATGTGCTATTAACACACAGACTTTCTTCTTTGTACAGTTGTTTCCCACATGTAAGTTTAAGTTACTCTCTATAAAATACCATATTCCATGCAGTTTTCTTTTGGACAGTGGATTTCCATCTGTTATATTATTCCTAGGACCAACATAAATGGTATCCTGATCATAAGATACAGAGATGTAGTTTATATGTAAAAGTGTTACACTCTCCTGGAAGACCATGTTTGTGGCCTGGCAGCTGGTAATGTCTTGATGCTGTGAAAGAAAAGCTTTTTCTGGGGGTAAAACCTCCCAGGGTATCATCAGATGACTTCCCTTTGCGTAGCAGTATTGGTAGCAGTAGCCAGATGGCATGTGTCAAAATCCTAAACCTGATAAATTTCACAGAAGTTTTACCTTTCCTTCCTCTGGGGGTAGGATTTCATACATGTTTCCAAATCCCACAAAGCTGTGCAGTCCTGGGGAGGATAGGAGCTTGGTTATGGAAGGTGACCGACTGCAACTTCTGGTCTCCCAGTGTGTCTTCTCTTAACTGCAAAACAGGGATAACTGGAAAAAGGGTCTGAACTGGGTCTCCATGCCACCGTTCTCAAGTGTTATGCGTTTAGTAGCATAAGGCAAATGATTTCACAGAAACAGCAGATGTAAAAAAAAAGGTTGTAAGCAGGAATAAGTGCCTTCCCCTCAGCAAGAGTTGTGTGTACATTACACACTACAGCCCCACTGTGTTCATACTCGGATCTTAAGTGGCGCTGGCGCAGCTGCCACTCATGTGAGCAATGCAACTCAGCAGTGAGGAGTAGAAACTGCAGAGGTCAGATGAAGTCTGTTTTTCTGTTGCTTTACACTGTTTATGGGTGCCTAGTTGCATTATTATTATTATTACTTTCATAGTTTCTGCTTTTCTGTGAGGTACCGGGTGTTGCCCACTGCCAGCAGCCTGGGAAGCCAATGTGGTGGTATTGTTGTGTGAGCACTTCATGAAGTGACCAAGAAATGGGTTCACTTTGTTTTGCTAGAGGTGTTGTGCAGAATGACAGCCAGATCACTCCCATCAAATGCTTACAGTCTGAACGGATAGAACAAGAAAAGGAAGCCAAAACTGATGCAACATAAGGCTGCAGGGAAAATGTGCTAGGTTCATAAACTTGTGGCCCCATGTCTCCTTCAGTCTTCAAATAAAACTCTTTGTAGAATTGATAAAAAAGCTGTTTGTCTCAGTAGTTCTTCATTTGAAATCAGAAAATGGAAATAGATACATGAGAGGTACTGAGGATTTCATCCTCATTGCATGTATTCATATACCTTCATTCATTTCTTATTGCATCTCTTTGTGGTTTAAAATTTAGACAAAAAAATTCATGCTACTAGCTCGTATGTGCAGCAAGTATTTAGTCATGTTTCTGCCATTGATGAAGAACTGAATTCAGCTCTGCAAAGATGTTTCAGGGAAAAAGTGGTTGGTCAAAGGTGGGTAACTACAGTAACTACAGTAGTGAGATCATGATAATCTGAAAAGAAATACCTTTGGGAATCCAAATACATTGTCTAAATAAAATGTAGGTAGAATTGGCAGGAAAAGATTAAATTGGTTTAATCTGATTGTATTGTTTCTAAGCTGATGCTATCCTAACTCATGGGAGAGAAGGAAGCATAAATGTGAAGGCGTTGTGCACAGCCAGCTGTGGTGACAGGACTTCATTAAAGCATGGAGGCCCACGGCAGGGCCAGTGTGAGTTCTTGTTTTTCCTAGATCAGACTTTGATCTTGGCTGGCCTGGAAGAAGACACATCCCTGGAAGAGGACAGTGAGACTTCTGCAGCTCCCACACAGTCAGGCTTAGTGAAGACCTAGAGAGCTTTTACTGCAACAAAATAAATGACCTTTACCCTAAGAGGCTGTTTTGAAAGTCTTATGATGGATGTGTTCAGCCCATTAAAATGGCCAGGTGGCTGGGAGTATGGCTTCTTTTCTTGCATTAATTAGATGAGAAAGTGTGTTTGTAGAAGGTAACTATAATTTTTAATCATAGCGGTTTACCCTCCCAGTTCCCAGTGGCACACATCCAGGGTCTGATGGCTGGGAAACGCAGTTGTAGCCAAGGACTCCTCTTCAGCACATTGGAAAGGCTGGCTCTTTGCTCTGCTCTCTGTTTCTCCAAACTGGTTACATGAGTGATCAGTGTGTGCTTAATGCAGTGACGCAAGTGAGAAGAGGACTTGGGGAAGGTGGTGTTGGAAGGATGCTGAGTATCAGCGTTGCTTGGAGATACAAGATTGTTCCCACATAACAATGTGACAAGCTAGGTTAACATCTCAGTGCTGTGCTCAGGTCACTCAGGCTTCAGGCCCTGGGCTGGAAAGCCAGCTCCAGCTGGAGGTCATTGTACTTGGCTGGAGTTAAATCTTTGTGATGTTAAAAGCAGTCCTGGAAAGCACTGGAATAACATCTGGTCAACAGGGTACGATGCAAATTACAAAGACTGGTTGGACTGGCCTGGACCTCCTCTAGCTCCCGGACGAAGGAGTGCGTCAGAGCTTGAGGTCCCTGAATGCTTATCAGCATCCACCACTTGCGCATGAAAGAAGGAAGCAAGAAGTGATTCAGTTTGCTTCCGGGCCCTGCAAGTGGCCTGTGCTGCTGCTTGATTGCTCTCCTCCCGGTTCCTGCTTCCCCTGCTCTGCCTACAATGATCATCCCCCTCTGCTGGAGAGACACCCTGCCTTCATTTTGTTCTGCAAAGTGCTTAGTCCAGCCCAGGAAGCGGGGCATGTTTAATGAAAACCAACCTGCACACACAACCCCCAGCAGCCTTTTCCTGCCTGCCTGCCAGGCACGAGGAGAGTCACTGCTGGGGTGTGGACAGAGCCACAAAACCCATCAGCAGGTGACAGAGTCACGCTCACCTCTGGAGGCCAGTGGGCAGCCTGGGATTGGGGGGATGCTGGGGAAGGGAGTGCTCCGGTTTCACCGTGTGTGGATGGTGGGGCTGTGGGCAAGGACCGTCGGCTCCATCTCGCCAGCTGGCTCGCTCAGCAGTTTCTTCAGGAAGTGTGAAGAGAACACATTTTATGGGAGATATTTATCATTACCCTGTATGGCTTAAATATAGTCTGTGTAGCAGGTTAGAGCTTGTTAGGCTTTTATCTTCTCAAGTTGGAGGGTGATGAATTAATCTATGAGTGTTGCAGCCTCAAGTGAATTATAGAAAGTCATCCCCAATGAGTAAAGATAAATGACATTTGGAAATTAACCCATTAGATAGTCTCTTCCAAGAAAGTGCTTACTGAAATATTAAATTGTAAATGAAGATGCTTCACGTCTCATTTGAAAGTCAGAAAGACACTTATTTGTAATTCCACTACTGGTTTCTTTTTTTTTCTTCTCAGAGGTTTCATTTCTCCTGAAAGGTTTGGAGCTGACAGCCCCAGAGGACAAAGTCTCCATTAATCTGCAGAGCCGGCACAGAAGCTACAATGCAAGCTGCTCTGCCCTGTTAATGTGCTGCAGCCTCTGCCAGGAAAGGGGCAGTCCCAAGGGATAGGGTGTTGGTTTACACTTTGCAGCATCCAGCCTTCAAAAAAAGAAGAGTTGTTCAGCTCTTTATTGACCTGCACCTGCATTAGTTTAACTGGGTTTGACTGTTTGTTTAGCTGGATTTAAGGAGACCTGCTGGGCAACACGAACCCACTATAAACTTTTCAGCCAGTGTAGGTCCTCTAGATTCAGCCTGACCCAGGATGCACCTTGAAGCTGAGCCTTGCTCAGGTGTTTTTAAAATGAACAGTAATACTAAGATGCACATTCAGCCATCAGTGTTACTAAAGGCTTGGCAGACCTCGTGGTCCCTGGGTTTGCTGCCCCTCACCAAAGTAGCAGGGTTGCACAGGGGTAGAAATACCCCTGTTGCTGCAAGGCAAGTTGTTCTAGTTTTAAAGTGGTATAAAATGCATGCAAGTTTCATACAGTCACCGTTGGTGAGATGTGCTTTGGCGTAAATATTCCTGTATAAATATCCTCATTCCAGCCTAGGATCTATTTGCATGCTAACAAAAAGTCAGAGACAAAATGTTTTCAAGAATTTCCATCTCCAGCACAGCCCATTGCTGTGGTGACAGGTTTTATTCTATGAATGTGGAACTGGACCAAGCCTAAGAACACCAACTCACTTCAGAGAGGCACCCAGCAGGAATGACTTTCACTTCCAACCTGAGCTGGCTCCAAACCAAGGACCCAGAGGGCAGAACCTCTCCTTCCCATTATCAGTTGGCATGAGCCAATTTTCCTATTTTCTTTTAGTGCTAGCAGCTTGATGATAACAGAAAATTATTAAAGCCATATACTATTAAATGTGATGGTAATTAGATAATCTTCTATAACTGATTTTTAAAGACTGTTGATCTTCACTGGCTTTTTCTTTCTGATGGCACAGGACAGACTTTGTCTTGTATGTTTTGCAAGCACTGCCACTGCATGAATATAGCCTATGCTTATGGAGGGAGTTTGTTTGTGCTCATTTAATTGTGATTTGGCTTCTTAATAAATTCCTAGTATAAGGAGGACTGATATTGTTCCCATAGCCATAAACAAATTCTAGCAGTAAAGAAGCAAATCTTTAGGTAATAACTATCAAAAAGTGTTCTATTAGTTTTATGACCAGAATGATCCTGATTGTGTTACCTCCTCTGCATCCAGTGTCTTCAGGCCACATTCTGCAGGTAGGAAATGAAGAAAACAGAGAGGTTGTCTTGTATCAACTCCTCTCTTTAAAGATTATAACCTGTGCCATTAAATCCAAACCAAATGGCAATTCACAAGCATATTTAACATTGTTTAATGCCTGTTTGAGATCAGTAGTTTGAGTTTTTACAGAAATTTTGTACTGACCTGCCTGTGAAGTGTGGATTCTCTGCAGTGAATGTGAACAGAATAAACCCCCCTGGCAAGGGTATGAGAAAGCCCCCTCAGGAAGGTTTCTTCACCACTGGTTTATGTTGTTAAAATGGGAGCGATGCAAAAAACCTCATCCTTAAGAACACATTGACATATGAATTAATGCCCATATGAGCCTGCCAACCCTCTCAATGTTTTTTTCTTAGGCTTAAAGTTGGGGGATGGGAAAAGACTGGACAGAGTGGAAAATTTTTGTAGAGAGTGTGACACAATAAGCACTTCATAGTAATTGTATACATACTGTACTAGTGCAATTCTTCTGTTCTGGGCATCAGTGAGAGGGGATGTAATTCACAGTACTTTTTCTGGCTTTTAGTAATTTTTTCCTAGAGTCAGAATTGAGTGAGTGCGCAGTCTCAGTTCTGACTCAGTGTCATGCTGTTAGTGATAGTGGCATTTTAACTGATACTGAAGCAAGGACAGAAACTAACTTCTAAGAGGAAGCAAGAATGACAGAAATGCTAAGATGAGAGAATAAAGAAGAAAAATGCTAAAACGGTAGTTCAGAAAAGAACAGAGTGTGGAGGGAAATAATTTTACACCAGAGCTGTAGAAAGAGTACTTGACCACAGACTGAAAATTGGTAAAGCTGCTATTTCTTGTCAGACCAGCTTGATTTTCAGTCTAAGCTTCTGAGTGACAATTTTCCTCTGTTCTGATCCTGTGTCTTTTAATTAACTGGGGTTGTCATCGACATCTTTGAGATTCTGATGGGAGCCGCAGCTCATCTCTGTTGATTTGCGCAACACTCTGCATGCAGAAAGCAGCAGCTGCTGCTGGTGATCCCAGGGCTGATTTGTCTGCATGTTCCACTGGAAATATTTGCCTAAATGAAGTAAGCTGTATGAGGAGGCACCTAGTCTAAATGGAGCATTAGGTCTATGCAGTAGGTGGTATGCAGGTGGTTTTTTGCTGGTTTTCTGTCAGCTGGTAATTTATCTGTGACACATATGGGATTTTGATGGATGTAGGTAGTGCAACTGCATGGAAGAGCCATTATGTGCTGGTACACTGTGGCTGTGCTGTGGCTTGCAGTGCTTTCAGAGTGCTTTGCTCCCCTTGGGCTCTCACACTTTGAGTAGCAGCTGCCATGGACCTCTGCAGGGGTCCTGGGCAAGGCCTTGACCTGAGTGGTACAGATAACTCAGTTGTGTTACTCCCACCTTTGCAGCTCCTCATTGGAGTGGTTTCAGCTGTGCTGAGTGGTAACACAAAGCATAGCCATCAAAATCACCTGCTAAAATCTAATTTTTGAGAGTCTTCCAACACTTTCAGTGGATAGGTGTAACAAGCATATTCCCATCCTTGCCAGCAGCCCACTAGTGAACTGGGATTGCACAGGGTTTCACTGATAGAGCTGTAGCAATGCAGCCCATGGGAGATTATTATCCCTCACTATTATTAGATTATTTTTTAGAGATTATCATAAGCTCATTCTGTGGTGCCCGTTGTATTAGTCATGCAGGCAACTTCCCACAGCAGCTGAGGCAACAGATGTGTAAAAGACATCTCCTTTCTCCTTCCTTCCCCACTGAATGGAATGGACCAGCTTCTGAAATGCTACAGCTCCTTCAACCTCAATTTACCAGACAGGCCAGCATTTCCCTTTCCTCTCTTTCTTCTTTTCCCTCTCATTAATCCTGTGTGGTAGCTGTCAGCTCAACCTGGCTGTACATCAGAGAGAATTGTGCTGTTTTGGCAGCAATTTGAACCGAAAGGAAAGATTTTGCAGGCAGAATTGGACCTTTGGGAGGTGAGCTGAATGACATTGTCACAGAAGAAGAAAGACGCTTTTTCCATTGTAGCTCATGGTTTTTGCCAGGCAAGAGCAACAATGTGAATTTTCATATATATGGGTAATCAACCTGGCAATGTTTCAGAATGCTTGGGTAGGTCTTGCCTCAGCTAGGAAAGATTTAAATCTAATTAGAAATCAGAGATATGAGGAAATGGTATTTCTGCCCATGAGAATTTCCAAGATCTCAGAAAAACATTTCTTGCTCTAATGGGAGGAAAACTTAAAAAGCTGAGATACAGTGAAAATCAGGCAATAGGGGAAAATGTTTGACAAAATGGTACAACAAAGCCTTATAGCCCTGTATTCCAGCTAGAGGGTGGTTTCATTTTAAACCAAATGTCTCTTGTAGTTACAGCATTTTTTCATTACACCTTTTTTAAATGTTTCATTTTGGGACCAGCAAATAGGTTTTAATTTTTTAAATATTACTGGGAAAATATTTACAAAGAAGTTCCAGCAGATTTTCCGAGCTGTAAATGTATTCAAACATTTTTGCCTCCAATAGATTCATATTTGAAAAGAAACATTTCCTAATGTAATTTTTCCTTGAAAAAATCCCGCCGTTTCTATTAGACAGCATTAGTTCTTACTTAATTTTAGCCGAAGGGCAACAGTGACTTGTGTACCTTATTTCGGTTTAAGTTTCTCTAACCTTACAGCAGTGTTGTCAAGGCTTTTTCTCCTTAGGAGCTGGATAAATTCTGACCAATTATGTTGTTGTTTTAGTCATCCTGGTTGTATGATGTCATGATTATTCCATGTTTTTATAATATGCCCCTTGTACCTGTGATTATATATCACCCATTGCAGTAGTTATTTCATGTATCTAAGAAAATATGACATTTCGTCCATAAGCACAAGAACAAAAAGCAGAAGAAACAGCATTTTATTTCATATTTACCACAAGGAGTCTGCAAGTCACTAACCACATATGAAAAAGAAACCAAACAAGATTAACAGATGTAAAATCATTATACATTCAGAAGAAACAGAGTAGGCAGAGAGAGAAAGTGGTAAGCCGATCAGAAGCTGGAGAATCATTTGGTCCAGAACTAAACAGGCGTAAATAAAACCAGGAAAAAAATCTGTTTTCCTTTTTGCTGTAGGAATGGCGATGGTGGGTAATGCTGTTGCGGCTGCAGGGGAAGCTGTGGAGCAGCGGGATGCATCAAATCTAAACACAGTTATTGCTTCTGAAGTTCTCAAGTCAGACCCAGGGTGCCTCCATGATCAGACCTGTCTGGCTGTCGGTGTTCCCTGTTTGTCCTGGTTGGAGTGGACGTCTTAGTGAGATGAGGCAGTGTTTTGCAAGGGACTCCCCCAGGAGCTGTCTTCTTCCATGAAAGTTTCCTCATTGGGTTCTGCTTTGCAGTAGGAGGATCTGAGCCTATTTTAACTATTTTCTTCTCTGGGAGAACAGCACTTAAATGCTGACTTGAAGAAGAATGCACAAAGGTTTTGAGCACTGAGATCCTGGGCTGAATCTCTTTCCTTCCCCTAATTTAGTTAGAGTGCTTCTGAGAGGTCCTTAACTGTTGTGGAAACTGAAATCTGCTCATTAGTGAGTTATCATTGGTTAGAGAAGAAGTTTTCATACTAGGTCTTGCCTTAGCCCCAGCCAGGGGGTAGCACTTCAGAGCTCTGTGGGTAGTACCCATTGAAGCTCCTTGGCAAACCTTGATGGGATGTGTGTGTTGCTACAAAAGAGCTAACACAGGTTTGCTGGGCCCTGTGCAAAAGGCTGTAGGAGAGCTCTGTCAGTAGAGGATGCACAGTCCTGAGCTGGATTTGATGGCATGGGTCCAAGGAGTGCCAATAAAATCTGGAACTACACCGTCACTTATTTGTGTATGAGAGGCGCTGTACAGCAAGTTGTACCAGCCATGTATAATGTGATATAATGAATTTTAAAGGTCAATATTGCAGCCCACTAGTGTTCAAAATAAAACTTCAGGAAGGTGAATTTCTGTGCTTAGAAAGTTGTGGAGTCTTCCTTTGTAGCTGAGTTGCCAGACAACAGACTTTAAATGAGCCACTAACTTTGATTGCCTTTGCTCCACTTTCTAGTTGAGACCACTGGATACAGCTAAAGTCACCAGCTTTGATGAAGAAGGAAATCAACATTTCTCTTTCAGGCTTTGTTTGTATAAACAGGCAGCTGCTTGAGTATGCTGAAGTGTAAGGAATGTGAGCAGAGAAACAGCAAAAGTGAGTGGAAATCTCTAAGAAATACCACTAGTACACTGGACTGCAGTTCAGCACTTTGTTAAGGGCATCATTTGTATTTATACTGTCAACACAGGGTGGGTGAATGGAGCTACAATAAATGAAACATACAGTTCGAATTTTTCAGTGTGCTTGAGACATGATTCTGTTTCTCCAACAAAAAAAGATGATGTACTTCTGCCGTTTCAGGGATTAGGTAAATCCCCATGAGTGATGACAACAGACAGAAGTAGTGCTTGCAGAAGTACAGAATGGAAAATATACTTGACACTTGTGAGAAGTGAACTCTGAGCTGGTAGTGTGGTTAGACACGCAAACCTCATTTCACAGTGCTGAAATATTGCCTTCTCATTCTCCTATCTTGAATCATGAAATCCCACATTCTTCTAATGATTTTTTCAGAGGGAGAACTGAAATTTTTCATATAAAGAACCAGAATTGCTCAAACCCTTTTATTTATCTAGAACAAACTACAACTTCTGCCAAAGTCTGGATCGTTTGGGATAAAATTCTCAGTGTTCCCAGGCTGGTTTTCTTCTCCTGCTCCTTCATGTTCCTGACCTCCTCCTGATAGCCTGCTTTAAAAGCTACAGCGTGTAGCTATTTCTGGTGTCAGAAGTCACCTTGCTGGGTGCTCCCATGTATGGAGCATGATGCATGGAGGAGAGGCTCAGGAGGAGGAATTTCAGGTGATTTGTTTGCCCTTATGCCAGGAAAGGAGCCTGCTGCAGTGAAGAAGGCTTGAGCAGCTTTCAAGCAGGACAGGGGAAGTTAGGCCTGGGCAGAGGAGGAAGGATTTGCACTGTGTCTTGAATGTGTTTTGAATTGTGTCAGGGCTGCAAGAGAAGGGAGATGAAGTGAAAAGGAGCCTGCAAGTTTTGGACCCCATTTGGAGAATGGTTAGAGGTGGGGGCAAAAGTAATGAAAGAGCCACAGTGCTTAAGAGCTTAGATAATTGAAAGGCCCTTAGCTCAAGACTGAACTTCAGCGAAGGAGGCTGACTTCAGTGTAGAGTACTTAGAGACTGTTTGGCTGATGTCCTACACACTTTGGAATGCAGAAGGCCCAGGACTAAGAAACAGGTTGCCTTCAGACACCTTTGCATCTCTTTCTCTTTTTAAATTCTATTAATGCAGTAAAAGCATCCTGAGTAGTTTTTTTCTTATAGTCAGCAAATCCATCATGCTGTTGTGTAGCAAAGGAGTGATGCTGCAACGTGTAAATCTCACCTGTAGCCCTTAGACATTTCAACAGCTGGTTCCTCAGAAGCTGTGTGTTTGCTTGTCTGCTAGTTACTTGGGTGCTCTTCAGTACTATCCACCTACAGAGAACTTCAGGAAGGGATCCTGGAGTTAACCATGGGCTTCTGTGGTATGGTCAAAAGAGGAGTCAGTATCAGAGTAACAGGTGTTGGTTTGGGGTCTTTTAAATGCTTTTGCTAAGTGCATCTGAACTGCAGACCTTTATCTAAGTGTTGGCCTTACATTAATAACCCTTCTTGAAAGTCTTTGTCTAATTTGCCATTTGTATCATGGTTTGTGGTGGTGGCTATAGAAGATTTCTGTTTTTTTTTTTTTTTATCTGAAGAGAAACAGTGACTTGTAGGCTATCTAGAGAAGAGGTACTTGAAGTTCATACAGAAAATATTTGTGCTCTCCATGATAACAGACCATGGAGGGTTATAAGATCTGATTTGCATCACTGGGGGAAGGTGGGGAGTGTAGACGCTCTTGAGCCATGTCAGCCAGGTCTGTGGCTGAAGATTTGCACCAGGATATATAGTTTTCATTATATAACCATAAACACTATTTTGAAAAAGTCTAAAGTGCTTTATATTTCCATGTTACTTTTATGGGCTTGCTGAGAGTAATCTGCCATCTGGTATTTTTTTCACACAGGGCAGAATGAGGTAAGGGGGGGAGAGATGCTGACTGCTTCCATGCTGTTGCTCAGCTTCCGCTGTGGGAAATGTAACACCTTTCCCCTTTCTTTAATGCCCAGCCTGGCTCGTTTCATGAAGCTCTTCACAGTAAAGTCAGAGCTGACTCTCAAGGCCTGCTTTTTGGAATAGTTAAGAAGCAGCTTCCTTGTAGTGTGCTGGGAAAAAAAATGCAGTGAAAGTCATTCTGATGACAGCTAGAGGGAAGTAATAACATTCTTTGCAGACTTACATGCAAAGACTAAGAAAAATAAGTGCAAGAACTGTACAAGTGAGGGGATTGTATTCAATGCTTGAGTGCTACATGCCTGTAGGAAGTCTTACATTTATAAATACAGGGGTCAAACAGAGATTTCCATTACCAATTGCTTTTAACATTAGCTGAGTGGTGATTCCCTCCTTTTTTCTTTTTTTTTTCTTTTTTCTTTTTTTTTCTTTTTTCTTTTTTCTTTTTTTCTTTTTTCTTCTTTTTTCCTTTTTCATTTAACCCTATTTCTGTTCTGCTTTGCTCTCTTCTCTCTGGACTAAGCTGTGCAATGTATGTGGTAAGTGCAGAAGAAAGGGGGGAGCAACCTTGCAGCAAAATGAGTTGAGTTGATCCTGCCACAATTCCTATTTTTCCCCCTAAATAATCAAATTAATTAATTAGTCATTGCTCTGGGGAAGTTCTCAGCTTCCTGCTGGCTGTACTGACTTACAGGGCTGCTCTTGATTCCGCAGTCTCCAGCACCAGCGTCTGACCTCAGCACAGCTCCCAAGCCTTTCGTGCTCTTGGGGAGGCCGTGGCAAAGATGCATTTGTGCCTGGGCTGCGTGCAAAGCTAAAGCCCTGTACAGAGCTTGAGGAATGTTAGATTACCCTTTTTCTTCCAGCCCCAGTGGCTGATGTGAGCATGCTCCGTGCATGCATGGCACTGGCTATTTGCCAGGTTTAGAGTAATTTTTTTTTTTTTTTTTTGAATGAGTGAGTGAATGAATGAATGAATACCTGATTAAGTTAATGAAGCTGAGCCAATGGTGGGAGGGAGCGACTTGGCTGCTGCCTGCTCTAAGAGATCTGGCAGCACATTAGACTTGCATAACGCTTTATAGCTCCATGCTGCGCTCCATATGAGCCACAGGAGAGGGCTGCAATAATTACTCGGCTCTCCGATTGAAACCAGCTGCAGGTAGCTAGTCATCCTTTTGTCCATTTCACTGGTGTCGGGAGTCACTTGTCTTGTGCCGTGGATTTCCAGGGGCAGATGGGTAAGGTGCTTTCACAGAAGTGATCACAGCGGTGAGAAAGCATGTTCGTGGCTCAGTGGCTTTTACAAAAGGTCCATTCAGGTTTCCAAGCTGCGGTTCACTGGACCCACAGGTTCAATGCAGGAATTATCTTAGTTCCTGAGTTCAAAACTTCTATATAAATAACCTTGATGGGAGCTGTGTGATTTTTTGTTTTCTTGTTCTTTCTTCACTTGGCTGGGAAAAATAGAGCAAAAGGTTTTCTTGTATCTGTTTTTTTGTAAGTAAAGTAATTTTTAAATCCTCAGAGATCTTTTTGATTGTTGTTTAAAGCAAGTTTTTTCTGGCAGCCCAGGATGGTACATACCTTTGTTTCTCACATACTTAATTTAAGAGTACTGGCACTGCCTGTTAGCACACCGCCTTCATTTGTCAACGTTCCCTGCTTGAGAGCAACGATGATGGTTTGCATTCTTAGTTGGAACGGGTGGGTTTTTTGATTGCAACTGGAGCTTGTGACTGTGGAACCTGCTATGTTTGTATAATCCTGCATTATTTCATTTTCTTTTGATTGTTTTCTGTGTTGCTTAATCAGAACAGTTGGGGCAATCTCACTCTCGCCATGCTGGCCTCAGTCAAGTGACACTGGTGATGGATTTGGGCTCTGTGCCCATTTTGTCTGCTTGCCATGCTCCCCATTAAGCAGGAGGGAGGCTCCCTACAACACTGAGTCCGGAAGAGAAACTAGTCACTTGGTTTTGTGGGCTGCAGGGCCTGGGGAGGCATTTCAGGGAGAGAGGAGGTGCAGAAGAGTTGATCTGACTTTTTCTTGCCTGTGTGTATTCCTACATACACTGACCCCTACGACATTGCCTGTACTGAGATGGTCAGCTCAGGGTCTGTGCAGGATGAGTGGGCAGTGCTGCAGGCCACGCCTGAATGTACCTGACCTGAACAAAGAAGAAAAAAAATAAAGAATTAGAGAAAAAATAGGTGCCTGAGGGGGGGATGTTTAACTCACTCTCTGTCTGCAGCACTGGGGGTATGTGCTGTGTGCCTCGAGACCAGTGTGAGCTGCTGGCTTTTCTGTTTTGTCAGTAGTGATGGTCAGTCATCCTGATTTGGGAGGGCACCAAGTGTGTGCTGAGGCAGTGAGCAAGGGCTGGTGCAAAATGGCTTCAAGTTAAAGCTTTGCTGAATGAAGTCTGAGAGAAGGCAAGGTGCTGGAATCCATTTCAAGGGGAATTTAACATCAGTTCATGTTTCACACTTTACAGATGGACTAATTATAGTCTAATTTGCTAGCACGTGGAATCTACCAGAGTAGCAGTCTGCAGGGAGGACTTCCAAGGAAAGGCACTGAGCATGCAGATGTCTTTTCCAAATCTGCCCCTAAAGCCATGCTCTCACACCATCCCCTTATCAGCCAGGCTTAAAGGCACACTCCTCCCCGTGAGCGCCTGTGCTTATCTGTAAAATGGCTGCTCTGAGTTGGCTGCTGCTTGCTGGTGTTTTTGGCTGGATCTTCAAAGGGGTGAAACGCCCCCGGTTTCTGTAATTTTTCGTGGGGGTCTTACTCAAGTCTCCTGGCAGCGAAGCCAGGCGTCTCTCTTAATTTGTTTTGCAGAAGATGGAGAGAATGTTGCGAGCATTTTCAGACACATGGAAGGAGACCTGTGTGACATATCTGCAGTACAAATGTGTTCATACAGGCATGACAGTTTCTGTCACAAGTTAAAATGAGTGGCAAGTGGGTGTCGCTACGTTTATAGTCACTCGTGAAATTTTCAATGGAAAATTGTGTAGGCAGCTCCATTGTAGCTGCATTGTAGGCACATTTTAGATAAATGAAAAACATCAACAAAGTAATTTCTGTATTAGCCTTGTTTATAAATGAACTCTATTCACTCATTTAAACTGCAGAAGCGCCTCTAGGGGATGGGTGTGAGAGTAAAGGGTGTCACTGAGCACTGTCAGATGTCCTGCAGAGCAGGAGATAAAAGGTTGGATGCTGCGCTGGCCACTTGTGGAGTTGCATAGGTGGGATTGCCCTTTCCATCCTGGTGTCGGTGGGGTTGAAGGAGCACTTTAATATACGTGTGTTTGCTCCACGGCTTTTGTGCTGCCACTACAGACTCTGGGTATGTGTGAAGTGGAATGCTGACTTCCCGAGCATCTTGGGTTGGTGCTCCTCATGTCCTGGCACAGGACTCCGAGGCCTGGGAAACAGGACTTCGGAGGGGTTTGGCAGGCCTCTGTCAGGCTGTAAAGGCTTCAGTGTGGCATGGTGGTAAATCATCAAGCTGTTGGAACAAGCTCCAGCATCACAGCTGGATCAGTCCTGCATGTGGACCTATGCAGCTTGCAGTCAGCCTGAGCTGAGACCCCCCAGCTTGAGCAGCCCCAGAACTTTCCTTTGTGGCTGCAGATGGAGCTGCTTCTCTTAGGGTCATCTGAGGTGCACTTTCTGCTGCTCAGCTCAGAGAGAAAGCTGTGCATCAAGCTTTACACCCTCAAATGGCTTTGCCCCAGGGCTCAGACCCTCACTTAGCAGTTATGTCCTTTCCCTTCCTCCATAGAGGCAGAAAGCTCTGGAGTCCACCATTTCAAAAAAACCTCACTATAATCAGCACTGTCAGCTCATGCATTTTTATCTGTGGATATCTGATGCTATTTCACAAAACTCCGGTTCCTGGTGTCACATGATGAGATGGGAAATTCCACGTTTAGCTAAACTAGTAAACTTGCAGGGAAAAGCTAGAGACCTTGAGCCTGAAAGACCTCATGCAGCAGAAGGGCGAGTTAAAAAAAGAAGTAATAATAATAATAGTAATAATAATATTTGCCTTTATAATTTCAATAAATCTTCTATTTGTGAACCAGTATCGTGTGTTTCAGAGGCAAGAAGCAGGGCCTGACTTCCTGATACCTGAGTGCCCAGGTTTGGCACTGCAAGGTGGGGGATTTCGGTGCCAGAGAGAGAGGGTGCTGCCCATGGGGTGGACTTGGGAGGGTGGCAGGATGACCAGTACACCCAGCACTCCAATGGCAGCCCTGCCGTAGGATCAGCTTGCAGCTCTCGGAGGAAATGCTTCCTTGCTTCCAGCCTCCTTGACATCTTGTACTTCGTCCTCTGGTACCACCTCTCTGCAAAGCATGCTGGAAGAGGAGGGATCACCTTTGCTAAAAGCTTTTTTCTGTATAAACAAAGGATGTAGGCAGCCGTGAATCTGCTTAAATCACCTGTAGTACTCACAGTCCTGCAAGGCTTATGTGTAGGTGCATTGCTGTGTGTGTGCACAGAAAGGACAGAAAGGTCTGCTGCATAGCCAGAGCACAGAGTGACTTTTACACATGCTGAAAATAAGGGCAGCTCTTGTGTTGCAGAACAAAGGGATAGCGCCCAGATGATCTGATGGCAGAAACCTGCAAACTTCTGAAAGTTAATGTCAACTCTTCATTCAGCAGTTAGCTTAACTAAAACCAAAGAAAATTCTAGCACCATGTTCCTGTGCAGTTCACCAGCACCTTCCAGGCAAAATAACTACGTGTCCCTAAGCACATTTCTAACCACAGTAAAACAGGAGGCATGTGCCTGGCTTAGAACATGTACATCTCTCCTTATCCTCAGAATTCAGGGTAAGTAGCAGAAACAGACAGGTAATGACTGGAGTAGCTTTCTAATGATCAGTTTGTATCACCCGTGTTTGTGAATGGCTGTCCTGGGACTCCATAGTCTGTCCGTCATTTTGGGAATATGTTTTACACTGTTTTTTCCTTCTAAACATTCTTTTCTCAACTGTGGTACCTACCATGAAATTCATGGGAATGTTGAGCCTTTGGGCATCTCACATCTGGTGATGTGCTCACTGGGGTTTGCTCATATCTCTTGCTTTTTGTCTTGTGTGGAGTCTTGTCTCATCTGACTGGGGAGAGGAAGGACGTGCAGAACCGCTGCTCACTGTGCCGAAACCTGTAGCAATTTGCTGTGGCAGATTCCCAGAGGTGTAATGAGAGCGAACACTGCAGTGGACAGTCTGTCTTGTGGATGCGGTGTTATCAGGAATCCTTCCATTTTTGGGAGGAGAATTTCAAATTTTATTAGAGGTTTTCATGTTTCTTATTAATGGATCTCTGCAGTTGGCCCTCCCGGGAATTCTGCCAGGGAGCTGTAAAATTGGTCGGGTTGGACAATAAACTCCTATAGCTGTTGTTGGCGTTCGCTGAGCTGCACATGGCAAGGCTAATGGAATCTGCAGCAGTTACAACCATGAATATGTAGCTGGCAGCGGGCAGGCTGTAGAGCGGGGGGGAGAAAGCTGGCGTACAGATCTGAGAGCCAGAATGCAGCTGCGGAGCCCTCTGCAGTGTGTCTGTCTTCTCGTCTCTGAATCTGATCCTGCAAGATGCCAGCCTCCTTGGAGGGGAGGGGAGAGGTGGGATGAAGTGCCTCCCTTCTCACTCATTTCCAGCGCTGCCGAAATTACTCACTCGTGATAGGATGGGCGGGTGATTTGGGGCGGGAGCATCAGGCTGCGCTGCTGCATCTGCCCGGTAACACCCCAGACACAGAGCCGCGTATCAGGCTCCACTCTGCGAATGTTGCATTAACATCTACATGCCAGGCAGGGCATGTATGTCGGATGGAGGAGAGACCCAGTTTTTTTAGTGCACAGATAAATGTGAGAGTTTGCTGGTCGTACCTGGAGCTGGAAAGTGGAAGTTGAAAAGTCATAGTACTCCGTGTGTTTACTAGGGTTTGGAATCAAAGGAGCCTTTTGACAATAAGTGACTGGTTTTATTGAATATCCCTGAAGTTGGAAGCTGTCGACTGCCCCCCTTGAGTGTTTGCTTCTTGCACCAGTCCTTCCTCCTGGTGGCACGTGATGGTGTGAGCTTGTTGGCAACTGCAGAAAAGTCAGGGACCAGAGAAGGATGAGGGACCAGATTTTCGAAGGAGGTTTAGAGACCCAAAAAAGGCTGTTAGCTGCACCAGGGGATGGAGAAAGTGCCTGATTTCTCAAGGCAGTGAAAGTCCCGCCGTTTGCATAGCCAGGTGCTGCTGTGGCTTGTGGTCCTGGCCCCAACTTCTCCGCACCCCAGGACTCAGTCCTGAGTGGTGGAACACAGCATGTCACTGTGTGTTGGGACACTTGCGTTGCTGGTTTTACCTTTGCTGCAGTGAACTCCAGATAAATAAAGAAGGTCAGCATCTGAAGCTAAAATCCAATATCCTGTCCTGAGTTTTAAATTTATTAGATGAAATAAGTAGAAAAATGCTATTTTGGGAAACAGAGAGAGGTTTAAAGTGCCTTGCAAAGAGACACTGGAGTTCGGCATGAAAATGCACATCCCGAGCTCCAGTGAGCATTCCCTCTGGGACCAGAGCAAGCCCAGATGGTGACTCCTCCAAGTGATTATTTTTCTGCCTTAAGCCTTTCCAGGAATTTGAGTGTGGGCAGACTGCCAGCGGACACTGGCTGTCCAGACAGTTTAGCAATGTTCCATGTGTACTCACTGCCAGAGATACCAAAGTCCAGCTGCTCTCCCTGATCTCTTTGTCCCTTTTACCTTCCCAGCCATAATTACACATGCCTGCACGCACGCACGCACTTATGTCACACACAGGAGCAAAAAATCACCTGGTGTTTCCTGCTCGTTTGCATATCTTACATATAGTGACTGACAGCTCTAAAGTTAAAGAGAAGGCAAGGCTTCAGAGTCAGGGAAAAAAAAAAGAGCATACAATTAACAAACCCTGCGGCACACCACAGAAGGCAGACGTTCATCTTTCTAGGACAGCCAGCAAAAAACTGTTTAACCGGGTCTTGTACCTCTTGCCTCTGAGACATTCTTGTTTGGGTTGTCTCCCTTTCATTGCTTCCCAAGCAAAATCAGTCCTGTCTTATCTTTACTGTTGCTGGAACTTGAATTATGCTGAAAAGTTACCGTTTTACTTTTAGGTCTTGAAATAGAAGTAGGCTGTTTTGTGCTGCGCATTTGCATTTTTTGCAAATCCAGTCCTATGTTTGTTAAGAGTTCAAAGTCTCACTGTGAAATGCTTGGGCTTGGAGAAGTGGGGCGGTATTCACTGCTCTATGGCTGTCTCATCCCTTGTCTCCATTAAATTTATTCATTCCTCCTGTGTTCTTCAGGAGATTTTGGGCAGCCCTTTTGTTACTGGTAAAAATGAAGTCAGCCATCTGAAAGATTTACACAAAAAAACCCAAAATGCAAGACCTAAAAGAGTTAGTATTTGGTATTTTTGGAGGATGTTAGGTTTGGCATAGGAGACCACCCAAACCTCAGTGGTTCGGTGTTTTTTAGCAGAACAAAATCTTTGCTTCAACTCCTGCATAATGAAACTTCACCGCATTTCACAGAGCTTCATAGCTTCACTTTCGATGCAGAGAAGCTGAACCCAGATGCCTCGAACTTTTGGAACCACTGCTTTTGGGGAGCCTAGTTTACTCATCGCAGCAAAAGAGCCTGTCCCTATTTGGTCCCATGTATAAGCTCTCTGCTCTGTTACAGGCAGGGAAGCCAGCCCTCTGCTCCCAGCTTTTCCCTGTGGGAGCGTATTTAAATTCTGGATTTGCAGTTCATGTTCCAGGGGAGATTGGAGGATGGTCCAAGTCCAGCACAAGCTCCCTGTGGCAAGGGGAGCAGGATGAGCCCCCCATGTTGAGGACATCCCCCCCTGGGCAACTACCTCAGCCAGGATCTGCTGACTTATCTACCCAAGCCGACTGCCCAGGGCAGAAGGCTACAGAGAGCTAAAGTTAACCAAGGATGACTGCGCAAATGTGAGCTCGGCGGTTTTATTTTTAGTCGAACTTAAAAAGAAAAATCTGTAAGTCATGTGTAATATAATAATTTTAGCTGTTGCCAAGACACACTGAGCAACTGTTAGGAGGAGGGGAAGGCCCATGCTGATTTAGCAGGGACCCTGTCTCCTGGCTGCCCTCGTCGCTGCGGTCGCAGTGCTGAGGTGATGGCTGACAGACCAGGGCAGGTCAGGATAGTGCCTGGGCTGCTGCACCCTAGGCGTCACCGACCCTTGCACATCCGAAGCTGCCCTGAGTTCTTTCATCCTCCCTATCTCCTCAAAGCCAGGGAATCTACACTGAAACAGTGCTTTACCCCCCTCCCCCAGCTCTCGCTATTGGTGTTTCGTTACTGTTTATCAATATTTAAAGAATGGAATAATTAACTTAAGACTGATTGTATCAAACCATTAGAAGGTTTGGACTTTTCCTGCAGGCTTACAGTAGCTTGGAGGACCATAAATGTGAAGAGTGCTCTTAAAGATAGGTTTAATCTGAGTCTAGTGTGTCTTCAAAGTACTTCATACACATATAAACATCAGGCTTATTGTTCATTAGAAGTGAGGGAGCAGGGAAAGAAATCCCCCAAAGGAATATTACTTGCCATAAGATAAGTATCATTACTGCTGCTCAGCATTCCCTTTAAAGTGGGCTATATCCTATTTCCATCTTCTTTCACATCGACTCTTAGTTCTTTCTCTCTCTATTCTTCTTACATGTAATGCATGCTTTTTTTGTTGAGCTGCTGCTCATGCAAGGTGCACAGTTTCTCATCACGCATTCTTGCACAATTTTCAAAACAGCCAGAAATGCAGATGACAGGTGGTGGCTGGACAGGGGCTGAAGAAAAGTTTCACTCTCCATGAAGTTTGATTAGGCAAGGCTAGGTAAGTATCAGGAAGTTAGCAAATGTTTTTTAGTTACAATATTTTCCTTAGCAGGTAATAGAAGAGTTAGGGAGACTTTGTTGCCTTTGGGTGAATTAGGTGATGTGGAGGAAGCAACTGTTTTGCTCCAATAGTAAAATCTATGAGTTTTTACAGTGGTGGGGGGCTCATGGTTTGGATCAGGAAACTCAAACATGCTTTTCCAAGCAGTTCTGGTGTTCCCAAGGCTGAGTTTGCTCGGTGTTTGGACCTGTGGCCATGGCTGTGAGTGTGGTACCCACAACCTCTGTGGCGCGGCAGTGACTAAGAAACAGTTGGATCCTGCCGGAGATAGATATGGTGCCAGCATCCGGCTGTGGCCTACCTGTGTTCGGCAGGGAGCATCTTCCAGCAGAGAGTCCTGCCTGGACACCTGAATGTGAGGTGTCAGTAGCAGAGGGAGTTCAAAGCACTAGGTCAAAAAAACCCCACCAGACATCAGAAACCTGGCTCCGATCCATCCCTGGCTCTGTGCTGCTGCTGCTGTAAATAGATTGCGTGGCGGAGGTTCATTGCCAGACTGGGAGATGGAGGGCACGTGTGCCTGTAATGAGCTGTGGTGTGGAGCGGGGACAGGAGGCAGCTGCTGCCTCCACAGCCCTGCATGGTGTCACATGAAGTCACCCTGTGGGTGTCTCTGGGGTTCAGGAGTTACCCACCACCTTCCCTCTGCACCACTCACAGTGACTTGTTGCTAATGTAAATATTTTGTGTGTGCCTGTTCCTCAAGGCTCCCTGCTGTGCTCCCATGTTTTTTAGGACACGGTAGGGTGAAGGTAATGTCATCATTGCAGAGGAAGAGGAGGCTGGAAGAACAAACTGGGCACCATAGATACATGGAGGGTTTTCATACAGGAAGGAGAACAGGCCTTGGGAAACAAATGACTGCTGCTAAATGTGGCGGGTTATGACCAGATTGTTTCTGATATGCCTAAATTTTAAAATGTTTTCCTGATGCGTTAGAAAACATGCCCAGGATTTTTCTGCTGTTTACAGCACAGCTGTCAACTGTTCCTTGACATGAGAGGGGCAATGCCTGACCATTTAATTTTTTTTCCCAGAGGTCTTTTTCCCATTTGCTGATTTGAGGTATCTGCTTATTTGTTTTCATTTCTCATTGCTGATGATACGACTCCTGTCTCCCTTGCCCACCATTTCGTTGCAGAATCCAGAGGAGCTGTTGGAGGATCGTGCTCACAGGGAGATGATTCCTCATGAAGTCACTGGATCCCCTGCAGAAATCAAATGTGACTTTCCATTTATCAGACTGAAATCAGAGCCAGCCAGACAGTGAAGCAAGCACAGTGGAGGGGGGACGGCGAAAGATGAAATCCAACCAAGAGCGGAGCAATGAATGCCTGCCACCTAAGAAGCGAGAAATCCCTGCCACCAGCCTGCCTTCAGAGGTGAAGCCAGTCCTGCCAAACGAAAACCACCGTGCAGATAACCTGGCATGGCTCCCCAGCACACCCAGTGGCCAGGGTGGCCTGGGGGGCCGGCACCGGCCCGGGGCCACCTCCTCGGTGGATGGAGGCTTGCAGCAGGGTTTGCACAAGTCACTATCTGCAGGGCTGGACTATTCCCCACCGAGTGCGCCCAGGTCTGTTCCAGCCTCTACCACTCTTCCCACGGTGTACTCGCCTGCCCTCTCCCAGTCAGGGACCCCCGTTTCCCCCGTGCAGTACACTCACCTGCAGCACACCTTCCAGTTCGTTGGGCCCCAGTACAGTGGATCGTACACCGGATTCATCCCCTCACAGCTGATTTCCCCAACAGCCAATTCTGCGACCGGTGCCGTGGCGGCGGCCACAGCCGTTGCGAGCACTCCATCCCAGCGCTCCCAGCTGGAGGCTTATTCCACTTTGCTGGCCAGCATGAGCGGCTTAAGCCAGCAGGGGCACAAAGTTGAGCCACACCTGGTCAGGACGCCTGGACTGATTGCTGCTGGGTCTCCTCCACCTGCCCAGCAGAACCAGTACGTCCACATTTCCAGCTCTTCCCAGAGCACTGTCAGAAATGTCTCTCCTCCAACCATCCCGGTCCCCCTGCACCCGCATCAGACAGTGATCCCACACACCCTCACCCTCGGCCCTTCCTCCCAAGTGGTGGTGCAGTACACTGACTCGGGGGGCCACTTTGTCACCAGGGATCCCCCCAAGAAACCCGAGAGCAGCCGGCTGCAGGCGATGCAGGCCAAGGAGGTACTGAATGGCGAGATAGAGAAGAGCCGGAGGTACGGCATTTCGCCTTCAGCCGACATGGGTCTAGTCAAAGCAGGCAATAAACCAGCCCCCCATCATTACGAGACCAGGCACGTAGTGGTCCACTCGAGCCCTGCCGAGTACGGCGTGCGGGATTCCTCAGGTGTCCGAGCCTCCGTCATGGTGGTCCCCAACAGCAGCACGCCCACGGCAGACATGGAGGTGCAGCAGGCCACCAACCGTGAGACCTCTCCTTCAGCCCTCAATGACAAGGGAAGTTTGCACTTAGGAAAGCCAACCCACCGGTCCTATGCCTTGTCTCCGCAGCAGGCTCTGGGCCACGAGGGGGTGAAGGCAGTGGCCACGCTGTCCCCTCACACTGTCATTCAGACCACCCACAGCGCCTCTGAGCAACTGCCTGTGGGGCTGCCGGCGACGGCTTTCTACACTGGGACCCAGCCGCCGGTGATTGGCTACCTGAGCGGCCAGCAGCAAGCCATTGGGTACCCCAGCAGCCTGTCGCAGCACCTGGTGATCCCGGGCACCCAGTCCCTGCTGATACCGGTCGGCAGTGCGGACGTCGAGCCGTCAGGAGTCACGCCTGCGATCGTCACGTCGTCGCCTCAGTTTGCAGCAGTGCCTCACACGTTCGTCACCACCGCCGTCCCCAAGAGCGAGAACTTCAGCGCGGAGCCCCTCACCACCCAACCTGCCTACCAGGCCACCATGGTGCAGGCGCAGATCCACCTGCCTGTGGTGCAGTCCATTGCCTCCCCTGCCGCTGCGCCCCCCACGCTGCCCCCTTACTTCATGAAGGGGTCAATCATCCAGCTGGCCAACGGGGAGCTGAAGAAAGTAGAGGACTTGAAAACAGAAGACTTCATACAGAGCGCGGAAATTAGCAACGACCTGAAAATAGACTCCAGCACTGTGGAGAGGATTGAAGACAGCCATAGCCCAGGCATTGCCGTCATACAGTTTGCGGTGGGGGAGCATCGAGCACAGGTAATGGCAATGCATGGTGGGCCGGGGGGGTTGGACTGGGGTGCATGCTCTGGACCCCCAGGCCACAGCACAGCTCACTTGCTTTGGATCCACTTGGGGTTGGTTCTTCATCCATCTGTGATTCAAACTGTAGACCAAAAATCATCACCCTCACTGTGTTGGGGGAACCATCAGATCACACTGGTGATGAACTCTTGCATATAAAAAGGGCCTATTTTATAGCTGGAGAACTCACAGGAAGACTTACGTGATCTTCGTAGGTTTTGATTAAAATACAAGATGATGTAAGGAGTATGAAAGGTTACATTTTTCAGTTTGATAGGTGATTTTTACCATTCACACTAGAAAGTTCATGCTAGAATCAGATCAAAGCCTACCCTAAAGAGATAGGTAAGTCACAAGGCTGTGAATTTCCATGGCTTGAAAACTTGGAGCTGCCTGGGAATGGTTCTCATGCACGTAAGTTACTGAAATGCACTAGAGAATTTTACTGAGGCTTCGCTTGAAGGTGGTTTTAACGCTGCATGGCTCACGTAAACTCTGTGGTCAAGTGAAATTTGGAAGAAAAAACCATCTAGGTGTCTGGGCAGGCTGTGCTTCTGACCTTTTGTTTCTCTGTTTGCAAAGCAGGAAGAAAACCTGTAACTTTCCAGAGGTGTTTTTAGGTTGAGAATGAGTGCATATTGATTTTAAAGCGTTATCCTGTTGCTGTCCATTTTCTGAGCAATTTAGATTCTGTTGGTTGATGCTGGAAAGTTCAGATGTACTCTGTAGCATTTGTCTTCCTGGAGGTACTCAGTTTAGATAATCCTGTTGGAAATCTTTTTGGTTTGGTGTGAACTCTACCATCTGCACCACTGATGCTGCAGCCTCAGCACTGGAGAAGCAGAATGAGAGAGAGGGAGAACGAGAGGAACTGGACACAGACACAGTTAGTAACACACTTCAGGCTGATGGTTTGGAGGAGAAAAGCAAACAGTGATGGTACCAAGGAGCAGATCACACAGAAAATTTCTTACAGTCTCAGCAGTCTGTGGCCTGTACTTCCCCAAGTGCACATACATGGTAAATCGCTTCATGTGGCAAGTCCTCCTTCTTAAGTCAAACATGCAGATTCCCTGTGTGGGTTTGTTCATGTATGTGTCTGCATCTGCACAGCTGATTGAGGTCAGGCCTCTGGTGCTTTCGGTATAGAGACTCGATTTTTTCCCCCGCTGCTTAACTGTATTTTGCTGCATCTCAAGCATCATTGTTAGACGAGCTGTTCTTGGATCAGGACCAGTTACTAGAATTTGCTGTGGTGCCTTGAATAATGAATTTCAAAAGTAGCAATATCCATTCTGCAATTTTCATCTTGCTCACATTTCTCTGCCTACAGCCAGGCCACCGGTCTCTGCACAGCAGAAGAGGTACAAATGAGCAGGTAGCATTTTGTGTTGTGTCTTGGTCACAGCCCTGTCAAGGCAGGCAATGGCCTGTAGCCCTGGGAAGAGCTGTGCCTTTGCAGGGGGTGCAGTGCCATCCTCTGGCAGAAAGGAAGAGAGTCCGAGGCTGTACAAATCCAGGGCCTGGCACACGGCTCTCACCCAGCAAAGTGTCACCTTACAGAGAAGCCTATCGGGAGTGGGCTGACATCATCACAGCCAAAATACTCCCCAGCTGTGTTTCCCACCGGGGATGCTTCCAGAATGGAGAGCGAGTCACGTAGAGATATGATTAGAACCGGGGGTTTAATTTAGGTTTCCTGCAGATTCCAGGACTTGGGTCTCTTCCCAGATCAGCTGTGTCCCTGCATAGCAGGGATGACTGCCGGTTTTCCTTCACCTTGGAGTGGGGGGAGAGAGAGAGATAGAGTGCGTTTCCACATGCTTGAAGTCTCTGTGGCCTCACCCTCAGCCTGCCGTGGCTCTCTGGAAGTATTCAGCCTTAATTGCAGGTGTGCAGTAGTCATTACTCTGTAGAAAATTGCCTGTGTGAAGAGGCTTAGTCTTCTCACTGAAAGAGCAGTACTTGGTCGCGCTGCTCTGAGCCCTGGCACTGTGGTGCTGCCGCACTGAAATAGAGCTCTTGACTCCAGAGTTCAGGGGCACAGAGCTGTGTGTGTAGTGCAGCTCCACAAAGTATTTCATTACAACTGAGTTTCAGTTGCATAAATGCTTCTGCAAAGAGGGAGCTTTTCGAGTGGTATTACCAAGGGAGTGTAAGTTGTAAAGAGTAAGCACCATACAGAAATAGTGTTGTTATCATTAGCTTTGGCTCACTTACTTACTCCTCCCAGGGATCTCTGGGAAAGTCATTATAATATTGATGAATCTGTATTTTCAGGCTCTGTGCAAACATCAGCTAATTTTCTCAGCAATTGAGGGACAGAGGTAGGAGGTTATTTTCAGCTGAGCATATACTGCTGTAATGTAAACAGGGAGGCACCGGGCAGCTGCTGTTGTATCGTGTCACTGCAAGCCCACAGCTGGCCCTCCCCAGCACAGCACTTAGGCAGAAAGGGGGCAACTTCCCTCCTTTTCCAGTCCTCTAGTCACCTGGAAAAGCCATCCCTCTTCCAGGTATGGAAACCTAGAGGAAAATCAACGCACCTAAAAGCCTTCATAACTGAAATAACTGAACTGTCTTTACCCCTGGAGAGATGCTAGGTTTCCATTTCACAGCATCCCTGCTCTGGATTAAGAAGTCAAGTATCAACTGGGCAAGAATCCACAGTCGAGCTGCTACTCCTGTGCATTCAAGGTGCCTAGAAGAGAAGACCTGTGTTTCTACATCTCTTTGCAATTCCACATATTATTCTTGTAATAAGACTTTCATTGTTATTACCTGTCTGTCCTTTTGCTGCCAGGAGAATGCAGAAGCTAATAATGCAGCTCCTGTGATGTTAACGTCAAAACACACAAGCAATGCAGAATAAATTCTCTGAAATGTTACATTTCAGTTTGTAATAATTTCTGAAGTATGGATTAAATGGAAGAGATGAGCGTACAGTTCCTAATTTTTCTTTTTTTAAAAACAAAACCAAACCAGAATCATAACCTCTTAGAGATGGAAAAGTCCCATTACTACATCCAGTTAGTAGCCCTAAATATGTTTTTAGACCATCATCTAGTTTAGTTTTCCCCTTACATCTTTCCATGCATGCACAAACTGGTTACTTTTTCTTTGAGCTCCCCTTTTCATTATCTTTGGCACCATAACAGACACAGAAAGAGATGTTGACTCATTTCACTGCTGCAGATGGAGATCTCTCCCAGCCTTCCCCTCACGTGATCTCTGTGTCCCCTGGTCACGGGACAGTAAGTCCTTTTGTCTCCAAGTGATGGGTGGCTGTGGTCTGTCCTCACATTACTGAGTTCTGGGAGTGCAGCAGATGACACAGCTCATGTGATGAAGTCGGCAGCCTGTGGTCTGCTGGACAAGAGGTGGCTTCTCTTGAGAAATTACAGGATTGCATGACTGCGGAGAGCAGCAGCCCCTGATGTTCCAGCCCTGCCCGCCTTTGCTATAGTAACAGTGGACTGAATTGGGGTAGATGCAGCCCTGGGGGGGTGCCCAGTCAGACCATGTTGTGGAGACTGGTTCCCATGGCATGAGGTGCTGCCAACAGCCCCAGAAATCTCTTAAAGGAAATCCACTCTTGTGAAGGCATCGGAGTGCAGGGGGAACATCAGCAGTCCCAAAGTTTCGGAACAGGGGAGGTTGTGTGGGAGCATGGCACTGCAGAGGCTTCTCTCTGTGAGAAGTAGAGCTTCTATTCTGTGAATCCACCCAGTTGTTTTTTGGGCCTGAGGAGTCTTTCAGCACCCACAGCAAGGCCTTCAGTGGAGAGCTCTGCTGCTTAATTGCACATTGTTTCCAGAGCTGTTTCCTTCTCTTTGTTTCCAGCCTTCCACTCCTAGTTTCATCACATTTTAATAGTATTATGAGGAAAAACATTTAATTGGAAAATGTATGTTTACATTTATTGAAATATGGTTCACATGAACCACTTTCATTAGGCACCTTTTGCTTTAGTGCTTGTTATTTTGGTTGCAGCATGAGTCGCAAGACTAAAGTTGTTGTGTTTCTAAATGGTGGGAAGGGTGTTTCCTGGGCATCAGATCTGCCAGCCCCTAGTATCTGTGTTGCAGCTCCAGCTGGGGTTTCTTAAGCTGTCTTAAGCCTGTCTTGCCTACTAAGTTTGGCTGAGAAATAAAAAAACAATTGGTTATAGAAAGTTGCAGATTTCAGTGGCTGCACTGAAGAGTTTTGGGTATTTTCACTAGTCAGTGTTAAATAGGAATATAAATGTAGCCTGCAGTAGGGCCTCAGTATGCTTCAAGAGGAACCAACATGTTTGTTTCTTGCTTTATCCTCTTAGTAGTGGGTAGACAAGTTCCAAATTTCCTTCTCTCCTACAAGAATTATGGCAAGATACTGGGGGGGACAGTGGGGGAAGGTTTTAAAATAAGGTTTTTTGTGTTTCAATGCAGTGGTCAGAAAAAAATTTCATGGGGGTGTTTTTACTCAATTTTCACACTTCAAAGTTCTTAAACTACTATTGCTTTTAGAAGATGCTTGCCTCAAATCCCCCTTAGCTGAATCCAGAAGCAGCCAGCTAAAACAGGGCTTGATAATCCATGAGGGAACCCATTTCAAATCAACAGTGGTACATGCACAGTGTGACCAGATCGTGGAGATTCCAGCATTCCACCATCTTTGGCATGACCACCACCAATTCCGGCATTTGTTTCAGTGATCAACACTTCAGGCAAGTGTTTTGGGCACTACATTGAGAAAAAAAAAGCATAATGTTTTGTGGAAGTGTGTTGACATCAAGAGGAACTTGTGTGTCGGTGAGGATGATGCACACAAGCAAGTATGATTCCCACAGATACAAATAGCTTTTGACAAGGATGGAAAAGTAGAAGAAGAAGGAAAAAGAAAATGCAGCAGGCAGGCAGGCAGAAAGAAAGAAAGAGGTGAGAAAAAGAAATATAAAGGAGAAAACTGTGTCCACCAGATGATCCATGCCTCGAGAAAGCCTACAGTTCTTGTGCAGGCAGCAGTTTCCATGTCAGTCCATGAGAGATGCTGGATACTCAGTACTTCTCCCAGTTAGATTCCAGACTGAGATGCATATGTATGGAATAGAATCCCAAGCTCTGGGCAAATATTTCTGCAAATCCTGGTGCTGGAGTGTTTTTATCCAGCAACATGAAGGGATGGGGCTTTCATGGTTACCTCACCCCACTTTCTCCATAGTTCAGAGCTTAAACCAGGGCTAGAGTCAGGTGCCTTTCCACTGTTGCAGTGTGTGTAGTTTGACTGTTGGCAAACAGTTCTGGTTGGAAAAGGTTTAGTATGACAAAAATTGATGTAGTATCTTACGCCTCTAAACTGCTCCTCTTGAAATTCCTTGTACAGTGGCATACTATGTTGGGCAGGTGGAGTGGCAGGATAATAGATGCAGTGTTATCCGCTGGCCTAGTTGCAGAAGTACATAGCATGTATTTATAGACTCAGTAAGGTTTTTCCCAGCAGAATCAATCGTCTCATAAACAGCAGTTGGCTGCTAGTGCATGGCATGCACTTAGTCAGAGGCACTGTCAACATCCGGTGGGAATCATTGGTTTCCTGGTTCTGGAGCATCTATCTCTGAGCTGTAGGACGTTCCTGAGCAAGTCTTCTTGCCCAAAAGGGCTGTGGAGCTGGTGGAGTGTGAGGGGCCCTACCAGGGGCCCTGCTTGCAGGGAGGGCAGCTCTGGGGGTAGCAGTGCTAGCAGGGAAGTGGCAGTGGCTGGACTTCCATAGAGTCCAGCCTCCTCTGTGAGACAGACCATGCAACTTCCTCCCAAGGTTCACACTTAATATTGTGAACAAATGTGTTGGAGCACTAGAGTGCAGTGTGCAGCTCAAACTGCTTCTGTGTTGAAATGCATTTTTAATGATACAAAGCCATGCTGGGTGTGACAGCATTACTCATTCCCAAAGGTGAGAGGTGGTCTCACAAGCCTGCTGTGATGTTCCTTTTAAGTGAGTCCATGGTCCTGGAGAGGGAAGGCTCTCCAGGCAGCTGGTATACTCCATGCCTGCTGAACAGCTCGGAAATGAGGTGAGCACGTGTATTCAGGTGCTCTCCTACCCTTCTGCCCCTACCAAATAAGGGTTACACCATCAGAGTGGGATCCTGTCCCCATGCCTGAGAAGATCTCCAGAGGACATGAGGACCTTGGGAGCAGAGCAGTGGATGTCTGTCTTCAGCATAAGCCAGCTTCTTGCAGTTGCAGACCTCTCCAGTGTGCCAGGCAGCAGTTAAAAACACATGCCAAGTTTTAAAGAAGTATTAGTCAGAATTTCCTGCTCTCTTTGTAGTGTGCTGGGGTGGGAGGGAATCAGCTCCATGGGTTGAGAGTCACATGAGTCTACATCAAGTGTTTGAGCCTGCAGTAACTGCTGGACTGCTACCACATGCAAAGAAAAGTGGGTATTTAGGTGTTCTATCATGTTGGGACCTCAAGGCCCAGCATTTGCAAAGTCAAGGAGCAGGGGTCACCCGCTGTTGGTCTGTTCTAGCTATGGCAGCTCCCTGTAAGATGGTTAGATAGGATTCCTAACCAGATGTGTCTTTAAAGTGGGGTGAAGCAGTGGGGAAAGGGACATGGTACAGAAAAGGAGACATGGTGCAGGAACCACAGGAGGAGGAGGAATGACCACCTCCCTGAGGAAGTGCAGGAGGTAAACTCAGCAGCAGAGTGGAAGACCAGGTGTGAGAAGGGAAGAAAGTGGACTAGTAACAGACTGCTGGGGGGAAGCCGGCTCTCACTTGCTGCTCTTACGGCTACAACTCCCACTTGCTGCTCTTATGGCTACAGCTCTGTATGTGCTCATGGCCTTCCCCTGGCAATCAGAGTGCCTTCACCCTTCTACGCTGCTAAGTGAATGCTTGTTCGGGCAGAGATCAGGATGACATTCCCATGATCATTTAGGAAATCGTGTGTCAGAACTGAGAGTTTCTCTTGAGCCATCCTCTGGTTGGAAAGGGTCTTCAGATTTGAATTACAGGTTCTAGGTACCAGAAGGGGATGGTGGGAAACAGGTTGCCAGACACCGAAGCTGTTTTAGCTCTTGTGCCTGTCTGAGTGGCTGGATAAAAGTAAAGCTTGATTCCTGCTGAGTTTTGTGCTATGAAATGCTGAGCTCAGAGAAAGCGTTAACAGCTGGGTGACAAGGGCAGGCGTGAAGTCTGGTGACCAGTGTTCTGATTTTGCAGAAACTGAGTATCACCTTTGCAATTCCAGCTTTATTCCTCTCCCCTGTGGCAAGCACTGCACATGTGTGGGGGCTCATGGAGTGATCTCATTCTCTCCCTTCTCTCTCCCTCTGTCTCCCTGTGTTGTCCCCTCTCTTTCTGCAGGTCAGCGTGGAAGTCTTGGTAGAATACCCTTTTTTTGTATTTGGACAAGGCTGGTCATCCTGCTGCCCTGAGAGAACCAGCCAGCTCTTTGATTTGCCATGCTCCAAACTCTCGGTGGGGGACGTCTGCATATCGCTCACGCTCAAGAACCTGAAGAATGGCTCTATTAAAAAGGGCCAGCCCATGGACTCAGCTAGTATCTTGCTGAAGCATTCAAAGAATGACAGTCTAGCTGGAAGTAGACACAGGTATGCGGAGCAGGAAAACGGGATTAATCAGGGAAGTGCACAGATGTTAGCTGAGAACGGTGAACTGAAGTTTCCGGACAAAATAGGATTGCCTGCAGCACCTTTGCTCACCAAAACAGAACCCAGCAAGCCCCCAGCAACGAGGAAGAGGAGGTGGTCAGCCCCTGAAACGCGAAAACTAGAGAAATCAGAAGAGGAGCCACCTTTGACTCTTCCCAAGCCTTCTTTTATTCCTCAGGAGGTTAAGATTTGCATTGAAGGTCGATCCAACCTAGGAAAGTAAAAGTTGTTTGGGGAAAGGAAATTAGGCTATCCCTTGTCATTTTTATCCAGATTACTGTACTGTAGACTAAATAACCCAGTATTTACATGTTATCATCTTATTTTAGGTTTATGTTATAACCTTGTTGTTATAGTTGCAGCTGGTATTATGCAGGAGACTGGTGCATATGTTTTTCCACAAGTGTTTGTCAGTGACTAGGTTTATCGAGAGCTACAGAAGGGGCAGTATCTGCTTCACACACCCTTAGTGGAAATGAATGTGTTGTCATGGCTCCTGTTTTCTAACACCTCGTGTAGGACAGGGTCCAGCTGTGATTTTGTTTTCTTTTTGTCGCTGTTTTTTTTTTGTGTTTGTTTTGTTGTTTTGGTTCCTGTTCCAGTTTTTTTGGGGAGAGGTGAGGAGAAGGGAGCTGTAGCAGAGGTGTGTGTCAAACATGGGATGCGTGTGTGGGTGTGTGTGTGTGTGGGTGCATGCCAATCCCCGGGGCGGGACGGCTGCTCTCTGGCAGGTTGGCGATGAGGTTTCCTCACCCCAGGTGGATGCTGAGGACACAACCCTTGGGTGTGTTACTGAAAAGAATCAGACAGTCTCTGATGTTTTCAACAACAAGCCAACTCTTACTCAAGGCTCTACTATACATATATATATATATATATATATATTTGTGTGTGTGTATATGTATATATATATTTTTCCCCCATGGGGTCTGACTGCACTGATTTTTATTCCTAAAGCAAACTGCCACACCACATTTCCTTTCTGCTTGCTAGTGCAGTTCCATTGCCCGGAGTCAGCGATGGGGAGGCTGTATGGACTCCTGCGCCGGTCGCCCTGCAGGGTTTTCCTTGACGGCGGGGGGGGGGGGGGATGGGTGTGTGCATGTGGCGTGGGTGTGCGTGGGTGTGTGAGGAGGCCTCTGGCTCTGTGGATGCGCCTGGCTCAGGCTCACTCCTGTTTCTGTGCAGTGTTAGACAAATCGACCGGGTTACGCCATTGACATTTGCTTCCACAAGGTAGATGCAGACTGCCCCTTTGAGATCACAGGCATCCATCGTTTGCAGTTAGGTTGCAGATCTTTAACTCTAGTACTGGTTTTAGTTCATGGTTATGGACAACTGGTGCCACTTCTTTCAAATTGCGGTGTGTTGACACAGGAATCTGCTGTTGAAGATGAACCTAGAATGTCTTTAAGCACTTAAAATGCTGTTCACACTTTATTGCTGAGCATCCTGGTCTAACACTCAGTACGTACTGTATATCACTTTAATCTGCTCGGAAAGCAACAACAACAAACAAACAAATCTCTTCAACACTGTAACTACATGCAACTGTGTAAAGTTTTCTCACAGGCAAGATGCTGAAAGTTTTAATGTGGTTTCAAAGGGATGAATGTGAATTATTGAACTAGTATGTGACAGTCATTGTCCACAAAGGACTACTTAATAGGAGGCACTTTTTAAACTTTAATGCTTGAGAAAGAGTTAAAGGCATATGCGAGCTGACATAATAAAAAAAAAGAATAAGAGAAAGGAGAAAGGAAAGAGGAAAAAAAATCATTGTCCAGTGTTTTTGAAAAAGATGGACTTTAAAGAATCTTGCAATTTGCACATCTTGAGTTTATCATTTGTGTGGTATTCCTGCAGTTTTTACCTAATAATGTTGTGGGGTGGGGGGGTCTGAAAGAGCATAAACAAATGTAGCAATTACTCACTAACCTGCCTACGCTCTAGGCCATTTCATAGGGTTACGTTCTTTTTGGAGTTCATTTTTGGTCTTTCTACCGTATCGGCCACACAGAACCAGGTCCTACCGGGACACCTCTGAGAATTTTTCTTCAGACTTGCTGAGAGAATTTTCCACAAAAAAAACCATTTCTATAAGTAAGCAAGGTGTTTGTTTGTTTTGAAAACAAACCTATTGTTATTTTATTATTATTATTATTATTATTATTTGTTATTTTAATGGCATCGTTTTCTATTGGAAAGGCGACATTTCAAGAGTTTGGTACAAACCAAGTAGGAGGGGGGGATTCATGCGTTCAGTCTTTTCTTTCCCCAGGTAGGGCCGGATCCTCTGAGGTGCTGTGCACCCAGCCTCCTGCACAAGCCTCGGGGAGGTGCGAGTATGAAGTATGCCGGGGCTGAGTGCTAAAGCCTGTCGCTGCCTCTTGAAAGATCCCAGTGGGATTTCAGTGGGATTGCACTCGGGCCCTCCGTGAGCAAGTGTTTGTGTCGTCGTTTTTGGTTGGCGAGTTCACATCCTTCAAGTAGTTTTGAAGAAGCTGTACTCACAGGGAGAACAGGATATCAAAGTCCATCATTAGAAACACGGTAACCTAAAGTGAACAAATATATTTAGTCTTGTTTTCCCTCTCCCCTGAAATACAGTGCTTTTCTTTAAGAGAAGAAATGTTAACCCCAAACCCCATCTTTGACTCTTGTTACTTGTTACTTGAAATTTAGCTCACACCAGACCTAATTGTTTTTATACCATATTCTGGGGTGCACCAAAAAGTTGAAATACGTTTAAAATAGCTTGAAACTTTTTTTGAATTTCCTTGAATTTTATTAACCTCTCGGCAGCCTACCAAATAGCTGAGTGGGTTTCTTCTCACAATCACACAGCTTAGTTAGTGCTTATTTGTTAATATTTCTGCTCAGAGAAGTTGCTTAATCTTCCATATACTCTGCTCAGGGCACTTGCAATTTATTGTTTTGTTTTGTTTCCTGGTTTTTTTTAAGCTTTGATGGTAAAGGAATAGAAAGAATTACAGATTTTAATTCACAGTCGTACCACTATTTCTGTACTTCATGTGTACTTGGAAAAAAAAGAAATCTCAAGTAAAACCATACACATACACATTTGTGGTTAATAAGGAAGCAGGGGCTATTAAACTGACTGGATCTATTCAACTAACACTAAAAAAAAAGAAAAATTAATAATAATAAAAAAATACATTTGGAGCAATAGGAATGTATTAGTTCTGTGCTTGTATTTCAGACTGAGGAATTCTTTCCAAACAATTGTCCCCTTCCATGCTTTGGCTTTTGTAGGATGTGCAATACTTTACGTGCCAACTTAGACTCACCTGTGCGGTGTTAGCTAGATCTCATACCCACTTCTGATCTCCCCTGGTTTTGTCTCTTTGGAATTCTTTCTTTCTACCTGTCCCCTCCCCCAACCCTGTTAATAAGTCCCTCCCTGTCCTCCCCCCTCCAAAAAACCCACACCATATTAAGGGTAGAAGATCCCTTGCCCCGGGAAACACAAACCTATTTTGTATTTGATGTTTAAAAAGATCCAGGAAGAAAAAAAAGCAAAAAAAAGAGATGTATTCATGTCTACATGGCAGCCAGGCAGAGGGTGGCACGCCACCATATGGCCAAGCGCCACGTTCCACCTGGACACACGCACACAGGAGCTGGCTCCCACTGGGGCCAAGTCTTTGCAAGGCGGGGCTTTGCCTCTCCCTCTGGCACTGAGCATCCCTTGGGCATCCCCAGACCCAGGAGTGCCATCGATCCCCAGGGCAGGGGCACAATACCACTCGCAAGCACGGGGATGCTGAGGTGAAGCTGAAGGAGGAGGCTCAGCCTCTGCTTCTGCGTGGCGGCCGCTTCACAATAGTAACTAACAGTAGTTTTCTTTCTGTCTGTTTCTTTCTTTCTTTTTGTAGCAGGCCTCTTTAGTTTACAACAAAATGCATACAATCACCAAGAAATCAGTCAGGGCAAAGAAAAATAAAACAAGAACCTCTTTATAGGGATTTCTAAAAAAAAAAATCTATCTGTCTGTCTGTCTATCTATCTATCAATCTATCTATCAATCTATCATCTGTCTATATATCTATATATATAAAGTGACTGTTCCTTATAGCGTTCAACTTAGGCATTGTTTCAGTTCGTCTGGGCCACATCGTGGGAAATTTGAGTTTGATGTCACTTACCTCGAGTCCTCTGGTCGAGACCCGAATCGGAGTCGCTGTTGACCTATTTTACCATTTTGTACCTTGCCCTTAGGCTTGCTTTCCCTCGAAGATGCAGACCTCGGGAGGAGGGGAGGGACACACGTTCCTTTTTTCATTCCTTTAATTCCTTCATCCCACTGTCGCTTTGTTCGACCTGTCGTTCCCGTCATTTTCTCAGCATGGGGAAGTGACATCACTACTCTCGTTTCCCTTAAATCAAGGAACATTTAGAAACCTTTCACACCTTTTACTCAGGGATGGGGCTGGCGTATGTGTGGTACACTGATGTGACCAGAAGCAGCACTTTTACTGCTCCGGAGTAGGGATGTACAATGTTACAGACAAGTTTGGATTTCCTGCATCTCATGGTTTAAACTTTGTAGATCTCACTTAGATTGCAATACAAAAGCAGCAGGCTCAGCATGAACTGTAGCTGTTGGTTATCATGAAAATACACTCTCTGCAGAGATTTATATTACTTTAAAGTGTGTTGCCAGTAGTAAAAAGGAAATAGTGAAATTCTGTTAATTCTTGCAACTGCTTAAAAAAGAAAAAAGCTTGTGTCAAGGAGAGCGAATTCTCAATCTTTTTAAACACTAATAGTGTTATTTCAGAGTGGCTCTTGGCGCAATGCTCTGCATGTCCTGGGACCCAGTTCGGCAAACACTTATACATGTGCCCATGGGAGGTCTGGGCTGGCCACCCAAGGCTGCTCAGGGGCTTGCTATAAAGCACATGTATAAATCTTTGTGAAATTGAAGTGTAGTTCAGTCAGGGCCAGATCCTGATTTTAATCAGGCACCTGGAAAAATATCGAGGTCCACCAGGGCAAAAGCCTTGGGCAGGTGGAGGGGATGTGGCTCATTGAAACACTTTTGCTGTCCCAGAAATTTGACAAATGGCAGAATGGGACATGCAGTCATACAGTTTCCATTTCTTCCCTCCTCATCATCACAGGTAGCAGCAGAGTCCACTGTGAGCTCTGGCCAGTGCTGATGTGAAAAGCAAGGGGAATGAACGTACCACGGGAGTGGAGGCAGTAATTTCCTTTTCTCTGGTTTTTCCAACCCTCCCACTCCCCCAAATCCTGTAATATATAGCAAAATGAGAATTTGTTGATGCAGATATGCATATGTGCGCACACACACCCAGGCAGAAGTGTCTGTTTGCACACAAAGAAGTTATGTGTGCATTTTTTTTTACGTGTATGCCTACATGTCCACTTGATTCCCTGTCCTGAGGACAGCCTTGCTTTGTGCCCATAGGGAAATTCCAAACGCGTTGCACACCTCTACTCCAGAGTTCAATTTCTTTTACATAGACGACCTCGCTTCAGATGTGTTACCTTTACTGATAGGATCTTTTCTTGTAGCACTATACCTTGTGGGAATATTTTTTGATGTAAACCTAATTTGAGAAGCTTATTAAAAATAGAAACTTTTTTTGAAGCACTCACATTGAGGAGTACAGGTAATGTTTTAAAAAATTGCACAAAAGAAAAATGAATGTTGGAATGATTCATTCAGTGTTTGAAAAAGAGATGGCTCTGTTTGAACAGTGAGTTTCATACCTTGTTTGTAAAAAAAAAAAGTTTTTAAATACAAAAGCAGAGAAAGGTTGAAAGTTACATGTTTTTTGTATATAGAATATGTCATGTCTAGATGATCTGATTTGTATTGGCTCTGGCCAGGAAGAATTACTACTTAAAAGGCTCTTAAAGAACAACTGTGCTTAATTTTCTGTTCGTGTTACATGGGTCCCATTTCTGGGGAATGGAGTCACACTGTTTATTCCTGTGCTGAAAATACACCTTGGAGCAGCAATTCCTGAGTGCAGCTACCGGGCACTTCGAAGGGTGGCTACTGTGCAGAACTAGAGTCTCACTCTCCAGTTGTATTTTGGCTTTAAGTCTCTTCCACCCGCGCTGAGGGAGCCCCTGGCAGCCCAGAGGTCAAGGCCAGTTTTGAGGGAGGCCTTGGCCGTGCCCTGGGCAGGCATGGCCCGGCTGGCCCGAGTGTGGGGACTCTGCTGGTGCTGGCAGCCCTCGGGTTGAGAGCTGCTGCCAGCTGAGCACAACGTGCATAGTTTCCACCTGAGGCCTTTTGGTCCCATTCTCTTCTCTCTCTGGGGATGCTGTTCCACGTTTTTTCAGCACTTCCTGTTCCAGACGAAATCCAAAGAGTATAACCCTGAGCGAGAAGTGCTTGTAACAAGGTATTCTTGCCCAGCACTAGCAGCAGAATGGTACCCGAGGCGACCTGGCCTTCCAGCCCCTGTCACTGCCCCTCTCCCCCACCACTGCTGCCAGAGCGCCAGGAGCAGCTGGTCACACAGAGCATGTTTCCAGTAATGGTCTTGACCAATGGCAAGACTGATGTTTTTCAGAAGCCAAAAGGAGAGGATCCTGAAGCAGTTTCTGAAGAGAGGATCCTTTTCCTGTCCAAAGATTGAGCTGGGCAGCTGGGAGCTGGTGGCAGGGTGGAGAAGGCAAAGTTTCAGGGTGCTCCCATCCCCCTCCCCAGAGGTGACCCAAGCTTCGGCTCTTGCAGGCACATGGGGCAGGAATGCTTGCCCTGTGCGAGTGACCCCCGGGCACTCAGAAACCAGCCCCAGTTGTGTTACGGTGAAGTGCATTCAGCCAACAGGTAGTATTTATACAATAACTGTCTCTAAGGTTTCTGTAGGTTTTTTTCTTGTTGTTATCTGAAAGGACTCAAGTCTTCCACTGAGGATTTTATGGAGGCTTCATCCAAGGTTGTTTCTTTTTTGTTAGTTTCTATTTTGAGCAGTTAAAGCTCCTGTGCCCTTTCCCTCAACCACGCAGCAGGTGTGCATTGGAAGTGTTGTTTGCAGCGAACAGAGTCACTTGTTGAAGCTGTCCTTGCTGTACTGTGGGATTGGTGATGGGCAGAAATTTCAGGGCCCAGATCCTTGGCCAGGGTGGAGCCAGGGTGGGACCACTGGCTCTGCGGGCAGTGTAGCTCTGCCCCTTCACACCCGCTGGTGAGGGGATCCCACCCTAGCATTTGCTTTAGAAGTCCAGGACCCAGGTACTCTCCCATTGAACAAGCTCTGCAGAATTCTTGTTCCAGTCCATCGGGTTTGGATCTGGGCAGCCGAGGGGAAAAACGGGCCAGGGGTGGCTGCGGGTGGCTTGGTCTGTGTGTTTGGCCTGGCTGTCAGGCCGGGCACTTCGCAAAGTTACTAATCTGGTAAGGCATAGATGCAACTCTTCACGACAGTCAGCTAATGTTGAAACTCACTAATGTATGTATTTGCTCCTTTTTTTTTTTTTTTTAATAATATATTAACTTGTTGAACACTGTTCTTTTCGCAGTGTTACAAAAGTGGGGGAGGGGGAATTTCCCAACCTTTTTCAGTTTGGGTGAGCTACTGAAAACCATTTTGTACTAGCTATGTCACCGCTCCCGGCAGCAGCTGGCAGCGGCGCTTGGCCGAGCCGGGGTCAGGTCCAACCATTCGACATCAGTAGTTTTTAAAGTAATTCTTTTTTTTTTTGTCTGGTATTACTAATGAGGGTTATTGCAAATCACACTTCCAGTGTAGTTCCTAGTGTAGGCCCAGTAAAAGGGATATCGCAGCTTTGTGTTGGGGAGAAATTGAGCTGACATGGCCAGTACAAAGGAGAAATAGGGAGGGAATAACGTTTTGCACCTTATTGAAAAGAGGAGAAGATTTTAAGTGCATACAGACATAGTTAAGAGCTTTTATTGTGACAGGAGAACTTTTTTCCATATGCGTGCATACTCTCTGTAATTCCAGTGTAAAATATTGTACTTGCACTAGCTTTTTTAAAACAAATATTAAAAAAAATGGAAGAATTCATATTCTATTTTCTAATGGTGGTGTGTCTATTTGTAGGATACACTCGCGTCTGTTTATTGAATTTTATGGTCCCTTTCTTTGATGGTGCTTGCAGGTTTTCTAGGTAGAAATTATTTCATTATTATAATAAAACAATGTTTGATTCAAAATTTGAACAAAATTGTTTTAAAGAAATTGTCTGTATACCAGTACAAGTTTATTGTTTCAGTATACTCGTACTAATAAAATAACAGTGCCAATTGCAAAAGTGTGTTTTGTCTTTTATGACTGAAGGGGAGAGAGCTTTCCTAGGGACATAACTTGCCCAATTTATTTCCCTGCCCCGTCCTCCCCCAGCCCCGCCCTGGCAATGCATTTGAGTGTTTGCTTTTATTTGCAACGATGCCGAAAGGCACCTGTACCTTCCCACCTGTGGCCATAAAATGCTCTGCAGACTGTCAGAGTGAAGCTCTTTATTGTGTAACAAAAACCTTGGAGCAGTTGGGATGATTGGGCCGCACGCATGCGGATGCCACAGCAGAGGGAAGGGAGGCAGTGCTCTCATCACCATCTCAGCAAGGCCAAGCAGGGCAGCGAAACACCAAAAGCTTTTTGGCCAATTGCACAGAAGCGCTTCACAGTTATCGCAGGCAATGCCAGGGAGTTCTGAACTGATGATTTATGTATGAAAACTTCAGCCAGTAAACATTGGGTCAAATAAATGTTGTGGAGGGCTTGCTTAAGCATCTGGGTGACCACAAATGAAGTGAAGGCTGCAGGGGGTGGTCTGTCCTGTGTCAGGGGTGCAGAGCTGTGCCAGCATCCACTCAAGACATGCTTCAACCCCACCACCCCTGGCAGCTCCCAGCCTGCAGGGAAGGGCTGGCCCACTCCCACGTGCTGGCCTGGCTGCTGCAGAAGGCAAACTGCTGTTCTTGGGCCTTGGCTTTTTTTTCCCCCCTCTCTTCTACACAAGGCACTGGTTGCAAAAGCCCTCCTGGCTCCAAAAAAGAATTTTTGGTATAAAACTGGTATTAGCAACTAAACAGCACCATCCCTTAGTGGGGGATGTGAGATGGTGATGGATAGACACTGTACATACACTGGCAGAAAGCTGTAGCAACAAGTCTGTTACGAGAGTGGAGTTCAATAGGTACAAAGTAGGGAGTGCTTGGTTCAGAAAAGCTTTAAACTCTCATCTTGTCCTTGACTGAAAGCAGCTGTCCCAACACAGTGGGGCTTGGCCAACAGCTGCCGCATTTCTTCCTTATTCCCATCCTTTCTACCCCTGCTATTGACTAGCTGAAAGGAAGAGACAGGCGTATTTTGTATGGGAAAAGCTCCTCCAAAGGCAAACAGAGGCTTCTTCTGACCCTGCTTACAACTCTCCACATTTACAGGGTGTCCCCATCCTACATTCATCCCCACTATGCCCTAAGAGAGAGGAAAGCTGCATGGAAGCACAGCCAAAGCCCCTGCCCCATGGCCGATGGGGACTGGCTGTTCCAATGAGCAGATGGAATGTGTTTCTTCCAGAGAAAGGAGACCTGTGTGGCTTGTTTTGCATCTGTCACGATGCTGGCTCGAGGCCCAGCCCTTTAACAACTGCTCACACCTACAAGAGGTGTCCACATGCACTCCTCGAAGCCACCACAGTCACCGGGGAGCAAGTAAGGCTGCTCCTGTGCCAAGCCCTTCCCTCCCAAGGAGAGTTCCAGCAAGCCAGGCTGTGCAGGCAGGAGCCCACCCTGCAAAACGTGCTGCAGCAAGGCAACCCCAGAGCAGGACTGGGAGTGCCAGGGATGTTAGAGGTGTCCTTAAGTTTCAAGAAGCCACAGGCAGACACGCTCAGCAGGGATTGCTTAATGATGTAACGCTGCCCTTTTCAGCATCCCCACTTGTAGGTCTTTGGTGTGTTAAACTGCACCCCTGTGGAGCCCGTGGGCTGAACCTCAACATTGCCCTTGGGAGCTCAACAATTGCCTGTCTGGGGGAAGCAGGCATGGCCCTGGCCTACAGCACAGGCTGTGACATGCACAGCATTCCTCTGGACAGGATGGGGTTGGGGTGTAGGGGTAGAGAAGACCTGGTTATGCAGAATAACTCAACATCAAGCATTATTAAGCACTTACAAATTTCATTTCCCACAGAAGAACACCAAATAACAAAAAACCCAGTTAGATGTGCAGGTGAGGTAGATCCACAAATGGTACATGGCATTTGTCAGTGGTTGTGGTCTTGACTTGGACCATCCTGCCAGACAAAGTGTGTTCCCAGCTCCCTCTGCCTCAGTTCCTTGTGGGAGTGGCAGCAGGCTTGAGCAGGGTACAGGACCTGGAGCTAAGTGAAGATAAGGGCAACTACTGCAGCACAGGAATAGGTGTTAAATGGGGACTCAAGCGTTTGCTTTTTTTTGTAAAATTTCCAGCCTGTCTCAGAGCTGCACATGTACAGTGTCAATGGTGAGCACTGACATAACTGAGGGTTTTCCTGAACAAAATTCACATATAACTGGGCGAGATGCAGACATGCCAGGTCAGCCTTCATGTGTCTCATTTTTCTCTCCTGCTCACTTTCGGAGAGGAGAAAATGAAAGAAATCATGCTTCTTATCAAAACAATGGGAAGACCTGCTATGCAGAAAACCAAATACCTGACATCAAAACTTTATCAGTCACTATTCATGGGATCAATATCATTCACAGCCTGAAGAATTTGGGGGACAACTTAAGATTAGCCTGTCCCTCTTGTATTAGTGACTGATCAGAGGTATGTGCAGGAGGGGAAGGGAAGGAAAGCAGGTATAAGAATGGCCCCATTTTTCACAGTTGTGGAGAGGCTGCCTCCCCTTGCCCCCAGCACCTGCCCTTTGGAAAAGAAACTGTTCCGAGGACATCATGGAGCTGCTCGGTTTGGTGTGCGTGTGATCTTTTAAAAAAAATGTTTACAAATATATATATTTTTATATGCATATGTATTTCTTAAATTCCACTTAGAAATGTAGCTAAAAAAAGTAGAAAAGCGCTAGCAAGAGTGGGCATGAGACCAGCAGAGTGCTGCACTTCCCACGTGTGAAGGCACCAGTGTGGAGACACACCTGTGGTCAGGCCTGGGCCAGGGCAGTCTCACCCCACTCCTGTCAGAAGTGTCTGTTTGCTTCTGTACCCCCTCCCCCTCCCATGACACAGAGGAGCAGGGCTGTCCCACAGCCTTACTGAGGCAGAGAGGTCACACTGCCCATGCTCTGGGCCCAGTGCAGCTGAGAGCAGTAGGTGGCCTACGCTGCCTTTTTGTGGCGAAGAAGCCTGGCATTTTCTTAACATGATGCTTCCAGGCTGGAGGGAACACAGATCAGCACCTGGATTCACAGGGCCTGCTTCTCATCTGCATTCACGTTTCTTTATGATAAGTGGGCAGGACAAATGGTCCTTGCAGCCAGCACAAGCATAACCTGTGCTCACATCAAGCCCTTATCCACTTCCAAAGCAGAGGAAGGAGTCATCCCACAATTAAGAAGTATGCCCTGCATGTTAAATGGAAGACATTTAAAATACCAGGCAATTTAGAAGATATCCTGTGCTTTTTCTAATGTGCACAACACACTTCAAAATCACCAGGGATCAGCTTGTGGCCTGGATTTGCTTCTCAGCATGGACAATTGAACCAATCCTTGTGCATGGCTTTTTGAGCAGTCCAGCGTATGAGTTTAATTCTAGAGTTTCTCTTTGCTATTCCTTTTCCTACAGATCACTTTTTTGCTTTTCAAAGGAAGCCTGCCTCTTTCCACAGATGTCTACAGGAGGGGAAAATAAGACTCTGAAGTACTGAAGTAACATCAGCCACATTATGATCTCAGCAGCAGTTTAAAGTAAGTGGCCAAGCATTATTAATTCATTGGTGCTCACTTTTACATCATTTATCATATTGAGCTACTGTGGTATTCATGTGGATGCAACCTGTATTTCCAAAGAAATTTTCATTGTGATTTATCAATTAATTAGCAGGCCATTACACTTTATTGAAGTGTTACCCAGAGTCTCCATTATTGCCGTTAGAGCAAATGTTTTAACTTCATCTCAGCCTGACAGTGTCTTGCAATCAATCAGGCTGTTCTGCCAAAAGCTCTCTCTTGCTTTGCATGGTGTCAAGGACTGCAAAGGAGTGGTACCACATAACCAGAAGGTAATTTGATCCGTCTGGCCTCCTCCACCTGGCCACAGACAATGCACTGCACAGCGTTTTTATGTCTTTGCTAAATGGATGTGAGCAGGCAAGGGAACAGGGAGGACTGCAAGAACCGTCCCCCCCTTGTCAGGGTTACAACTTCAATGTCTTAAAAACCTGTTCCCAGAGACCAGGTAAAAGCAGGAACCCTGGTAATTCAATAACTGCACTCATGATAAAGCAGGCAAGCTCTGAAAAGTGTTCACCTGAATGATCTCCTCAGATGGGGGCAGAGGGGCCAGCACGGTTTTGCTACATTCAGTGCCAGCTTCTCTGAAGGGGCAAGTCCATTGAATAGGGAGATTTAAGTAAGAACAGCAATAACAGCCCTGTGAACTGAGAGTGACAGAGATCTGGCATTCTTAGCATCACATGTCACCAGCAGCCAGGCCTCATCTACCATCCACCTCTGACATTTTGCAGGCTGGCAGCTGTGCCGTAACATCCATTCTTTGGCCAGAAAAAAAGACTAAGAGAATTTGCTTTTTTATTTCTCCATGTAATTTCTTGCATCTTTTTCTCTTCCAGCCTGCAATTTCTGAAAGGTGCACTGCCAGAAAGTGGTGGTAGCTGACAGGTCAGTCTTAAAAAAGGGAATGTGTGAATGTGTGCAGGCGTTAACAGCCATGTCTGTACAAGCCAATTCCTTGTTAACTGAGGTTTCAGCAGCTATTTATCAGAGGGGGGAAAAAACCAGGTTAAGAAATGTTGATTAAAAAATAAAATAGGCACAACAATAAAAGATGAGGCTATTGCATTTTGAATCAATGGCACTGTGTTAATAGCATGACCTTCCCCTTCCAAATCCCAGCCATAGCCACTTCAAAGGCTACAACACTGCCATTCTGAGAGAGAGAGGGAAGTTTGCCACTAACACAACATGGAGGAGAAAGCAAAGGAAAAGAGCAGCCCTTCCTGCTCTTCTCCCCCACCCCTCTCTCCAGCCCCCCAGGCCTAGGCTAAGAGAAGACCTCATTGTGCTGCTGGGTGACCCGGATGAACGTCGTTCTCTTGCTCAGCTCCTTGAGTTTGGCAGCTCCCACGTAGGTGCAGGTGGAGCGCAGCCCCCCGAGGATGTCCAGGATGGTGTGTTCCACATCCCCCTTGTATGGTACCTCCACAGTCTTGCCCTCCGAAGCCCTGGAGAAGAGATCAGTAACGAGTGTGTTTACTGGAGCAATGTGGAGCTTAATACTCTGTAGGCTGCAGTTTACAAATGTGCCCCCAGCTTTACTGCTTGCTGCTTTTGCTGCTTGTTGCTCTCAAGCACTGAAACTCCTCAGTTCTACTCAACCACCAACACTGAAAACTAGAAGCAGACAGATCTTGCAGATGCTCCAATATCCCATGAGTTTATTTACAGATCTGCCCCTTCCTCCCCTCTACCATCTGCCTACAAGCAAGTGAAACTTCCAGCCTTATTGAAAGGTAAATTTGACTGTGAGAGCTGCAAGTTTTAAAGTGTAAGGAACGGCCAGACTCAAACAGAGAAATGTTGGAGCTGGTTCTCAGCAGGCACCACCCAGCACAGCTCTACAGAGGCTTCACAGCCCCTGGGCTATGTCCCACATCACCGATCAGACACAGATGGAAGTGCTCTGGCTGTCTCCTACCAGTGTGATTCTCCAGAGCTCAGAGAGATAGAGTGGGAAACCTGTTACAGAAACCTGCTGCACAGCTGTCCCTTGGAGCTAAAAGGTGATCTAGCATAATTCAGAGCCAGGCAAAAAGGCCAGAAAAATAGCAGTGCTGTGAATACTCTCAAGTGCTGATGCATGCCAGCACAGAGTGCACTGTTCCCAAAAAGCACATCCGAAGAGTTACATGATGGAAGAATCCAGGCAAATAACTTGCACTCCTCCTCCAGCTTTCTCCAGCCCCATGTTCAGCAATCCCTCCTGTAGCAGAGACCCTTAATCAGCAGCTGATCTCACTAGGCTTTAGAGCGAGCTCGTTCTGCCTGGCACGCTGGTTCCTCTGGACAGGCAAGCCTTGGGAAGGGAGGGTCTAAGACAAATGTGGAGGGAAAAGGAGACACTTTCCTTCTGCCCTACAAAATGGAGGCAGAAATCATGGCAGGGGTCTGTCATTGTTCTCAATGTGGCTTTATTTCCTTCTTTCTTAAAAAAGTTTCCAGGAGACAGTACAAGAAAGGGCACGCCTGTTTGGAGGTTCCATTTGTGAATCATTAACAACAGCAACAGCTGCTATGTGGAGTACTTCAGTGTGAGCCTGGCTGTATTTCACCCTGTTAGTTTAAATTCGAGGTCACAGCTCTAGGCAGACAATAAAGGCGGAGTGTTGATATGCCACGTGAGTAAGGAGCCATGATTAATCTCCCTACATCTGATGAGTAATTGACTCTTTCTTGAAACTCTGAAATAAACACTGCAGTGAGTGGCCAATGGAAGATGGATGTGCCACTGGCATCTCACAGACTGCACAGGGCTTAGGGCTCTGTTGTATGGCCTGCACTGCTGGGAGTTCCCAGGCTTTCATTTTCAGCTCCAGTGCCAGCAGGAAGAGGCCAGACCCACAAAATGACACTCATGCCCCTATTCCTGACTTTTGGCCATGCCCACCTCTTCCAGTCAGAGTTGGGAGATTGAGCTCAGGCTCCAGGGAAACCTGCAAGATTGTGAGAGACAGTGCATGTCTCACAGGGGTTTGTGGAAACCAATGCAAATTCTACCACATCCTGCCATCAGAAGAGCTCTGCATGCTGTGCTGGGTAAGGAGTGCAGGGTTTACTGCATTCATGCATGACTGCCCATTCAGTTCATTACCTGATGCATGAATGCACCACCAGTTCAAATGTAAGTTCCCTGTTAATACGTGCTTGAGCATCCTGTGGGTCATAAGTTGCGCATTGCTCCTACGAGCATGAACATTTGGTGGTCCTTTTTTCAGTGCAAAATTTCAGAAATGGGTGACAGTTACAGCCACTACCCCGGGAGATGTCCCTGCAGTGGCTACAGTGGTGTTAGGAAGCTGGAGCCTGTGGATTGCCACTTTAGGCTTTGGAGACCAGAATCTACAGAAGTGGTGAACACTTAACGACACAGCCCCGAAGCTCTGACAGCTGAACACGTGCTAGTGCTCCTCCAAGTGTCACCTGATGAGCTGGGGGATGTCCTGTTGATCAAGGAGTAACCTGCAGATACCGTACTGGGGGAAGCATGCTAGAAGAGAAGTGTGAGATCAGCTCTGTAGTCTTGTCCATGGGGATAAGGGGATGAAGTTTGTCATGAATACATACTCAAGCTGTGCTAACATTAACCCCAATATTCTTGTCCCCAGAGGAAAGGGGTTTTTAAGAGATAATGCGTTGCACACACCAAGCCAAGGCGTCATCTGGTCCCCAGGGAAGTGTGGGTGGAATTTTACTATGTGTATGCACATATTGGTGCACTATTATCTGCTGTAGTCTGGCCCAGGGGTGAGATCTGTATCCACATGGGTCTAAAATTGTGATGATAACTTTTTTAACACAGTGCTCAGGATGGAGGAGAGACATTTTAGTAAGCGTACTGCTATAGTATTAATCCCTACTGGCTGGTCCAAAGAGAGGAAAAGTGGAGTTTTTAACTTATGTACATTAAGACTGTGATGATGATATCAAAAGAGTTCACACTGGATTAATGTTCCAAGAGTTCCTCGATATGTGCCTTGCTGAGGAGAGGAGTGATGTATAGGCCATAGATTGCTGGGCTTGCTGTGTTCTTGTGTGAGTGCCAAATTAGTTCATGCATGAGCACTAAATAAATTAATGCATGAGTGCCCAATTAATTAATGCATGAATGGACAGTAATTTTTGCATAAGCATTCAATCAGTTCATGCATGCATGCATGCCCAAATTATTTATGTCCAAACACCCTGTTAGTACACTCATGAGTGCCCAATATGATGAGCACCCAGCTGATTTCCACGAGCGCCCACATGGGTGGAGTGCTGGGCAAACATGGCAGGGTTCAGGTGGCATGGGTGGCCAGTGTGACCTGTGTGGGAGAAGGCCATGACCTGCATCATGCCAGAAAAGGCTCTACCTGGCTCCAAAAATGGTGTGAGCCACCAAACTTTCAGCGAGTCAGAGGAGCACATGACACCTCTGCTCAAGTCTATATAAGAAACAGCAGCAGCCCCTGGGAGAGGAGACACACCTGGACATGCCTGAGGAGAGGTGCAGCTGGAGGCACCCTTGAAAGGAGGTGCTCCATGCTACAGATGTGCACTCCCAAAGGGACTGCAGTTCCTGTGTGACTCATGCCAGAACAGGGACAGCTGTAAAGAGACTGTGTCCTGTGGACACCCCTCAGCAGAGCAGGCACAAAAAGAAGGAGTAGCAGAGAGAAACTATTACACACATGACTACAATGTCCTGTGCTACCCCCTTCTCACTGAAGGAGCTCAGACTGACTGAGTGTGGCCTGTGGTGAAAGTAAGGGGAGTTGAGACATGGCAGGGTGAAGAAAGGTGTGGCTTAAGTGAAGTCTGGAAAAGGGGGAGGAAAGGTGTTTGCTTACCTGTTTGGTTAATTACGCAGCAGAGACTAGAAGTTTGCAGTAGTTGGCAATAAAGAAAAAAAAGTAAAAAATCCTCAAGTAGAGACTCTTGCCAGCAACAAATGCCTACACACAGGCCACGCATGGATGTCCTGGGCTTCAGCTAAAATGTAGTTCATTTTTTTCCTAGTAGCTGGTACAGTGCTGTGTTTTGGATTTAGGATGGAAATAATGTTGGTAATACACCAATGTTTTAGTTACTGCCAAGCAGTGCTTACTGCAAGTCAAGGACTTTCCTCTTCCTCACACCACCCCACCAGCAAGTAGGCTGGGGGGGAACAAGAAGCTGGGACAGGACACAGCCAGGACAGCTAGGCCAAACTGGCCAAAGGGATACTCCATACCACGTGGGACCATGCTCAGTATATAAACTAGGGTGGAAAGCTGCCTGGGGCCACAGCTCAGGAACTGGCTGGGCATTGGTTGGCAAGTGGTGAAAAATTGTGTATCACTTGTTTTGTATATTATTAATGCTCTTGTTATTATTATCATCCCTTCCTTTCTGTCCTACTAAACTGTCTTTATCTCAACCCATGAATTTTGGGTTTTTTTCCCCAATTCTCTCTCCCATCCCACTGGGGAGTGGAGTGAGCGAGCGCCTGTGTGGTGTTTAGCTGCCTGCCGGGATAAACCATGACAATGGATTACACGGGCTGTCACAAAAGCTGGCACACTTGGCAGAGAGCTGCAAAACCAAGTCAGTAGGAACTGCTGTGGGTTTTGCAGCTCTGACATCTCTCCTGGAGTTATGACCCAAAAGTAACCCCTTCTCAGAAAGAAAGGTGATGACAGAGCAATTGAGGCTCTGTCATCAGCTGCTGGAAAAGGTGTGCTCAGATGCTCTCAGCAGTGACTCTGACTCTTGCCAGCCACTGAATAGAAAGGGAGAACCATTTGCTTCAGACTTTTTTCCCAGGGTCCAGTCTGCGGTGCCCCACCTGGCCAGCTGAAGGCTGCTGCATGGAGGGATGTGTGTGGTGGGTGGGAATCCTGGCAGGCAGGACGTGATGGTGCTCTGTCAGCCCAGCAAAACGTGGGTCAGAATAAAGGGGTGAGGCTGCCCTGTCATGAGGCAATCTTTTGAGTGGGGCATATAAGAAATGGAGGAACTGTGGGTAGGTCTTCCAGGCTATCATTTGGGATACACAACAAGATGGTAAGCAGCAGCCAGCAGTTGGTGCTATTCTGTCTCTGTGGCCAAAATTTCACCCTGCAGTTAATATGAAGTGCCCAAACCCAGCTTAGTAGCAGCTGTGAATTGCTGAGTGGCCACCATAGAACTGCAGTGTTCACACAAAACCTGTGAAATCTCAAAAGGGTTAACAAAAGCAAATTGGCTCGAACTGAACAATACTGCATGCAGCCTCAGTCCCTGCTTGCCTTATTTCTCTTCTCCCACAAAAGAAACATAAAAACTGCCTTTCAGAAATCCCTAGCTCTGATCCATATTCCTCATGGAAGGAGGTGAAAATGTAAAAATAAGCCAATATATAAATGACATAAGAGTAATGAAACTGCGTAGACAGATTAAATGGGATCAGCTTGACATATTCATTACAAAACCAATTACTCTCATGACTTCATCCCCTGCTACAGCCATCTCACCTTACCTGTCAGTTTTAATGTAACTGCTGCAGGCTCAGGTTCTCCAGCCATCACGTGTAATTTTGAGAAGATGAAGTTAAGTGACAAGCAGTCTGATTCTGCAGGGGACGGAGCACACTGAGCTCCCCACTGCTAGAATAACAGGCTGTGAGTGCTCAGGCTCTTTTAAAGACAAAACAGCTTATTTGGGTCACCAATACAGACTTACAGCTGGGCTTTTTAAATGCATATAAAGGAACCCCACTGACTTGACCTGTCTGGGTCAAGTTTGAGGTTTCCAGCATTTCAAATGCTGACTAAGAACCCTTTTGGTTCAAGCTTGCCATAAGCTTAACTAGGAAGTGATTAAACTTCCTGTAACTTTTACTATAAGAGCAATTCAAAGCAAAGCCTTATGCTGTTTCAAATCCCCCTTCAATGCCCAGCACATTTACAGTGCTGGATTTAGCAGCTGCTATTTTTAAACCACAGTGACACTCATGCTGGGACAGGCCAAGGAAGACTGAGACCAAGGCTGGTACAGGTAGCCAGCTCTGTGTCACGGCTGTAGAGTGAAGATGGGTATCAGCACTTTCACAGTTAAGAGCCAAGGGTCACAGGTTTAGTGTTTGGAGCTGTTGTATCTAGCAGTAGACGGGGAGACTCCTTCTATGCTACCCATTAATGGCACAGAAATGCAGTATCTCAACAGGGACTGAAAACTTCGGATTGTGCTCCTGCTCCCTTGCTGCTGAGAAAGTGTCAGAACTTGGTCCCCAGGGAATTCTTAAATTGAGGATGCAAATCAAAATACAGCTATGGATCAAGCCAAATCTGTATAGCATTGCCCATAATGACTTCAAAGGGTCTGTCTAGACTGAGCCAAATACAGCTCAGTATAGAGGGATTCCTTATGGAACAAGGGCATATGATACCCCTGGAAAGATTGGACAACCCAGGGTTGCTGAGGAAAAACCCCTGAACTGGCCCCTGGCTGCGGGCAAGCCTGGGAAAGCACCTGACTGCAGGCAGCCCTGAAAGTCCTTGGCAAAGCAATACACTGGTCGGCTCTCCTGTGGATTAGAGGCCATCTAGAGGGACTGGGTGTGAATCTTTGCAAAAGTAGATATGAGCTTGTATAGTTAAACAATAAAGGGAGAACGATGCTCAAATCGTATCGGTGTATGTGTCGTTACTCTGCCAGCTCTTCAGACTCGGTCCCTAAAGCTCCGTACATTTCTGTACATCCTTTGCTCCTACAAGATGGAATACTTGCACTTTATCTCATTTTTAAGAGGGACCAGTGTCAATTAGTTCTCCTGCTGGCAATAAATTTTGTTACCAGATCACACACACCTAACTAGGTGGAACAGAATTTAAGAGCTGCCTTAGTCCTTCGTCCCCCTAGTACAGCCAGCTTTCTCAAAGTTTTCCTGCAACTTTCAACCACCTCTGTGGAAGCCGGGCCCTAATGACAGTGCTGCACTGAGATCCATGCAGCACGCTTGGGCTGCTCTGTGACCTCTCAGGGAGCTGCCATTAACTAAATGCCTGATCAGCACCAGGCCTTTCCCACACTCCAGCTGACTCAAACACAGGGTAGCCCAGGACAGGAAATGATCATTCAGGTAAAAGCTTGCCAGCACCACCATGCAAATGGCAGCTGCCACTTTTATATTGTGAGACACTTATTAGTGCTGTCCACTCAGAGCATTTGTTCAGAGGCTTTGATGACAAGCAGATTTTTGGGGGACAAAAAAAAATAAAAAAGAGTCCCCAAACTGTACACTGCTTCTGGGAAATGGTATATGAACCCGAAGTGAATCAAAGCTCAGGAATTTGCAAGCACATCTTTCTGGTGCATCATTTCAGGTCATCTCAGATGCAGATGGCCTCCTGTGCAGCTCTTTCTTCTGCAAATAAACAGTCATGTTTGAAATCAAAAAACACTGAACAGGTTTCCCAGAGACACGGTGGATGCCCCATCCCTGGAAACATTCAAGGCCAAGTTGGATGGGGCTCTGAGCAACCTGATCTATTTGAAGATGTGCCTGCTCATTGTACTGGAGGTTGGACTAGATGAACCTTAAAGGTCCCTTCCAACCCAAATGATTTTATGATGCCATGATTTAGGCCAAAGGACATGGTTGTAAATACTCTGAAGGAGGCTGTGTTCTACCACTTTGCACTTCACAACGTGCTATGTGAACTAATGCACAATTTTATGGTGCAGACCACAACCACCATAGGAGTCAATGCTGGGGTGGAGGACAGGAGGTGGGATCAAAGATCCTTCCATGTAGCATGACATCTGGGACTGCTATCTTGTCAAGCAAGCTTGTCAAGCTCGCATCATGCTTGTCTCTGTGTCAAAGCATGAATTCCATTTTGTTTTGTGGATCCCATTCTGCTTTACATTCTGTGCTGTCACCTTCACAGAGCTGCAACTCTTACCCGTGGTAGCAGCTGGACATGTTGGGAAAAACCTGTATGCTGGAGTGGTTGTAGCAGAGAAGGCCAACAAAACCCATCAGTCCTGAGTGTCTGGCTGGAACAGCAGGTAAGGTCACTGTGTCTGAGACTCTTGCAAACAGCAGTTTACCAGATGGGACCAGAGCCTGAATCTACGCCAGCAGAGAAGAATCAAAAGGGACCCCTCAATAAACCAGTGTTTACTGTAAGGAGTCATTCTCTAACAAAGGATGTAAGAATCCTGTTGTCTGAGGGTAGTGACTATGACTGCCACTCGTATGAGAAAAGACACAGAGGTTTTCTGGAGTCATCTGCTTTTTCAAAAACTCAAAATTCTCAGCACTTTCTGGAGTAAAATACCAATGGACAACAGATTCCTCTGCAAAATCCATCTTCCTTTCTTCTCCCCTGAGGATTTTAGCTCAAAAATTAAGCTGCTGCATTCTGCATTATTGGAGGCTACTCTGGTGCTCTGTTACCAAAAGAGGGGTGGGAAAACTGTACAGCAGGCTTCTGCTGCCTAAGAAGACTGCCCAACAAATGCAGAAGGGAGTCCTGGGGCTGCTGCTGGTGACTGAGTGCTCTGGAGGTCCTGGGCCCTTATCTCCATACTGGGGAAACCCCAGCTGAGCTTCACCAGTTCACCAGCACCCACTTTCTGCAAACAGAAGGGAGCATGTGGGTTAGCTGGGAATCCCTACACCAACAGGACACCCAACGTGGACAAGCAGAGGCACAGAAACTGCAGCCTTTTATGCCATGTTCCAGCATTTAGTTCATATACATCCTGAGGGACCAGTAAAGTCAGAAAAGTGCCTAATGACTTCCCAGACCACACAGCTGGTGCTGCAGTGACAGCACACCGCACCAGCTGCAGACAAGTGAACATCACTGCTCTCAGCTAGCCAACTCTAGCTCTTTCTCTCTGTCTCCCTCAGGATGTCATCCCTCCCTCAGATCTGCTGTCATAAGTGTAGGCAACAGCTTCTTCAATGGGAGTAGCAGCATAGGCCTGTTTCCTTTTGCACAATTCTGCTCCAGAAGTTCCTGGATGGATGGCTCACTGCAATTGCTCCTGTGTGGAATTCATACCTGTATTCAGCAACCCCTCCTGCATGCTTCATCATGGCTGTATCAGAGCTCATTCCATAGAATAGTTTCACCTTCTTGCCATTCTTTTCTATAATGTCTCCAGCACTCTGGTCATGGCCTGCAAACATTCCTCCAATCATGACAAAGTCAGCACCAGCTCCTGTGATCAGCAAAGGGACATGTCAGAAAGCAGGGAAAGGAGAAGAAGGTGAAAGACAAAGCAAGAACACAGTGATCTCCAGAAACAATAACCAGCATTTAAAAGTTTGGTACAGAGTCCCCTCCTGTAACAGTCACAGCAAACTTGGAAGAAAAGCTTTACTGCGGAACTGACACAGGCTGAATTGTATTTCTCTGGTACTTGAAATGGAAAAAATACTTTTCTGTGACAATGACAAAGATATAGATTATTCTACTCTACCCAACAGTCTTTTATTTTCAAATTCAGTTTTAACCCTTTACTTTGTGATAGTATCTGAGCACGATTCCTTATTAACTGTGACTGCAGCAATCAGAAGTCCTAAACACAGGGCTGGGACCTGTTGAGCTCAATGCTGTACAGAGAAGTGGATGGTTCCTACTTCAAGAGCTTTCTAGGCCACAAGCTGTGAGTGGGGATGTACTCTGAAGGAAAGCAGACTCATGAATGTAATGTACTCCTCCCAACAATGACATAAAACAAGCAGATTTTTAATTGAAATTATGGATTTTTCAAGTCCATCAGCCATATGTGTTCAGTGTCATTCTGGATGATCCCTAGTCAAAGAGATCTGGATGGGTCTGCATTTGATTCCTGTTTAAAAATTCTGGGCCAAGGACCACCACACCTGGGTTCTCAGCATGCAGAACAAAGGAGGTCTAACCCATAGCTACAACTCCTAAATATGTTCCAGGTACTGAATAGCAACACTGAATACTCAGTCATGACTGTTCAGTCTGTCTATCTCCTCTGGCTTTATAAATAATGAAATTGGCTCCACTGGGAGTAAGATCAGGAAGAAGGTTTTTGGAATCATTCTTAGTTTTCTACTGTGATCTCCAATATTTCCAGCTGGGCTGGAACTATTCCACCAGCAGCTCCTCCTGTGATATTCTGGCATATCTAGTTGTGCTTGGAAGAGTTTGTCTTTTAGTCTTCTATAAGCCTGTGGTGACCCACCCCTGAAACAAAGCATTTTACTGTTCATACTTTCTGCTTCTTCAACATGTATGTGTCAGAACAGGTCTCCTCACTGCTCAGCTTCTTCCCAGAACTGGCAAAAGAACTGAGCTATAAACCTCACTTCACAGAAAGCAGATGAGCTTGAACTACACACATCCTGTTAAGAACAATTCCAAACTCTGGGGAGATCCCAGACTAGGTAAGTCTGGCATTAGGATTTTCTCTGATCTCTGTCACTATCCAAACAATAGCACCAGACCTTGAAATCTGAAAAGTAAGTGAAATCACTATCAAATCTGCTCAGCTTCTGCCAAACCTGAATTTGGGAATATTTGATCTTAGAACACATGACAGGGTGAAGTGTGCCAGTTCCTCCCTCCACCCATTTGCCAAAGAGCAGAGCTGGCAGCAATGCCTGGGGGCAGAGCACCCAGCTGCTCTGCTGACCTCATCTCCCCTTCCCTGGTGGCTGCTTGAAAGGAACACCATGACCATGGTAAAGGGATATTAAAAATGAGGCTTGGGCAAAGCACATCACAAGCAATATTTATAGCCAGGCACATTCAGGTGTCCTACCATGTCAGCTACCTGGCAGATTTCTCCTGAGCTCTCTTGTTTCAGATGGCTGAGTTTTGAAGTCTTGGCTCAACTCATGGCTGCTACTACTATTAACCTGCCAAAAACAAAGGGAATACTCATCTTTTAATTGCTGGTGGCAAATTCCTGTTGCTACCTGGCACAACCTTGCTCCATCTTTGCAAAAAATAAGCACCCTGGAAAGTCTAGTTTATGTCTTCTTCATGAGTGGAAGAAAACATGAGGAAGGAGGGACAGACTTGAGGTCAAGGTTCCAAAGAGGGCATTTAAACAAGTCAAAAGCCTGCCAAAAGACATTCTGGATTCTTTGCCTTGTCAAGACTATCTCCTGATGCCCAATTCTACTGCCATTTCTGGTTGTGGGTCTTAAAACCTTCAAATTATTAATGCAAAAGGCACATGAAATCTACACTTCAGAATCACAGAATTGTGGTTCCTGTGCACTTCAGTATCTATTTATTATTTTCCTTTTGGCTGCATATTTTTGGGAGGGAAGCAAATATGTTTGAATTACAGGATTGAAACTCATCCAACTTGAGTAACTTTTGCAAACTACAACATAATTCATCAAGCTCTCCCAGAAGAGAGGAGCTGTGTTAGAGCAGATGCAGCACGTCTAAACATTGAAACGACACATGCTTGCTGCCCTGCTGCTTCAGAAATGACAAGCCCATATTTAATATACTTCTCCGATGTTCTCCAGAACTTTCCACTGTGCTTCAGCGTTGCAAAGATATCTGAAAGTTTCAAGTCTGTTCCTTTATGTTTCCACCAGTTAATATCTGACCAAGAGGTTGTAGTTTTTAGCATGGTCTTTAACTTACGAATGTTTTTCTTGTATAACTACCAGAAGTTCTGGTGATATTTGCAACATCCATATGCAGTCTTTTGTTTTCAAGTACAGATTGACAGTGTGCCATTATTTCAGGTTGTGGGGGACTGGAAACAGCTGGCAACAACCCCCTAGATAACACAGGATGTGATGGGGTATGTTGCACACAAGCATCCCAGTAGCTCACCCAGAGCTGGCCAGACTAGTCCTGTTTTTACACAACGCCGCTTTCGTGCACTGACTTTCCCCTTGAGGCCTATGCTGTATCTGGGCTGATTTTACTCATTCACATTTCACAGTGCCTCCTCTTTCAAGCCATTACAGAACAGCAGTGCTGATGCCAGCCCAAGCTTGCAGCACTTACACAGTTCTGCTGGATCTGGACAGAGTCCCTCAGATGTCTTCTGTATGTCTGATTATACAAGTCACTGATAACCAGATTGGCTCTGCACAAATTCAGCTGGAGTCGGCCTGGATTTGTGGGCTGGGCAGCCCTCCAGGCAGATGCAGCATAAGTTTGCCTGGACCAGAACTTGCCCTGGAATCAACATTCACCTGTGCTCCAGCTGAGCCAGTGAGCTTTGCAACACTAGGTACACACAAAGCTATTAAAAACAGGAGAAAAAGCCAGTGCGATCTGGTGTAATCTGGAACTAGTGTATGTCCCCAGTTGACTTTTCTATATAATTTTTCCTTCCTTTTCCTTCCCTGCTCCTGCATCTCTTCTCATCACTGCTGGAAGGAACAGCAGTAATGTGTTAAAGATGCTGGCACAAGATTCAAAAAGCACACTCTTCTGGCTGTGTCACAAAAATATATGTGACCTCAGGCAATTGAACTTACTATTTCTGTGCTTTGACTTCTCATCATTAAAAAAGGAGACAGTAGTGCCTCCCTAGAGCATTCTGAGAAATGTGTTCATGTTATCAGCCTTTCCAAGGGTTCAGTTATATGAACCATCTGAGACCCCAGCATAAAGTTCTTTCATGCTTTCTCTCATTTCCTGCATCAAAACAGCTCTTTTCTTTCCTATCAACCTACATATTTTTCATTATAATCTCCAATACCCAGATGGCAGTGACATCTTCAGTTTACCAAATCCATACCAGGTTCCCATTCAGCAGTTCCAGAATTTCAGCAGTCTCTCCCAAAGTATGTCTCTCCCAGCATTTTTGTCCCTCGCCTTCAGTGCTTCCCTGTTCCTTGTGTTTTTAAATAAGCTTCTACCTTGTTTCCCCTCTGTCAAAATGCCCAATCTGCCTCTGAGACCTGGCACCAGTAAGTGGTGTCAACTTAAAGCTTCTCAACATCTACTTCTTGGTTCTTCACAATTCTCTCACTCAATCCACTCTACTCTTCCTGTTTCCAAGAACTTGGCTCCTCCAGTCACACCTTTAGCCATTTGTCAGTGCTACTCTTCACGTTTGGGACTCCCTCACACTTCCCATGATTCAAATTGTTGCTTTGTCACTGCTTTACAGTGAATTATCCCATCCCATGAAGATTTTACAGTGATCCACTAAAAAGAGATAGCAGAAATACTTTAACCAAAAGTCCTCTTCATGTCTCTTGCCCATGCTTTGTCCCGGCCTTCATCCCTAGATGAAGCTGTACATATCTGTGTTTTATCACCTGGTCTTTACTATCCAATACATTCATGTGACTCAAGCGCAGAGGTCTGTGCTCGACAATTCAGTGTCAAGGCTTTGACTTGTAAATGCTGGGCATGGTGGCTACGATCTATGAGGCTCAGATAGCCAATCACTTCAGCAGCATTCAATAAACACTGGTAGTAATAATGTTATCTCAAAGCTTATTTTGCCACATACTTTTGACAAATGCACGCCTGGGCCCAGCTCATCAGATGTTCACAGTGTGTCTACCTCAACTGTACATAACCAGATACAGTAAGTTTATTGCCTCAGGGTCATCTCCATCATTTCCAGCTCTGTAGCTGCAACACACAGTCAGTCTGATCTGCCTGGGCTACTATCAAGAGTGTAACTACTGCCTGTAAAATGTCAGCTTTCTGATGCTCCTCTGTCCAAGGAATAATTCTGTGGCAGCCTTCAGGCATGTACCACTGTGAATCCCAGCACCTCTTGACAAACAAGAAAGCCAGAAGCTGTCTCTTCACAGGCTTCAAGCAGGTTTAGGTTCAGTTAGCCCAAAGAGACTACAAGGATCTTTCAGACTTGTTATAAACACCACAAAGAAAAATATTTGAAACACTCTGAAGTTGCTTCCTGTTGTTCTAACTTCTGGAAATGCTCTTGTTGAAGAAAGTTTCTGTGCAGACAGCTGGGAATACAGTGAAGTCACAGTCTCAGTTCACAAGCTCCCAAGGACCACACCACCAGGAAGAACTTGGTGAGCTGTGAAGCCAAAGAAAGGCAGAACAAAGACCTCACTGCAGGCAGCACGTCAGAGTGAGGGCTGAGCAGAGGTCTGGCATTATTTAATATAATCTTGTCTAAGAGGGTGGATGCTGCTGTTCAGCTATGTTGGAATCACCCAACTGGAATTCTCTATTCCCTGCATCACATCACCACTGGGTAACACAAGGGTTATGTGAAATCCTCTGACCAAGCACATTCATTGCTGGTAGCAATCACTCCACAGCTGTGCTTTGAATTCTCTAATTAAGTCTTCCTTGTCATCTGACCTGTCTCAAAACAGGAGCTGTCTCCAAACTTAGATTTTGGTTTCAACCTTTCCAGGAGGCCTAGAGCTTTTCTTGGAAGGTCTGTAAGCTGAGTTGAGGCGTGCCTCTATTTCCAAACTTGCAAATCTTCTGCAAAGCAGACATTCTGTATTATAATGTGCTATCTCTTATTTTCATACCACCCTGAAATCCCAGTGAGAGACTGTGCTGTCCCACTGTATTCCAGGCATTACCCTACTTGACACCTACAAAGAGTCTGGCATTTTGGGAGGTGGGGGAGTACCTTTAAATGTCTTGTCATCTCAGGATGCATTTAGTGTCTGCTTCCCATATGCTGCTGTAACAAGGTTATGGCTAAGTGACAATCATGAGTTTGACCCCCCATACCAACATAACTTTCATGCCCAACAGAGAGTGCTTTCAGATTAAATATTCTATCACCAAGAGCTGGTGCAGTTCACTGAACTTACTGGCATGAAATCAAAATCTGTTAATTATTAATTTAGATGTTTTAGACATCTGCCTAGCTCTAGGGGATACAGTATAAATAAAATCTCATCTCTTCAAGTGGACAGCTGATCCTGAGAACATCTCCAGGGATCTGGCCCGCCTTTTTGTTTTGTTCTTCTGTCCAACATGCATTCCACCAGCTCTTCTTCCACTCAAGGCTCAAGTCGGCCAGATCTGGCAATGTTACAGGCATGTCTGAACCCTACTCAGAAGAAACTCTTATCAGTTTTCTTTGTATTACTCTCCCAGTGGCTGTATCTCATACACACCTGGCAGATAATTTCTAAATAGCACTTCGACCACTCTATGTTTTGCACTGCAGAATTTGGAATGTCTGTTCCAAAGAGCGAATTCACGCCTGGTGCATTAATTTCACTGGAGTCACCCGCAGGGACGAATGTAACCTCCTGCTAATTGATTACACATTCAGGGTCAAACCGATTCCTGCATCTCTGCTGCCAGGGGTGCTAGGAACACGTGGGGGTGTCACAACAATGTCCTTACCAAACGCTTTGGCGACATCTCCTGGGCAGTTGCACCCTCCGTCCTGCACAAAGAAAAGACAACAGTGAGTGGCAGCGAGGTCACCCAGGGACCCAGTGAGCACTGGAGCTCTGCGACCTGCAACACTGTGGCCCCTGCTCAGGAACAGCATGTCAAGAGAGCTGACTGTGCACTTGGTATGTATCATCTTGGCTACGTTTTCAGGGAATCCAGGTGATCCTTTCCACTGCTTACCTCTTTCAGGCTCACCTACTCTACTGTACAGTCTACTGATAATACCACTGGTAACAGCAGCAATGCAAATTCCTGACTGCAAGTTCCCAAATTCCAGAAACCAGAAAACAAAACCTCCTCTGATAATCTGAATCATCCCCTGCCATTTTAATCAAAGGCTGTGTGATGCAGAAGTACCACAAGCCTCTACCTTAAACCACCAAAGACATTTAAAATAACTTTCTCAGCAGTTTACAATACATTAAAAGGTCACAGTGGGAGGGGTGAGGGAATACACCATCAACTATGTTGGATTTTTATCTGCTAATCTCTAAGAAACCTGGTTAATATAATCTTTGGTAAATGAAAATGAACCTCTCATCCTACTCCTTTACTGTTTGCTATGGGCTCGGTAAGGAAACAACAGCACTCTGTATCTCCAGCATTTTAAACCTACGCGTTTCAGTGCAAAGCAGTGGCTGATGAAGGGGTTTCAGCTGAGGACAGGGAGGCTGTGTATGTGTGATAGAGCTGTAAAAAAGGAATGGCACACAGCAGAGCTCATCATGTGCTATGGTTCTTTAGGATTTGTAAAGGTCTGAGCACCAGATGAAAGATCCTTTACACAGTCATTGTACCAGGAGAGCTCCCCATTCCTTTGATGATCTGGATCCGTTGCAGACTGCCAACATCTTTCCTGCTTTTGAAGTAACCCCCTAGACTGGCCGGTTACCTCACGCTGTTTCCCCTCCCTGTTGGCAGAAATATGTGGCTGGGCATGACCTGTGGCAGAGCACAGCCAGACACGCCCCCCATCAGCCACATTAGAGCTGGCTTTGATGGGCAGCTGGCAGCAGGGCTGTGGGTTAGAAACTCTGTGTATCCAGGAAAGGATTCAGACACAAACTGAGAAGGTGGATCCAAAAGTGAGTGGCTTCTCAAAGGACACCCCACTGCAAAAAGTGCCTGGTAGAACTTTAAGGGTTTTCATTCAATTTGCTGTTAACCTCTAGCACATTTTGCCTTTTGTTGAGCTTAGAGACCCTTGCTGTCAGATCCAGGAATGAGTGCTGCGCTGACAGCTGAATCTCTCTCTCTCCTTTTAAGGGCTCTGCTTGTGCAGTTCTTTCCCTCTAACAAATCTGACATAGCCTGGAGGAGGGTGTGAGTGCATGTGCATGTGTCAGAGGAGGAAGAGCCAGGGTAGAAAGAAGGGTCTAATAATCTTCAAAGAACAGTTTTAGGACTCTTACTGTCTGAGAGACACTGGCTGTGAATGCTCTCTTGTAGGTGGGTTGCAGCCACTGTTGTTGGGTGGCTCAGTGTCTGACTTTTATCACCAACCCAGTAGTGGCAGTGATGAAGGTTTTATGCTTTTGAAAGTACCAAGAGGATGGGGGGGCCTTACTGTGTAACCCTTAATCACTGTCTTCAAAAGATATCACTTTGAATGTTACCAAATTACAAAATGCTGAGCAGCTTAAGAGACTTGCCCAAAAGCTCACCAGTTACCATTTAAGATAAAAGGAACCGACAATGATGATTCACAGCCCTTCTTTATCTGTAGATGTCTCCAGTTATTTCAGATAAGCAGGTAAATTTAGCGATTCACAGAAAGGGAAACGAAAAGGGAACATCCTAAGCACTTATGTCAGAAGATGCTATATAATAAAACTATATGCAATAAAGCCCTTCATTCCATGTGAAATATCAGGCACTCTGTTTACCAAGTAAGACTGTTCTGCTGCTGCATCGGAAGCTTCCCCTTGAAATTCAGCTTGTCACAACAGGGCCCCGGGTCTGGGTTCAAAATTACTTGTAGATGGCTGGGCTTGAGTTACAGACCTTGCTGCAGGCTCAGCCTCTACCTCAGAACCCTGGGGAAATTCATCTGTAAAAATCTGCCCCTGAATTCAGGAGAACTGGCATAATTCCAAAGTAAGACTGCTGGAAAGGGTTATGGTCATGGAACCTGTAGAGAACCTGAGTCTGAGCCAAGTGGGTGCTAGGAACAAGGAGAGGGGAAAGCAGCTTTCCAGTCAACAGAATTACTTTAGTGTGGCTGAAGTAATGTTACTGTCCCCAGTCTTGTTCTCCAGATAGACAAGCCATTTAACAGCAACAAAATTTAGCCCAAGGAAAAAAAAAAAATACAGCATGGAAAACCAGTATGCACTGGTTGAACATTTAGTATTATATGCAATTTATAATGAGTTTATAACTATGATTTATGTTTCAAGCAACCTTTATAATAAACTGCATAACCAGTGCTTTCTACAGTATCAGCAATCAGACAGCTATTATGCAGAAAATATATAAGTATGTGGCATATACAGCAGTAAAAACAATACATATGGTGCTTTATTCTGAACTACATATACTGGGTATATTTCTGTGTGGAAAAAGAGACAGTATGGCAGTAGCTGGGTGAAGAAGCCCTTAGTCATTCTTTTCACTGAATGCTGGTGACCCATCACCCAGGCAGGGTGAAGGGGAAACAGGGATCTCTGTCAAATGATAGCCACATGAGAGAGGACACATGCAAGACTGCTTTCCATTCCCCAAATTGCTGGCTTACTAGAATATGTGACTGCCTCTCTGTCCAGCAGAGGAGTTCTCTGACCTACAAGAAACAGAAACTTTATCTCAAGCAGGCCCCCTCCTGTAACTCACTGCAGCACTTTCTCAAGGCCAATGGATTAGCAAGAATGAAAATTGAGACTACTGGCTCCCAGACAAACAGCATGGGACAGAAACTGTGTCTGTATCCTAGGGAGGGTTTCCTCTCTGCTTTCAGTGAGTCATGAAAGATTCATTTCTGAGGTGAGCTTTGAGTCTTACAGATAATTTAGCATGAGGAAAGCAACTGGTGCAATTTTACCTCCTACTTCTCTGTGTAAATGACTACACAGACACCAGGTGTTCACTTGGACTATCATGTTTGACTGAAAATTGTCACTTTCTTTGTCAACGTATCAGCTCCAAAAATCATACATGACAACTTCAGTAATAAGAATGCTTAAAATCCCAGATAGTGCTCCCATTCTAGCAGAGCTCCTTAAGATCAGGGTTCAGTTGTGCTGTGTTCCCTGCAGTGCCTATACTGTGCTCAGCACCACCACTTCCTCATTCTGACAGCATCTTTTCCTTCATATGGAAGTTGTACCAGCATAACAAGAACAAGGAGCAATTTGATGAAGGTACTGGACAAGACAGAAGTGGAGACAAGAAAGTGCCCCAAGGGACTAACCCATATCACACCATTAGCTATAATCTACACAAAGCTAGGTGGTAGGCTTCGAATCTTTTCATATGCTTCCTGCTAGTTCCATATCAATATAACAAAAAATAGCCAGACACATTTTCTCCTGGGGAATTGACATAGACAGCTGTGGTAATACTCTGCCTGTAGGGATTTCTTTTGGCTCAGGTAGGGTGTGCCCCTTCTTCAATCCCCAGAAAGACAGCAGTGAGACATTTTGAGGGATACCATGTATACTTGTCGCCACCAGACCCAATTCTATACTTAGAATTGCTGCCATATGGTGTTTTTCTGTCATGAGGACACCTCTCTTCCACGATATTCTTGCCAGAGCTCTGGCAACAACCATGCAGTCCAGCCTTTTCTTTCCCTAATAAATACACCAATACCCATCTGAATGCTCTAGAATTCAGGCATAATATCTTTACCCTTGCTTTACTCTTCTTAGATTGGGTGTCAGAGTTGAGCTGAAGTGATGTTAGAGACCCCAGCTGCAGCTGAAGATATTTCTCTTGGCCTGGATGTTGGTAGTAGAAAGGTATCAAATTGCCCTCCTATATTCCCCCATAACATCTAGGGGGCTGATAGGTGTGGGATCACTGAAACCTGAGCAAGTCAAGAACTGATCCATTCCCAAAGCAGGAAAGGAGATACAATACAGAACCATCTAATTTTTCAGCAGTCTAAGTACACACTCCCCGTTTTCTTGTAAAATCAGGGTAACAGCATTCTTCTGAGGGCTGCTAGCAGAAAATGATTATTGCAGAACTAAGATGGGTCTCTGAGCATCACTGCCAGGATGACACCTATACTTATCCAGCCTTCATAGTAACGAGTGAGGCTTTCATGCTCTATTGCACACATGTTCTACTGTCTGTTATAGACAGAAACATTTGCAATACTGCCCAAGTCATAAAAATCACAGACTGCTTTTCTTTTTTTCTGCAAAATTCATGTAGAGGAGCCATGGAGAGGAGGGAATGCATATTCATTAACAATAAAGAGCAAGAGAGATCTGACTGTAACACGTGTTCCTGCTCCATTACACTCCAAGAGACCCAATCAAACCCTTTGCCCATCCCCAATCACTTTGTTTTCCTCTCACCTCCTTCCTCAACAACACAACACAACACAACATTCCTCCTTCCTCACATGGATACTAGTCCCAACTGGATCGAAGAAACTAGGGCCTTCCAATGATTTCGCTTGGCAGTAGATCTAAAATCCAGTGTGTGGTCTCTCCTATGGCAGCTGAGGGAGGCTGCTGACTGTGAGCACAGCACACAGGTGAACCCTTGTGCCCTCCCCATGAGCAGCTGCCTCACAGGCAGCCTGCAGAGGCTGTGCCAGCCTGACATGGCCAGGGTGTGGTGCCTGCCTGTGTATGCCCAAGCACACAGGACCTTTGGGTGCTGCAGGCTGCACACTAGCTCAGTCTGGGGCCATGCTTGCCAATTTCCTTTCTCTGTGTGAGGTGAAGCTGGTCTTGCTGATAGAGCGGAAACTGCCATTAGCACGCAATACAGACAGATGCTCTTTTTGTCCACAGGCTTGTTATTTCCCCAGAGTTTGGCGAGAACATAAGTGGCTCACGTGCCAGCTGTGCTCAAAAGAGCCACCTCGAACACTCCTGCCCCTGCGCAGAGAGCTCTGTGACGATGCTGTCTGGATCAATCCAACTACGGCACAGACGGGCTTGCATCATTTTACCTTGTACTCACCTCTACTGCCTGCCCGCCCCTCAGTCACACTCTCTGAGGAAAGCCATGTTTACGTTCCACTCCTTTTTCAGAAGTCTTTCATAGGAATTACTGTTTGCTTCAATAGTGAAAACACTATCAAGCTTCCTATTCTGTTTACATAACAGCTTACTCCATTCAGGGAGCAAGAAGCAGATTTCCAAAGGCATTAACAGAAGTGAGGTGCCCATGTCTTTTTAATGTTAGAGAGAGTTGGTTTCTTTACATCTGGATCTCCACTGACTGTCCTAGGTGCTAATACAGGAGTCAACTGAGATGACAGAAGGCCAGGCTTTAACATGCAGGGTACTAGACTGCTTGATTCTCCTATTCCACAATGATTTGCACAGTGGGAATCTGAGAGTGGATGATAGTTACTTACAGAGATGATATGTCCTTTCAAGCCATGTGCTGAGTCTGCACACTCAATAACAGCACTTAGCTGGGGATAGCCCACCCCTGTCTTAATCCGAGTGGTACACACAGAACCTAGACAAGAGAATGAGAGGAAAAAACATAGCCCATTAGGATGACAGAAACGATACAAAAAAAAGTGTTTCTATCAGCACTATTTTTCTCTCAAGAAGTCTCTATTGCCGATGGTAGCTTCTCAGAGATAAAAGGAACACATAGGAACTTGAGTTTTTAAATGCTCTCACACAACTTCATGGGAGCTATGGCTGAGGAGACTAATGTCCCCCCTTTCTTCTCCAGGGCAAGTCCCAGTTTAGGTCTCATCAGTAATACTTCTCAGTGAGGGAATTACTGCATCACAAGAAAGGCAATCTGACTGAGATGCCTGAAGGGAAGGGACAACAGGACTAGAATCACAACCTGTGAGACTCAGCAGTAGCAGTTATTACCTGAACACTTCTTCTAATAAATATTTCTATCTCTTTTCTGCATGTTTAAAGAAATAATTCTGTGGTAAAATCAGTAACTTTTTTTTTTGGTAACAATTTTCCCATCATTTGCTTAATACTGAAGGCAGAAATATTTGGTTGACTGCAGTTTTGGGGAATATAAAAAAATCAGCACATAGCATTTAAAAAGTGAGATAAGTAATCATCTGAAAGCTGTATAGTGCAACACCAAGGGAAATATGTAAACTATATCTAATAATTGAACTATATTATTTATACACATACATTTTGCATGCATGTGCAGATAAAAATAAACATATATATATATACACACACACATAAACCAATTTAATTATAGTTCAACATAGCAACATGGCTATAGACCTTCTGGAATACCTTCTCTATTTTTTCCTCAAATTAAGAGTCAAAATGAGGATTGCTTTTTGCCAGTCTAGGTCCTATAATTTAGGATACAGATGTAAAAGGTCTGCATGATAACAAGAATTTCAAAACAGATTCTAAACCAAATGCAGTGAAATCTGGATCCTGTCACTCAGCTGATATCCAGGTATATTCAAGCTACCAGTAAAGCAAAAGTTACCAAAGATCCTTCAAAGAACTGACAAAGTGAAAACACTGAGAAGAATTCTTGCAAAATAGTAACAAAATTAGTTTCAATATAATTTCCACAGGGCTTGTACTTTATAGTGTATGTAATGCTTTATAATAAATCATTGCCATTTTCCACAGGATGGATCATTATCTGGAAAAGAACCTGAAGACCTGAGGGAGGAACATTTGTTACCTGTGGGTTTGCGTGGTCGATTTGTACAGATCTGTTCAGGAAGATCTCCAGGGAGGATTATACAGCATTTACTCGTATTTCCATGTTTGAGGCTACAAACTATAATTATTCTTCTTTTAAATCTGAATTTTCCTGTGATAATTACACTATGACATCTCTGTTGTTTATTCTTCATGTATTTTGCAATATTTATTGTTTGACATCTTCCTGGGCACAACTGCAATGTTTATTACATCATTTTCTCTGCTCCAGTTATCCATTCATGGACCGTAACTATTTGGCACTGCAGAGTAAACAATCTGCCTGCACTGCACTGGCTGATCACAGCTATACTGTCAGTGGCATTTGTGCTAGCCACTTTAAAATCTAGCCCACATATGGTGACTCCAGCTGCAGTCTAAGAAGAAAATAGCAAGAGAAGGAATATGTGAAGGAAGGCACAAGGAGAGAGGGGGGAAAAAAAGACCGATTATGGCAGTGTATGCCAGACAACAATATTAGGGAAGACAGGAAAAACACTGTAAGAACTTTAGAGTTCTCTCATTTATCCATGGAAACATTAGAGTGATAGATAGCATGTAAGTGCATTAATGTAAATTTTAGCTCCCAGGCAATAGTAACAGCTAGAGGCAAAGTTACACATATTTTGCAATTACCACCATTGCATCTGTGAGGACATTGACAAGGATAACCTCAGCTTCACAGAACACAAATCATAAAGCTATTCAGAAACCCATCTTTCCTTGACAGAAGTGGACACCTGAACACAGTATCCTTTGAGCTTTAGCTTGGATGACTCATCCTCTTTTCAACAGGCTAGAAAAGTGTTCCCAAACACAACATGTTATCAGTGATAATGTCAGGAACTCAGGCAGTCCAGTGCTTCCAATAACAGGCATCTTCACCGACTGAAGGAGCAATATGCAACTCTGTGCACTATGAAACACTAGCACCCTGCCTGTATTTCTTAAATACACTGTGTGCTAGGTCACTGGTACTTTATTGACCTGAGTGGATCTTGGCATTCTAACAGGCAAGAAAACAGCATTATACACTGGTTCCATCTGGACAACTCCTCCACCAGTGGTACCAAAAGCCACCCTTATTTGACTTACCTGGTCCAATACCCACTTTAATAATATCTGCTCCAGAAATAATAAGTTCTTCTACCATCTCTCCTGTCACCACATTGCCTGCCTAGACAAAAAGAACAATATCACATGTACAGGAGACTTCAAGACTACTGCAGCAATGATGATAATGTAAAGTCTTATCCAGAGCTTTTACAAGTTGAACTATACAGAGTATGGGAGAATATAGTTCACCATACTGTTCAATGCATGTGCCACCAAGATTAAATCAGTCATACAGGTACATTCTCAAGTCAAATGAATTTAACGATTAGTCCAGTAAACCCTGATCCTTAGCATCCCATCAGGAGATCTGCTTTGTCGTCCATCCCCCTACTCCTCACCCAGAGGCTCTCAACCACATCATCCCTAACCATAAGCGCTATTCTTCTCTCTAATATACAGTGAACTCCTCCACCTCTCCTACCTAGAGACCTCCACGCCTTTTGCCTAACTCACTTTGCAGGAAGATGTTCAGATCTTGTTTAAAACTCTGGAAAATATCTTCTTCCTTTAGGATTCAGCATTTTGCCCACTGAAAGAGTAACTAAGGTACTATTCTTCTAATTTTGTACATGGGTGCCAAAATTGGTATGTACATCCAGACTATATAACTCTGAGCATTCATACAATTTGGTTGTGGTGATACCAGTGGTTAAAAACAGGGGTTTGGTTCCCTCTGCATGACCGTTGCAGAGATACAGAGAGCATGCTGTTTAGGGTGACGTCTTCTTTGAAAGAAGTTCTGAATTGGTTTGTGTTCTTTACCGTATTTTTCCTTGCACTTCAATAGCTCTTTTCCTCCTTTTGGCTACATTGTTATCTTTGTTGAAAGTGAAGGCAGCTCTCTCAGCCTTCGTCTTCCCTCTTCTAGAAATCATCTTCTATTGGCTCTCCACACCCCTAATCAATTGCTTCGTCTTTGTTTGCCTTCACAGACTTCCTTGAAGTCATACCAGACAGATGTTTCTAGAGCCTGAGGAATGAGAACTATCCACAGTGGTACAGGCGAGTTCTCACCAAGTCTTTGCACAACACCTGCCTTTTCTGGAAATATCTTGCCTGACACACAAGAATGCATTTGCCTGGCTCACAGTCACCTTGTGATCTACTCATGCCTCCAGGAACATTTACCTACTCCAAACTGTAGCAGAAACTTGTAGCACTTCCCCTGACATTGGGTTACCTGATACTAGAGTATGGTTTTTCACACGTGGTTTATTGAGGTAGGGGCTCTCTTCTGACACAGCCTCAGCTGGCATGGAGTATGGGGCCTGTAGTAACATACCATGAGATACAGATTTTTCTGGTCCATGGATGCTGTGAATACCAGTGTGATGAAATTACTGATACTTTTAATAAAAGAAACTACAAAACAACCTTCTAGCATGCACTTGATAATTGGCTTGGCAAAACTGGTGCAGTAACTGCAGAGGGCTGCCAGTCTATGTCTACTCAGTTAAAGAAACATTTTGATACAAGCTCAGCGTGACAAGACAGGTCCTTGCGTGTGTCTAAATGTGGATCTGATGGATCAGCCGTCAGTGTGAAGCTAGAGATTAATTCCCTTGCCAGGAGTGTCCACTGTCCAGATGACTTTTGGAGAAAAGACAGTCTTCAAAGAACAAAGATTTCAAATGACATTTGAATCCTATTCAAAGGAGATTTATGAGCTAAAACCTATCCTTTGAGTTACATTTGAAAACAAACTGTTAGCCAGTGCATTTTCAGACCACACTTTCCTCTCTGCAAAGGGTTGCACAAGGCAAATGAACACTGACATAGCACATGCTGAACCGACTCACTATAGGCTGTACTAATTGCATTCCCATACTCTGGGGGAATATTGTACAGGAATGCAATCCTATAAATTGCACTCCACAATTGAAGAAGAACGTGAAGGTCTTTGAATGTGCCAGAAGAAGGTAGCAAAGTTGGTGATGGGCCTGAAAGGCAGGTATTGGGGGGAGCGGCCAAGGCACTGGGTTTGTCTAGCTTGGAGAGAAGGTGGCCAAGGGGTGACCTCATTGCTCACTACAGCTTCCTGAAGAGGGGAAGTGGAGAGGGAGGTGCCGAGTTCTCTCTGGGATCCAGTGACAGGATGCATATGAATGACTCAAAGCTGTGTCCCTCAGGGAGGTTCAGACCTGATGTGAGGAATCAATTCTTAAGCGAGAGGTTGGACAAACCCTAGAACAGGCTTCCTAGAGAGGTGGCCAATGCCCTATGCCTCTCAGTGTTTAGTTTCCCAGGTCTTCCCTCATACCCTTCTTGTAAACTGGAGTAACACTGTCTCACCTTCTGTCAGCAGGAATCTCCCCACACTCCCAAGACCTTTGATAAGAGATGAGAGGGGTCTTGCTAGCTCCTTCAGTACTCTGGGACATTTACAAGCCAATTTTGTTTTTATTTCAGCTCTGTGGCTTGTCTCATGTGTACAGAATGTTCCTAACTAGAAAAACTGCACAAGATAAACCCCCAGTTTTCCAAATCACCTGTTTTGCACTAGTACCAAGATGGGCTATTAATTTGTGGAGATCTAAATTTATATCTAGAGATGTTCAGAAAATCTCTTACATAATGATATTGCAGGACTTAGCAAGTGTTTGTAGCCATACTGATATGGGCAGAGCAGGAGGCAAATTCTAAAATCCTTACTTAGTATTTTCTTAGCTTTTATGCAAACATAACTACTGCTGAAGTCAACAGAAGGGCACCCAGGGAATACTGGGCAAGGTCTGTTCTCCACTTACTGATTTCTGACTCCTATTTCACCATTTATTTATTTTTATTGAATTTTGCTTCCTCCTTTTATTAGCTTGAAACAGCTGACAAGCCACCACCTGAAGCACTTATAAAAACAATGATAATACAAAGCAGCAATTTGTGGTCTATGATACAGGACCACTTAACTTCGCTCAAAAGAGCATGATATTGATTAAAAATAAAATAGAACAGTCAGGAAATAAAGAATATATAATAGGTGCAGTGTTTCAGCTAAGTGCTGCTTCCTTTCTGCTCAGCGGTAGTTTGTTATACTAAGTGCTGTACATTCCAAGGTGGGGTGATGGAGAGTGTGCCACTTAGGACATGAAGGAAGCAGTTTACCTCTGGAAGGCAGATGACCACCTGTGCTGTATGACACACACCACACTACAACTTGGTGAAATACTGGAATACATGCAAAAGATTCATTAAAATCAGTGGTTCCATGAGATTTGGGATCAAATATGTATTTAACTTAAACAGCAGTGTCTCCTTATTAGCAGAGCATAGAGGGTTGTCAAACTGTCTCTTCAGAAATGCTAACCAGACGTTTACTGTTAAGTTACTGCTAGAAAATGTTGGAACTGCATATGTTGATTCAAAATGCTCATCCTAGCAGGGAAAAGCACTTATGTCCCCAGCATACATTTTTTCCTGGAATGCATGTACACAGATCAGTGATTTCTGTCTTTCTGAATCTGCAGATCCTTAACAAATTTTCAAGGAAGACGCAGAGCTCTACATAGCAGACTTCAACCTGCCAATGAGAGGCCTGCTTCTTTCAGGTACCTTTTGCAGACCTCAGAGAGCACAAAAAAACCACTATGAGAGAGGCACAGCTATCTGTATGTGAAGAGACCCCACTGTCACAGCAGAAGGGAAATCTGTTTTCTCACATCCAGCTGAACTCTGCCTTACTGAAACCAATGCTTTGTCTTACCAGTAGGACAGCTGAATAGAAGCAAAAGGGTTTTTGAAGTCCCCACTGGTATGGTAAAGCCAGAATACTTCAACTCAAAAAAAAAATCTGAAAAGGTCAATATAGAAAGACTAAGACTACAGAAATGAAACCCTCTTAAAATTAACTTGAAAGAATGGAACGCAATTGGAACCTGCACAGTGAAGTCACTACAGAGAATACATGTTATAGTGTGTTTACACAAGTAGTCAGGGAACACAGCAATTAGTGCAAGTATTGTGATGTACCATCACTCAGCACGAGGCTTCAACTGAGCACCACCCTGGGTCATACCAGCACTATCCAGGATGACTGAACTGTGGGTCAGTCCTGAGGAAAATCTTGGCCTCAGAGAAGTCAAAGGGAGCTTCCCTACTGACTTTAATGAGATCAGGATTTTACCTAACAGGATTATATAGACTATGGCTTCTCTGACAGAGATACAAAATTAGTGAGCACAATAGGGCAGTGCCTCTGAATTTCAGTCAGGCATTTGATACTGTGCCTCATGAAAGCCTGCTATAAATATCAACTCATACTGCCTAAGACAGGAACACTGCTGCACTGATTGAAAGCTGCTGGCAAATGGCAATGGATCGAGCTGGGGAGAAGTGTCTATGACAACAGTTCTCAAACTTTCTTCTTGTATCCTAGAGGAAAGCACAGTCTGTGCCTCCACATTATCAGGAAGACGGCCAAAGGACACTTCCCACCCACCAAAGCAAGGGGTGCTTAACCATGAGATGGAGGGAGATGCCCTTTGCAAGGCTGAGCCATACCCAGTGGGTGTTTGCACTCAGTACTTTGCCTGACCTGAGATGGGCTCGGCAGCATCACCGTCTACTATCCTGGGATCCTGCCTGGCTCCTGTTCTGAGACCTCAGCCCTGGTGGACACGCCATGACTGCATTTACTCCGGTGTGTGTTCCAGGGATGAACTGGGAGCATTCTGCATGGCTTTCTCTGACTCCTGCCTCCAGCTAAGGCCCAGAAAAGTTCTGCTACTGACTCCAAGGAAGAGCAACAGTTTCTGGCTCCTGCTGTTTCCCTCTGCTTCTGCTTTGCAGTTCTGCTTGTCTCCTTCTCTGGCCCACATTTGTGGCTGCTACAGTATCTCCAAGTGCATTCCTGCCTCAGTTTTCTTCCTGCCACACTCCCTGCTCCCCCCTCAGCGTTGCTCCTGTATCATGAACAGACGAATTCTATGAAAAAAATTCAGGATAAAAACTTGGCAAATCTTGCTAGCAAAGATAACTTAGCTTGCAAACAGACTTTCAGGGTGATGGAATAACCCTAATGTCTACAATTAAACTCATAAATAAGGACTATGCAACCTGTAATATAAAGGCTCTGATCCTCCATCATGAACATTGACTAAAGGTTTTCTTTAGCAAGCAAGCCCAATGGATGCACATAACACTGTGCAACAGCAAAAGAGCCCAAAGGGTGATCCTCCTCAGGATCTTCCTGGTCCCGGGAGGCACTTGTGAGACACTCAGAAGACTTAAATACTCCTTCTTCCCCCATTCCCAACCTGATGAGTGATTTAAGACAAGTCATGTTGTACCTTTGTGCCTGTTTGTCTTCTCTACCCTTGGTGTTCCATGGAGAAACTGATCTTCTTTGTAAATGAATACAAAATGCAGGAGTGAAAAAACCTTGTGTCAGAACCAGGCAGAAGAAAATAAGGTAATGTGATTATAGAAGCAAGTATTTAAAAAGACAAAAACATGCATTTGAAAGGCTGTTACACAAGAGACATCCTCCATCTGCATGGGCGTATTGGCCACAGAGAGTACTACACTAACCACAGTTGCTTTGCACATCCCCTTTCAACCTCAGAGCTGAACCCATTACATGGCCCCTGGGAACACACATTCCCCGAGATCCACAGTTGGGTTACTGTTATGTATTGCACTGCAGCTGACTGTGGAATGAATAGTCATGCTGAGGAAAGCAAACAAGACAGCCTGCAAGGTCCTGGAGATCACTTTCAGCCATGAGAAAGCTTCTTTATTTTTATACCTCCTATTTAACTGCTAGCCCTTTTGTTTGAAAGCCACAACACCAGAGAACATATTGCAGGCATAGCACAAACACATCAAAGCAGTCAGAACAGGTAGCAGCAGGACATGTCTTCCAGATAACCATTAAAAGGAGCCTCGACCAGCTCCTGCATTTCAGCCAGGAACAGCTTCAAAAGGCCATGTTGGCACAGAGTGTGCACTCACTTGGAAGCGGGGTAGAGGTGGGTGTCTCTAGTTGAATCAGACACCTTCATGACTGAACAGACTCTGGGGGCTTTGGAAAACTGAAGGTTTTTGAACACCCCAAGTTTGTTAGCATGTTTTTAGGAATGGAAATTATCACTGTGCAGAGATGAAAAACACAAGCCATATTAAGCCACATTCAGAGAAAGGAGCTACAACCAGAGAAGGTAACTGAACAGATCAGGGCTGTAAATGTGTTCAAGCAGGTGGTGCTGTCAGGACAATGAGGCCTGAAGTAACAATAACCTTAGCCACAAAAGCAGAGATACCAGGAAGACAGCTGAACAGTCATGGAAGGCAGATGAGACTGGCCTAAGAACCCTGGACTAAAATCTGGGCTTGATATCTGACTTTGACATTGACCTTCTCTGCCTCCTGGGCAATTCATCTTGGTTGAGTTCCCTCCTCACTCAGAAAAGTCAGCAATCTGTGGGGAGGTGGAGGAGGGCATGACACACAATTTTCTTTTCACTCCTGATAGAGATGATCTTTGGCTTTAACTATGTGATTTAAGCTCCCTGCCACAACTCTTCAAAGACAAAGACACTGGAGTAATCATGTCACTAGGGTCAATATTTCAGACCCAAAGCAAGGAAACAGCTTCTTCTCTCACTGCAGTGAACATGAAGCAAAAAGCTCAAAAGGTCCACATTTATAATTTCATAGTTCGAAAACCTCTCTCCAAAGCCATGGGAAGTACGACCATACCAAGATGGTTCCCATGTCTCCTGGTAGCTGTTGAAGAATGCCTATTCATCAGCCTATGATAACCTAGAATCCAACAAACATTCCAGCCCACTTCAATTTTCCATCATTCAGAAGCAAGAACACTGCCTTCCTCCAACGTGGGAGAAAGGAATGCATCCTCCCCTGAGCTGCTTGAACATGTTATTCTCTATTGAACCAAGGCAGAATGTGCATTCAGGAACATTTTCACTTCACATTTACTTTACATGCATGAAGCTTTATCTCTGGCATGGAAAAGTAGGCACTAAACACATGATTTTTTTGCTGCACTGGCTTGAAGAAAGGCTGGTAGCCTCATTATAGATCTGCTTCTTGTTTGAGGATTTCTGCTATTCTCATGGAAACAATTCAGACATTTCTTCAGGAGCCCCAGGAAAGCAGCAGTAGCGCTCTGCTGCAGGAGTTCCATGTCCATGCAAACATCCTACCCTTAGTGCACAAGGGCTGAAGGAAGCATGGAATTAACACTCTTGAGATGGGATAGTAACATCACAGAAAGCACCAGCATTGACCATTTTGCTCCCTGATAATGCTGTCCTCAACACCCCTGTCATTTTTATCATGGGCAAGGACCAGTGCATTGAGCTGTCTTTGAGAGATCTAACAGTCATTGACCTCAACTGGCCAGAAATGTTGGCACATTCCCACAGCAAACCTCTGCTTGGAATCACCAAAGTAAACCCATACACGTAACGATTAGAGGTCTCATCTAGAGTGGGAAGGAAGACATGAGTAGGGAAAGAACTGGATCCACCCAGTCCTCCATGCCAACTTCAATCAAAAAGCTGTGTCAGAGCACACACTAAACATTCCCACAGAAATCATCAGCAATGGAAGATGGACAATGCCAAATTGTTACTAAACATCCTTCCTTGCTTCCTTTCTTTTTCTAGCTTCTGATGCCTACCAATCAATCTCTGGGTCCTGTTCCTGGACAGAATTCTCACACACACACCCTCCACCCTTTCTATGCACTTACCATAATGGTGTGATGTGGGAACAGGGCACGGACAGACTTCACAAACTCCACAAAATACTCTGAATAGCCGTTTGCCACATCCAGGCAGATGAATTTGATAGCTGGAATGGCCTCTAGAATCCTTGTTAACTTGTTCAAATCATCTTGTCCACTACCTGAGCTTGCTGCTACATGCTAAAAAATAGAGAGAACAAAACAGAGTAGTAGGTTGCAAAAACTGACATAAACACACACACAATTTGTATGTCTTTTCCTGCATAATCTTGGCAGGACTTGTGCTGGTAACTAGTGAAAAATCACACTATGTAATATGAAATAAATACCTTCCTGGGAAAATCAGTGTGCTATTTCTGTCTTGTTTAAATGATATAAAAGAGAGGGAAATTAGCATTTTAGCATTCATTCACAAGTGGATTGTCACAGGCAAATATAATCACCTGAGATCAATCAAGGTTCAGCCATACTCAACACAAACATAGATGAAGGCCTAACTTGGTATATTTCCAGCAAGTTAGAGTGGAAAATCTGGGGCACTGTCAGAGAGTAAAATTTAGGTCTTTAAGTTCACCAAGCACTCCTGTGATCTACAGAATCACAGAATAATTTTGTTTGGAAGGGTCCTCTGGCGATTTTGTAGTCCAATCCCCTTTCTCAAGCAGGGTCGGCTACCATTGAAAACAAGCAGATTGCTTCTTCATCTTCCAATAAGTTCTTTCCAAAAGAAAAATAGTTTCCACAGTTGTTGGCCTACAAAACCTCTGCAGAAATCCAAGATCACAGTGCAAGCCAGTATTTAATCACTAGGAGGTCCTATTCCAGTCATGTACCACAAAAAAGTTAAGTTTGAAAGTGTTCAGACACAGGACACTCTGGGGACCACTTTGTACCCTGTGGTGGCATGTAAGTAATCCTGACTGGCCTAAGTGCTAGGCTCACTTTCAGACAACTCTGTAATCAATAGCCTTTATAATATAATTCTAAAATGTGCCACAGGTAAAGATCCAATACAGCTGTGTGGTATTCTTTTCCATGCAGAGAAAAATCAAAAACTGCACTGAACTTTGAGCAGAAGAGGAGATAGCCAGGAACACTTACAGTGCCTCTCCTGGTACAGGGGCCTGCCAGAAGAAAAGAAGGAATCTGAATGTGGAAAAGTCAGAACTTAAGTCAATGTTTAAATTTACTAAATATAATGAGGCTAGGACCCTGTGAACAAGTGAGGCAGCACAGCCAGGAATAGCTCAAAGTGAGCTCTATTGCAGGAGAGTAAGTGGAAGACACACAAGCTCTGACAACTGCCAATGCTCATTCCTGCCTAGGCCCAGCACCTGGGCCACTCCATCCTGCAGACTCCAGATCCACCTGCACACCTGATGGCAAAGACTCTGCCCAGCACAAGGGTGTGCAGGGCCAGCCTGTGGTTGGGTTACTTGAAATTATTCATGTCTGTGCACTACCACAGCTCCCAACAGCAACAGAAGCACAGTACTCACACCTACTCCCAAGTATTTCCTTCTTCTTTGTTCAGGATACTTCTCTGTTTCCATTCCAGGCATATATAAACTTTGCTTTTTTGCATTTTAATATAAACACTTTTGTAATGGACTCACATAGCTGTTGTTTTAAACCAGGACAAGCCACTTCCCTTGATGAATTTAAGAATAGCAAATATCTTCATTCCCCAAAACCTCACTTGACAACGGTTTTCCCAAGAGACTCCCAGTGCATGTGAGTTCAGAACAAAGCAATAAACCATAATAATTTACAGTAGAAAAATGTACCTCAAGGCATTCTGGGTGATTGGCAGCAAACAGTTTCCATTCTTCCAGAGAATAATGCTTGTGAATTGCAGTGAACATTGCATGCTAGCAAAAAACCAAGAGAACTGATATTAATGTCCACATTAGTAATTTTTCCCTCAGCTGCAAAAAAAGACATTAGAAAATCCGCTTTTAAGTATAGGCTCATCCTGCTTGGAAGAAACAGTAGCAGCAAACAACAGACCAGGCAACCGTAAACAGCTCTTCAAAAGGCTGGCATACTTAGCCAACCTTTCAGGACCAGGTTTATGATATGTTCCATTAAGCTACTGTCAGTATTTTGAATGTGACAGAGCCTCATTAACGTAGAAATTGCTGCAGCTTTATCCCGTAAGCTACACTTTCAAAACTTGTCAGCTAATATTTCTTTTCTGGCAGGGAACACAAAGGGACCTCAAAAACTAAGCTCTAGAAGCTCCACCTGAAGCTGAGCTACACCCAAGATGGAAGCTTCCCAGTATGGAAGCATCTCCACTGAAACTTGCTTATATCAGGAGCCCTGTTTTTGTTCTGGAGTTTTAAATTCATGTTCCTCTGTTCTCCAACAAACTTAGATAAAAATTAACAAAGGCTGCTCACTGTCACCCAGCAGCTTCCCAACTGTTGTAGAAATGAGAGTCGAGACTTACTTTTGCCATAACCACAGCCATTTCAAACGTCCCCACGGTGTCCATGTTTGCCACTATAATGGGAATTCCTGTGTATGTCTGCTTGGAGTTACGGAAGGTGAAGGTGCGCGTGAGGTCGACCTGCAATGAACAGACACACATTCTTTTAAATAACTGATTGTAATCGAACACAAGTTTTTGCTGCAGATTTCAGATACAGCACGTTTAGACAGAGCTTCTTGATTTTCCTCACATTTCCTGTTCCTTTTGTTCCACTATTACATCATTAATTCTTTTTTAAAACTTCTGCCTTCCAAACAAGAAAAAAAATTTAAAAGAATGTTTTCTGCATTAAATAGAGCTCTTACTTAAGAAAAAGAATCAAAATAAAATTTAAAAAAGGAGAAAGAACAAGGCAGAAGGACTTGGAAAGAAATGACAATGAGGATGCTGGGTTATTGCATACAGAAGTAATCTCAGCTGTTTGTATGGCTGCCTGAGAAACTCAAGCTTAAGTCCTAACTCCACAGAAGTCAGAATTGCAGCTTGCTCCATCTCCAGGGCTTAGAGGACTTTGTCTCTATTTAGGGTAAATGACAATATAATAAAGTATGCTCTTTTGGTCATGGTTACCGGCACTCTCGCCATACACTAAGAACAATCATACCTTGCCTTGCTAAACCAAGAAGCTGCTAGTTTCTAAGTTAATGTCTTAAAACTGTATCCGCCTTCACCTTCAAAGTTATTTCTTCTTCAGCACCTTCAAATGATCATGGTAACATCAGGCATTTTTTTTCCTTACATCTGCAAGAGGTATTATCAAATTAGATCGGTTCCCACTGGCCTACCTAGGATCTTCCTATCTAGGAGAAAAAAGCTCAAAAGGAGAAAAAAAAGAAATGCACAACTGTAAGATATTAGTTTAGTCTCTAGCCACAATGAAGGCTCCTTCACTTTTCATTAATCCTCACTGCAACTTTAACCCAGTAACATTTGGAGACCTGAACTAAACTGAAATCCATCACCAAAAAGAAAGCAACAGAAAAAATATAGGATTTTTTTACTATTTATTTAAAACACACTTTGAGCACTGCCAAATTGCAGGCTAGATTCTGATTAATATTGTGAGGGATTTATTACTGGTTTGTATAAGAGAAAGAACTTTGTGCCTCAGTGATAAACTGTGAATCAGGTTCTCATATAAGCTCATAAGTGAAGGGTCACTTTAGTGAACAATCTAAGATATATCTTAATGGAGACTCTCCTTTCTCCCATTTACTATCAGAGGTCTAATTCTCCAGCCATCATGGATGACAAACCATTCTTACAGGAAATTTAGTTGCAGCTAACATTAGAAAATAATACAAAGAAGATAGGTATGAAACAAGTATGAAAGTTTAATTTACTTTACTCCCTCTTAATACAATGTATTGACTAGAACCATAGAGGAGGGGGAGAGAGGGGGGAAACAAGAGTATCCCACAACCAGTTCCACACAGATACCAGCACCAGAACCACTGCCTTACAGTTTTACAAAGGAAAAACATCTCTTTCAAAGGAACTTCAGAAAGGAGAAGAGCTGTGTTTCAGAAAAGACATCAAAATATTCCAAAATAGACACTCACAAGACAAGGCAAGAACTTGCCTTGTAATTTTTTTAGTCCTTCACACCTTTAGCATCTCCAATATCCCACAGCAGTAAGACAAATTTTATGTTGCATAAAAACTACAACCTTTGCCCGGTAATTACATTCAGTGCTTCTTCTTGTTTTATGAGAGACAATTAACAACCGGTGCTCAGTTTCACCTTTTCCATTCCACTCCTCATTTCATGGACTTTTAGCATATCCTCCACAGCTGACTCTTCTCCGTATCAAATTATCCTAGTATGTTTAGGTTTTTCCTCATGTGGAAATCAGTCAACACTGCTGATCATGTTGGCTGCCATTCTCTCTACCTATTTTAGCAATTTGTGCTGTTCTTGTGGACTTATTTAAATTTACAAAATTTAAATTAACGACTTCCTACAGGACACTTGTCTGGTGAACTTGTAATGGACAGAGTGCATGAGTAAGCCCAGCCAAGGCAAGAACAGGCTATGTGAGTACCAAGACCTCACAGACAGATAATGTTGCTCCCACTCCCATCCTTGCTCTAACAAATTTTGATATTTGAATTCAAGCATCACATTTTTCTGATATCTTTCCAAAAGGAGAAAGCAACCATGGAAAACAAAGAGCAAGGAATCAGAAACAAATATCAACATAGCAAACATCCCAAACTGTCTCTCTAGGAAGCTGACTTAACTCTAGTCACTGCATAAAAAGCTATCCTTGCGCAAAACGAGGCATTCACACCAGAGAAGCAGATGCTTGCTGATATAAGCTTCAAAGCAGCAGCTTGCTGGGTAACAGGCACTGTAGTATGCTGCCTCTGTTCCTCTGCCAGAACTATTTATTTATATTCTTGTTTTGAAGCAGACTGGGGCTGTCCATTTCAGATCTGGCTCTCACAGACTCTGTTTATCCCTGTTGCCACAGCCTCAGTGATGGTGTCCAATTTCTTAACCTTCATCGGTTTTCACTGACCCCCTCACGACACGCACTTTTTCTCATCTGCAACGTTTTAACAGTTCATCACAGCTACCCGTTACAACCCTGCCATATCAGCTCATGTTCCTCCTATCGTTTTCCCTTCCCAGCAGCCCTTCTTTCCACAGCCTGCACGCTGCTAAATATACAAAACACTGCACTTGAAGGAGCCATGTGCCTGCCACTCACTCGGTGGAGCACAGCTCCACCTGTTTGCCAGGCCGGCACAGTGAATTTTAAGGAGAGATCCATAGGTCCCCAAGCAAATGGCTCAAAAGTGCCCACAGGCTCTATGTGCAGCAATGGCATACGATGAGGAGTTACTTGGCTGGGACACTGTTCATGGTAAATTAAAAATTACTTGCCAGAAATCAACTTTCTACTGAGAGGGCCTCTCTGATCTTACACCTCATGATGGCAAAGTTGTTCGTTGTTACCCCCAAAATCCCTGGGCATAGGCACATAGTAAACACAGCCTCCCTGCTTCCCTTTCCCTTTCTACCTCAGTCTCTCTAACAACTCCATGTCCCCTGGAGAAAGCCTTAATCCTCTTTTCATCCCCCAATACAACATAATTCCTTCTTTAGTCAAACTAAATCCTTTGTTAACCTTGGGGGTTATGTGGGGTAAACGAGAAGGCACCTTCGATCCTGAAGCAGCCATCTTTTTTTGTGGTGGCAATCGATCCTCATGGGATTGATTTCCTGGGGTCTTTCCCGATCCCTGATGAGAGAGAACTACAGCACTGTTCCGGCTAACAGTGGCCCTGGGCCAGCAGGGACACAGAGCCCCAGGGGGACCCCAGTGCTCCACACACGCAGGTCACAAGGGGGTTAAACCCAAGCGAGGGTGAAACGCACCCATCGCCCCAGGTTTGATGGGATTTCCCTTAGTACTCCCCATGATGGGGTTCCAGCCCGGGGCACCCTGCGCACTGGGAAGCGCTCCCCAGCGTCTTCGCGGGGTTTGTTTTGCAATTATTTTTTTAAAGAGCACATCAGCTCCTCGGTATCAGCACCGCCCACAGCCCCCGAGGCTGAGGGCAATGCTGCCTGTCAGGTGGCATCACCGGCTTCTGCCGGCCCAAGCTGCGGGGCGGGTAACCGGACACCCCTGTCCTGCAGCGCTGCCGCTTCGCCGCCGACGCCCCCTCCGAAACCGGAGGTCAGCCCCCGCTCAGCCCCGCAGAGGCACCTGTTAGGAGCAAGCAATCTCCCACTGCCCCCCTTATATTTTAGCTTGAGGAGCGAGGGAGGCCAGCGCGGCACCGGCTTGCGGCACCTGCCGCCCCCCGCTCCGCCGGGGCCGCGGGGGGACACGCCACGGGCTCCGCAACCCCGGCCACGTCCTCCCCTCCTGGCAGCAGCGGCATCCCCCCGCCACGCAAAGGGCGTCCCGATCGGGGAGGGCATTGCTGCTATAGACCGGGAAACAAAAATAAAGCAGGGGAGGAAGGCGGGTTAAGGAAGTTAAGCGTTGGGGGGGACGGGGGGGGAAAGCATGCTGGGTTTGGATGTCCCCACCTCTGATCTGCTTTTGAGGCTGCTCCTTTTAGGTCTGACCAGGACATCTTTAAAGTCCAGTTTGAGGTCTGCGTCTACCCGGGGCATCTCGCTGGGGTGTCGGGGTGCGGGGGCCGGGGCTGTCCTGGCGGCGGCAGTGGCGGCCCTGCTGTGCTGGCTGCACCGCCCCGCCCGCAGAGCCGAGCCGAGCCGAGCCGCGCCGGCCAAAGCCCGCCAGCCGCGCACCGAGCGTATTTATAGGGCGCGGGCACCGGGCCCCATCGCTTTATTAGGCGAGGGCTGTTTTTAGCCGAGCGGCCGGCCGGGGCCGGCCCCTGCCCCTTCCCCCGCCGCAGCTACCCCCGCCTCTCCGCCGGGCAGCGTGCGGTGGGGGGCAGACGGGGACGCGTCGCCCGCCCGCAACCGCCCCGTGCGGGGCGAGGCACCGGCGGCACCGCGGCGGCCTTAAGGGCAAAGCAAGGGCAGAGGAAATGGCGCCTCCATGTGACCGAGCGGGCCCCGGCGCCGCCGGTACCGGGTGCGGGAGCCCGGCCGTGCTGGGTGTCTGCTGCAGGGCTGAACGAACATCTTGGCCTCCCTCTACCTTCCACCGAACAGGCGGGGGCTGGCGGCGCTCCCCAACGCTGTTAGGGCTGCTGCAGCACGGCCCAAAATGCTGTGCCTCCAGCCACAGAAAAAACATAGCACTTAGTGTAGCTGGGCTTTCGTGGGAATCCCGCTTCCCGGGTGCTCTGCTCTGAGCCCAAACTCGGCCCCCTCCCTGCCCGGCATCTGGTAATACTGGGGCAGAGCTCGGCTCCCAGTCGCACTGCAGAGGGCCAGAGTGTGGTTTTGGCGTTAGAGACGTTGAGAAATGTGCAGCTGGTTGGTCATAGAGTGGTCAGAGCACCAGCCACCTGCAGCTGCCTTAGTAATTTCCTATTTCACTGCACTTAGAGAAGCAACAGGGAGCTTTTCTGTTTGGTTGGTTTTTTTTTTTTTTTTTCCGAGCATACATGAGGCTGATTTGTGACTATTTCCTCCATTTTCAATGGTGCTAGCCACGGTTCAACACACAGTCACAAACCACTCATAGCAGCAGGATTGCACGTGCTGAGTCCATCTACATCTGCTGCCAGAGGGATCAATACAGGGTTGCCAGATACTACATGAGATGACTTCCACAGGAGCTTTGAGCCTTAAAGTCTATTTAATTATGAAGTCAGTGGGTAGTAAGACTTGGAGTTCTTTGAAAGACACATGAGCTAAGCCTTGTTAGTGACTGGAAACTGAAGCCTGGGACAGTTCCTCAGACACATTGCAGGAGGAGGTAGCACTCTCTCCTTTATCTGAAAGTTACATTCGTCTAGTCAACACCCTGCCTCCCGCAGAGCTCTTTTACACCTCTTTGCCCAAGTGTCCCAGATAATCCAGTATGACCAAGCATGAGCCAGGGGCTTTACACAGAAGGCAGGGCATTTGAGTGCTTGCAGTTTTGATTGTCCAGGTTGAGAGGCCTTGAATCTGGGACTTTGGAACTTCAGATGATGTTCCAGGAGAGCCTTGCCATTGTAGGTATTTCCCACAGAGATATTCAGGGAAGAGGACTCTATAATTAGTCTCATCTGCATAACAGAGGCCACTCATTTGGTGTTTTCTCCACAATATAACGGAACTATTAAAACATGTTTTTCAGACAGACATATGTGCCACCATTTACTGCTAAGTAATAGGAGTACTTATGAGAATGGGTCCTTTGGAAGTGGCATGTCTGTAGCAGAGGACTGAGAATGGAAAAAAACAAATGCCTTCTGTCTGTGCCTAGCACCATGTCTTCCATTTGCCCTCATGGCAGGCATGTGATGCTGAGAAGAAAGAAAGAAGCCGCTGCGCTGTGAGTTCAAAAGGTCAGCACTGTTGTTAAGAGTAGGAGATTGAGGCTACAGTGATATGTGTGAGCCACAGAAAATGCATGCCTGATACTGTTTATAATTTCCAGTATTTTAGTGTCCACTCACAGAGCTCACAGTGCTATTTCCCTGCAGATCACAGTATCTTCTAATATCCAGTAATTCCCCATATAGACATACTAACAGACTAGTTAGGTGTCTCAGATCAGCTTGAGTGTTCTTTAAAGCTTACAAATTCTCCAGTTTCTTACTTCAAGATGTATTTTCTGTAATCAAAATTACGTTTTCTTGCTGAACCACCTCTGTTTTTTTCATTGTCCTTTCTGAAGTATGGACACCAGAGGGGACACGATCAATAATCACATTAATATCATGTCCAAAAATGAAGATCACCTCTTATGTATCTTTGCTATTCCTCTTTACACTTGAGATATACCTGCCGTGAGTGATCCCATATTATCTCTTTCTGCTATGGAAAAAAGAGCTGTTCATCTAGGCTGTATGCAGTTTAGTCTTCAAGTGCAAATGAGCCATCACTGATTTCAAATTTAGCATATGTAAATGATTTTTTACTTTCCTTCAGAGTTCTTCTTTTCTCTACTTCATTGTTTTATATTTATACTTAAAAGCAGATGGAACAATTCACTCATAAGAGAACTGCTCAGCCACTGTAACTGAAAAGACCAATGCCAGTGTTGCTTTGTAGGTCTTCTAAAAGTTTTCTAGACTTAGTGTTTTTGAGAGGAGGAAAAAGTGATCATTATAATGCAAATAGTTACTACTGTGTCTAAAGCCTATTATTAACAAAGACTGTTGACCTTGTGTTTTTCATCCTGTTATTTTAATTGTAAATACTGTTGTATCTAACAGTATAAATTAGTTCACAAATGGGACTTGGTAACAAAGGACGTGGAAGAGGCTGAGGTACTCATTGGCATCTTCACCTTGGTTTTCCTTGGTAAGATTTGTCTCAGGATTCCCAGGCCCCTGAGACTCATCAGAAAATCAGGAGTAGTGAAGACATCCTCATAAGAGCAGGATCATGTGGGGAGGGGGAAGTCCTGAGGGCTAGAAAAAGCAAGTATCAGTCCTGTCTTTGAGAAGAGCAAGAAGTAAGGAAGATCTGGGCTAGTCAGCTTCACTTCTTGCCTGAGAAGGGGGCAGAGCCAATAATCCTGGAGACCATTTTCAGATGAATGAATGAAGGACAAGAAAGACCAAAGGTAGTTGGCATGAATTTATGATAATAAAATCATGCTCAGCTCACCTTCTAAGATGAAATTACTTTTTCAGTAGATGAGGAAAAAGCAATGGCTCTTGTTTGTTTTGACTTAGGCTTTTGACAGATTCCAAATAACATTTTTGTAGGCAAACTTATGAGGTGGGGACTAGCTAAAAGGACAGTGAAGTGGATTGAAAACTGACTGAACTTTGGGCTCAAAGGGTTGTTATCAGTGACATTAAGTACAGCTGGAGGCCAGCTATTTGTGGTATACCAGGTTAATTGTATATGGCATTAAAAACACCTCTTTTTATCAATGCCTAGTATTTTTCTTATTTAAATAAGAACACTTCCTCAGTAACTCCTTGGTTTTAAAAGAAGCATTCAGTGATAACCTGGAAGTATGAGCACTTCTAAGCACCAGAAACACTTTTTGGGTGAATGCTTAATGATGTTGTCATTATTTGTCAAGAGAAATTCTTGTCACAGCAGATATACAGCTAACACAGTTGAAAGCACATGCTTACGTCCTTGCTGTGGTTCCTAGGAAAATACTATAGCCTCATATAGCTCCATACAGAGAGCCTGTAACACAAGTAGCATGCCTGTTTAAGGAGTGTGGTGAGCACTAGTGAAAGCATTGCTCAGCTGGCAAGTGCTCCCACAAACTGTGTGTCACAACTTCCCAGCAAAATCCCATATCTGGAAAGAACAACATGCTGCAGGACATGTGTGATGAAGATCTTTCACTCTTAAGGAGAAGCAGTACATTTGAGGAAAGAGCCTTGTTTTGCTTAGGAGAAATGTAAATCCCTTTTATTATTCTGTTTGAGTTTGGGCCTTGTCTGTGCTGAATAGCATTTCCCAGTGGATGGATCAAGAAATGTAACTCAGCAAACCCTGCAAATGCAAGCAGATTTCCTTTGGTTGTGGAGATAAGGGTGTTCCTCTGAACTGTATCGGTATTATTACAGCATCTACACTAAGGCATTTGCTGGCCTTGATAGCAACCAGAAATGGGAGGAGTGGAGCTGACACCCCTGCCTTTCATAAGTGTGCCAAGCAAATTTCAACTACATGCATGAAGATCACTTGTTATGAAGAAACTTGTATGCCATAAGTATTTTCATTTAAATTTGAAGGTCTTAGAGGAAAAATAATCTTAGTTGCTAATCATCAGCTAAATCCCAGGCCCACACTGAATTCAGTAGGACAGCTTTTCGTTCAAAGTATAGTTTACTTAGGAGTAAGTGACAGTATCCACTCCTATTTGATTTCAGCAGGTTTCAAATGTTAATTATAAGTAATCACAGCAATCTATAATTAATGCAACTTTGACCTTCTTTGGCTTATGAAATATGCTTAGGGTCTGTCCGTACTGATAAGTAAAGTGGACCACACCAATCTGTCCCTGCAAGGCAAGAGACAGAGTGTGGCTCACACGTAGCCATTTAGGTGCCATATGTGAGTTTCAAGGGGTCTCACTCAAACTGCATATTGGAAACAGTTTGATGCTGTTCCCTGAACTGTCCTCAGACTACTTGGAGGAGGGGTAACTGTCCAGGTTGTTCAAGGGAGTGTGATTCTAATAAAAAAATATGGACTATTGCATTGTAGAGCTTCTAGCTGGGTCCATGCTCAGGTCACATTTGGTTTACTATTGGACTTTACTGGCATGGAAGTTGTTTGCAGATTTTTTTTTAAATGGTCAAAACCTGTTGTATCCTGTCCATTGTGAGCTGATACTTCTGTTAATTACAGAATTACAGCTCTATGTACTGTAAAAGACAGTGAGATTCTCTCTGTGGAAATACTAAGTCATCTCACAGAATGTAACAGGTATTCTGTTGCTGCTACATAGCTTTACATAAGGAGCCAGCCTCTCCTTAGCAGTGCCCACTGGTAGAACAAGAGCAATGGTCATGAGCTGAAACACAGGAAATTCTATTTGAACATTAGAAACCACTTTTTTTTCCTGTGAGGTTGGACTACATGATCTTGGAAGGTCTCTACCAACCTCAGCCACTCTGTGATTCAGTGGTTCCATACATTACTTCATCACTGCAGGACATCTTCCCCTGCAAGATCTCAAGAGCCTTTGAAAAATCTGATAATTACATAGTTCATTTGGTGGTCATTTGATGGTCAAATTAGTAAAGCTCATTTACATAAGAGAAAGGCATGGAGAAAGGCATGGAGAGAAAAATTTAAGGATGAAGCAAAGTCCTATTCAAGTTACACATTGGTAACTCTGATTATGATTTCACACTGGCTTTATAGCAGTAAGATGCCACTGACTTTGGTGGAGTTGTCCCTACTGAATACCACTGCTGGGAGAAACAGGCTGGAGAGTAAACTCATCAGAGACAAGTGTTGATTTGGCATTAATACCACTGCTGCGAGAAGAAGCTGAGCCCATGTTTTCACATCTGTTTTCCTCTAAAATCATAAGACAGCCTGGCTACTTGGCTTCACCATCTCAGATTGAGGCGGTGAAGGTCTTTTGTCTTGGATGGACATAGGCTGATTTACCAGGCTTTTCCAAAACATACTAGACCAAATAGCAACCCCAGTGAGGTAGCAAAACTGCCTCAGTAAATAATTATATTCACAAATAAATAAATAAAAGCAAGAATGCACAGTTGCAGAAGGATTTGGGCAGAGAAGAACTCAGCAAAAATAAACTTCTAGTATTGCCTGTGTACCAGCTGATGATTTTTTTGCCAGCAAATCACCTACTGTCATGACAGTGCATAAGAATTTAACCACGTTACAAGCCAGACTCAACTGGGGCTGGCCATACCCTCTCCTTCCCTCAGTGTTTGCACTCCAGCTTGGATGCAGGCTTGCATCTGAACTTCATCCATTAATTGTAGCCTAGAAACTCCCAAGAATCCAGTGTCAATTCAACCTGCTCATGTAAATAGAGTAAAATACTGAATTCAAGAAGCAATTTTGCATAAATGTTTTTCTCGCCAGCAGCTGATTTTACGGGATGCAACAGAGCAGTCACAGGACTGCCGAGGCAGTGCACATACTAATATTGCTGTTCTGCCTCTTTATTTTTAATGTAATACCTAGATCAGTGTGCTGCTTTCTTCATATTAATCTGTTGCATGTGGAATTAGCGAGTTGTAGGCTTATACCCGAGTTTGTGTTACTCAGGACCAAGGTGGTTAACACAGAAAAGAAAATAATGTCTAGTTTTCTTGCACTTAACACCACGGATTTGCTCAGTCTCTTGAGTGTAAGTCAGACTTAGATTCTGAAAGTCCATTTCCTCCTATGGAGAGGGGTCAGGACGTTGCCTATTCTAATCCTGGCACTTGTGGGTTTTTTGGTTTGGTGCCCAAAGCCTGTTTGAATAAGCACACTGCCACTGCTTGATGAAAGAAATGAAAAGCACAACATTAATTAAAAAAGCCCCAACCCATTATATAACCAAATGGGATTTTCTTCATTTTCGGGGCTTTCCTTGACATTTTTGTGTTAGGTGGAAATGTTGCTACAAATTTTAAACTGGAGAAATGCTTCTGAACTGTGAACATCTGGTAATGAATAGCTTTCAAATCCAATTTAATCTTTGGAAAAACGAAACAACTTTGCTGCCCTACTGCACCATCTACAGGCAGAAAACCCCCATGCTCATGTTACAAAATGTTTTAACTCTTTCAAGCATTTTCTTTGATCGTTGCAATTAATACATAAACCCGGAATTTTTCTCTTTTCATCTTAATTAGTATGAGGGCTTTATGCCTTTTGTGTGTAAAATGACATTTCCCACAACTTTAAATACCTTGTACACTTGGGCCAGGGAGCTGTGCCTCTGCAAACCTTGTGTTAATTTGGATCTTATCATGGGATTGTAGAAAACAAAATTGGCTTGGTCCTTTATTGCAGTTTAGGCATTTAATGGGATGTAGATAAAAGCTGTTGCATTTATCAGCTGTCACACCCTTTTTCATAAAAACACCTACATAGGGATTATGATTAACATCAACTCGGTTGTCACCACTATGCCTTTTTTACCCATGATTCCTCACTGGCTAGAGTTAAAGATATTCTTAAAATGACCTAGAAAATGCTGCTTCCCTTTCCCACAGCAAATAAAACCCTGCTAAATATTCTTGTATATCATTATGATAAAACGAGAAGGGAAAATTTAATGCCTGAGCTTGTAAAATATGCTCTAGTTTTGCAAGGCTGTTTAAAAAGTGAATATTATTAGCATGTGAGGCCACAGTAGCTGCACATCTGTAGCTGCTGTTAGCTTAAATCTAACATGTGGTTTGGATGCCTACGTTCTTTAAGTAATTGAATAGGAAAAATACGACATGAAACTGATGGATCGAATCTCATGAACTGCCCTCCTCCTTTTTAGGAAGAAAGCAGACCTTTTTTAGTTGTTTTCAGCTTCCTGAAAAGATATGTGTTTAAAAAATTATATCCCAATGAAATAACATCCTTACTAGTGGTAAATAGATATATGCATTCTGTCAATAAAATTTGAAGGAATTTATGTGATTTTGTTTTGGTAGGAGAACAAGGGCCTAAACTCAAGATCACTTATCTACTTGGATTTTAGTCTCATATGTAGTGCCTCTGCTGGGAAATCTGTGGAGCAAGAACATTATTTGATGCTGGATATGCAGCATCCAGAGGCAGTAAGGCATGGATCCCGATTACAGTCTTTTTCCATTCATATAATGAAGAGTTCTGAAAATACTGCATGTTTTTGGTCTGTTCTTCCACATTTTTGCCTAGAAAATTATTATTTTACATTTTGATTTGTGCCTGGCTCTCTCTTCTTTTTTTCCTGAGCTGCTGTGCAGCAGTGCTGGTTTCTGATGTTAAGAGAGCTGGCATGTTTCACCCCATCATCCGTATTCAGCAGAGGCAGAAGTCACTTCCATATGTGGTTTGTGGAGTGTTTTGGGATTCTTTCAGGATGAAAGGTGTGATATAAATATAAGATACTGTTCATTCCTTTTTTTTTCTGCAGCACACATAGTACTAACAAGTTATCCTTTCATCTTGAGCTCCCCTGACTAAATTGTCAAACATCTCAGTAATACCATGAACGTTTGCTTCAGGCACAGTCATAATCACTATTCTGTTAGCTCCATCCTTACAAAAGGATGGCTATTCTCCAGGGACACAGTTGACTCTCCTGCTACCAAATGCTTTTTCTTACCATCCTTGGTAGCTTCTCTTACAGTTCCCCTTGAGTTTCCTTGCTTCGGTCTAATCCTCCAGATCTCATTCGGGTCCCATTTCCCATATTTGTTCACCAGCAGTACATTGTTAAATCTCTGCTGATCCTGTATCCTGAGCAAAAAAGGACCATAAAGGATACTTCTTTGGACTTCTGAGTCCCTCCCTCCCTCCCTTCCTTCCTTCCTTCCTCCCTCCCTCCCTCCCTTCCTTCCTTCCTTCCTTCCTTCCTTCCTCCCTCCCTTCCTTCCTTCCTTCCTTCCTTCCTTCCTTCCTTCCTCCCTTCCTTCCTTCCTTCCTTCCTTCCTTCCTTCCTTCCTTCCTCCCTCCCTTCCTTCCTTCCTTCCTTCCTTCCTCCCTCCCTTCCTTCCTTCCTTCCTTCCTCCCTCCCTTCCTTCCTTCCTTCCTTCCTCCCTCCCTCCCTCCCTTCCTCCCTTCCTCCCTCCCTCTGTGTTTAGATGGCAATGGCTCTGTCCTCTTTAGGCAGAGCACTGTGTGGAAAGCAGTAATCAGCCTCTCCCTAGCTCCTAGGTGCTACCTAAGCAGCACCTCATTCTCTTCTCAGAGAGAGGCAGAACACAATTGCTTTTCTGAGCCCTTCTGCCCAGCTCTGTGGGAAAGGGAATAATTAGCCTCGTTTAGCTACAGGGCCAGCAGCTCCTTGCGTTCTCTGCCCTCCCCTCACTTCACCCCAGTGTTTTAGAGCTGCAGCAGTGCCTGGGTAAATACAGCTGAGCAGGTGGCCACTCCCAGCTGTGCCCACATTGCCGCTCCCTGCTCCTTCTCTGGTGCTGCCCTGACACCCACCCAAGGCTCCACAATTGGCCCTTGAGAGCTCTGATGGGGAAAGCAGAACATGAAGGGGCACTTCCTCACACTCCCTCTTTTTCATTCCTCATTATTTTAGCTCAATTAATTTGCTCTCATGTTCCTGAACCCTCTTGCATTCAACTTCAGGCTATGCAGGCTACTTTTCCCCCTGACACACTGCCGTCAGGTGGTAGGTAATATGTAGCTCACCAGAGCAAGAACTTGTCAAGAAAATCAATGAGCTGCTGTGACCCTTGGGGTCAGGCAAACAAGTCTTGTGGAGTTTGTTAAATGAGGTATGGGGCTATGCTGTCATGTGAGGGATAATATAGGAATAAATAAATGTCTATAAACATTCAGATTTCTGATACTTGAAATGATCCACTTCAATCACTGTGTCTGGTGCCCAATTTAGTAAAAACACATCTTTCTTTACTTCTGATTACTTTCCCAAGCCACCATTTGTGCTGGAATGTAGCAGGCTGATATATGTCATGGCACATAATCTAGCTTCCCTCACTTCCCTAAGTGTACAGTGGGACTACATCCGTAGGACCCAGTGGTGGTGTCATCATATAAAACTCATGTGTGTATGATCAAAGGAGTCCTTGTTTTTCTTTCCCCACAGCTCATAACAGAGCTCAGAAATACAGAACCATTTTGATATTTAAAAACCATTTGATATTTAATCAGAACAGAAGCTTGGCATATGAAGAACATGGGCATATAGCTGAGCTGAGCTTTGGGAGACATTAAAAATGAATTACGCTGATAAAGAACAGCTGTATTCTTACATCAGAAACCATGGAGACAAATAATTAATTTGCCTTCATTAATTTCCCAATTCTTTCCTGGCAAAAAGTCCAGAAATGCTTAGACTACAAATCTAATTGCCATGAAGTGAGTGTATGTATTAAGAGACTGTATCAATTATTGGGCCATCAGGTGTATTTATAAAAGCCAATTTCTGCTCTTGCAATGTTAAGATCCCTGCTCACCTCCACCTACCTTGGGTCTTTTTTGTTGCCAACTAGCAGGAAATCTGGAGAAAAGAAGGTGATAAAATGTTGACGATCATTTTCTTACTTAATGAGTCTGTTTCTGAACCTTGGCTGAGCAGAGCTGCGTGCAGCTGTGAGGTGGAAGAGGGAAGCAGGGTACGATGTTAATTCCGTCTTGAAAGACAGCACTATGGAGGCCACAGTATATTTGTCTCCCTTGACATTCTAGACTGTGGAAAATAGTAATTCCTAGGTTTAAATTTGGTGGCTCATGTGTGGTTTAAATAAAATAAATAAATCAAACCAATTGATCAGGTAAGTGTGGGAGTTGAGTTTGGTGTCAGAAGAGAAGGGTACTGCAGGGATGGTGGGGTTTGTACCCAGTGTTTTTGAAGGAGTGACAGAGACTCCACTTACCATGCTGAAGAAGGACACTGAGCCCTTGCTGTCATGAGGAGTGCACACTGGAGGGCAGGGAAAATGCTGGGACACACTCAGCTGCCCCTGGCTTCCAATGAGCCAGCCCATGCAACAATCCCTTCCAGGAGGGGGCTTGCCTCTGTCTTCTCTGCCCAGCAGTGGCCTGTAACGGGATGTGTAGTAGTGGGCTTGTTTGGAGGGAAAATACATTCAAGGCTTTGTCTACCTTGTCTATGCTTCAGGTGGAGCCTTCTGTCTATGCCTCTGATGCTGGAGTGTAATGTGGGTTTACATTTGGAGAAAGATAGGGACATACACATACAGAATATAAGTACATACAGTATATAAGAAAGCTTTACATCACAAACACTCCTGTTGCACCAAGCCTACAGACTGAGGAAAGTTTTAGGAACTGATAGATATTCAAAGGATAGAATGAGACTCCTGGGAAATGCAGGCTAAACCTCTGCTGGTGTGGCTCTTCTGAAGGATATAGACCTTATATTTATAATTTATTGAGTGCTTTTGGATGAGTCAAATTTTATTTCAGTGGCAGGCAGAACAGAAATCTTGGCACTTTTTTTGTCATGAAGCAATCTTGACAAGTATATATGGCTGGTACTTAAAAATTTCCTACTGTGTCGTTGAAACACTTCCAGGCATCATTTAATCAGGTGAAGGAGATCTTAGCTCACTCCTTGTTCTCATTCAGTTTTGCCAATTACAGCTTGTCTAGAATTTTGTCTCCTCTTACTTGCAAACGTCTCTTCAATTCTTGCTAATTTCTGCAGCTAGACCAAGTGATTAAAACTGACCTTTCTGGCAGGCACAGTATGTGCTCTCTGTCTATGCACCATGCTGACTGTGCTGGTAATCACTGTGAGCCCTCCAGCCTGCCTGGATGTAGGTCTGGAATTTGTTTAGCATGGGCTGGGAGGGTTTGGGAAGTAGGGGTGCACCAGCCCACAGACCCCTACTCACGGGCACGGGGCCTGTGTGGCTCAGGGAACACCGAACCAGACAGCCACCTTTGCACCACAGGCTGGGCAAGCTGAGAGCTGGCCTCTGTTTGGCTTGTGGCCAGTGCTTGAATGTATTTCATAGAATCATGGAATCATTTAGGTTGGAAAAGTTCTTTCAGACCAACCATTAAGCCCGACATTAAACCATGTCCCCGAGTGCCACATCTACACATCTTTTAAATATTTCCAGGGATGGTGACTCAACCATTTCCCTGGGCAGCCTGTTCCTTGGACAACCCTTCCCGTGAAAACATTTTTATGTAATATCCTACCTGAACTTCCCCTGGCTCAACTTGAGGCCACTTCCGAGGGATTCCTGCCGGACAGTGGTGATGCCACATCTTCCATATTCTGTTTCGGTGTGGTTTGTTTTGTTAGTTGTTTGTTGGGGTTCTTTCCGATTAATATAGAATGCTAGCAACACAGAAGGAAGCGATTTATCCCCGGAATTCCTGAGCCCCGCCGTTGGGCGCGGTGGATGCGGTGCCCGGGTGCGTGGCGGTGGCGGCGCAGCCTGCAGAGGGCGCTGCACCCCCGCCCTGTGCCCGCGGCCGCCGTTCCCTTTTCCCGACGCGGAAAAGAAGCATTTACAGCGTGTAGTGTCTCCCCGCTTCTTTTCTTCCAGCCTGCTGGCGACAGAGGAAGTCACCCAGTCCACTGTCATCTGTTTGGCTGAATAACAGGCAGTTCATTTGCGTGGCATGTGATTACAAGGGTCTAGAGGACACTAATTAGGAAGAAAATCTGGGGAGAGAATAGGGATTAGAGAGTATCCGTCAGTCAGATGCCTGTCAGCCAGCAGAATAATAATAATTAATCATTATTAACAATATGTCCTGTGTCAGTAGTGCATCTTATCTGAGGACTCTACAAGCTTTTTGTGTTTAATCTGTGCAGCTCCTTCTGAGGGGAATAGACATGATAAAATATTTAGAACTGAATTTGCAAATGGCATTTCTGAAATGAGACCCCTAAGGCAAGCCTTATATACAAGCGTCAAAATAAAGTGCCTGGTTTTGAGACATGCTGAGCATCTGCAAAGCCCCGAGTTGATGTGCTGGTATTACCTCAGATGCCTCTCAGTGCAGACAACACGAGTACCCCCTTTATTCCTGGTGAAGGACAACATTTCAAGTCATGAAATGCAGGCTGTGCTGGGAAATGCAAATCTGGCCCTGTGGCCTTGCCTGGAGTTATTGCTCATCTCTCCTGTTTGCATACAAGCATGCAGTCTGCAAGGAAACTGCCTGATCACACATGCAGGGCCAAGTTCTTATGAGTAAGCTGTGCACAGGTTGGGGATGTACAAGGCCAAGCATGCCACAGGCCAGTTCACCTGCAAATACTCCAGCTTCAACTCTTCTTAACCATGGTGTGAATGCTTTGAATACATCTGGGGTACTGCCAGCAGTGCTGTTTGCAGGACTCAGTGTACTCACTCCGCCTAAATCAGCTCCCAAATCATTGTACAGGCATTGTCCAAAGCATAAGAAGTGTTCTGGTGAACAAAATGCCATGTTGCCTTACAAGTCAAACTTCTGAGTCATAACCAAAACAACAGTGCTGAGAAGAAATATCCAGCAGTTTTGAGAAGCACGTTTGGTTTTACATCTATGCATTTTTTTCAGTGTTTTATGCCTCAGATAGGATCTAAGAATGTGAAATGCTATTTTTAGCAGCATCTGAAAAAACCCAAAGCAACACAGAAAAACCCCACCTCCCAAAAAACCGAGACCAAAACAAAACAAAAAACCAAAACCAGGTTTTGAGCTCACATGTACAATGTTTTGCTGCCATGTTTCCCACACACAGATGATTTCTGTCATTTTCATACTCAGCGGCCCTGAAATCAGAAGTATTGCAGCCTTAAAGCTTAGACCCCTAATCTCTCCAGTATCTCACTGGAGAGATACATGCCATTTCAGGTGAAAAGTGTTTGCTTTGTCCAACTAATAATGTGGTTAGTCACTTAATTGGATGCTGCTCCACCTCCTGCAGACCTGGCAATTTTTTTGCTAACACAAGATGACTGAATAAAAGCAAATAAACCTATGCCACAAATGACTCTTTGCAACACCTAGGGTATATAGCCCTTCCTGGCCTATGTGCAGCCTTTTTTGTCCTTTTTTTTTATCACCATCATAACAAAGAACTGGTATACTCTGTAGGGAAGGAAGCCTAAATTATGCCATGTGATCTCCTAGGTCTGTAGCACAATGGTAGAAATCCTCCAAGTTCTGTAGCAAATGCAGATTAGTTAGAAAATCCCTCTTTAGAATTGATTTAAGTATGGAAAGAAAAATACATCCAGTGTTGCAGCACTAGTGCTATTTATTTGAGATCAAAAATTTTCCCCTCTATTTTCTAGGTCTCAAATATTCTATTTCTGCCATGCTGCAGTGCTTTTGAATGAGAATAACACAGACCCCTAGAAAAAGACAGATATAGGACAAAAGATTAGGAGTCCTGACAGTGGACAAAGTGGCAGTACACAGATTTGTAATGTCCTTTTTGAGTCTCAGACTTGTCACTGCTTTGTAAGCAAATGGTCAAACTTCACAATCCTCCTAGCTGTTGTTTCAAGTTGTTTGGGAATAGAGGCAGAGCCTTCTAAACTGGTGACAATCAGATACTGAAGTCAGTAATAATCACTACTATGGGCCCCAGTGTATTTCCTCTGACTTTAAAGATAAAATTCTGCTGTTCTGTTCAACATAACATGTAAAAATGTTATTTGTAGATTTGGCAATGTGGCTGGAGAGGTTTCTGGGAGTATTGTGAGCCCACTGTGACTTTTCTCCAATGCTCAGCTGGAGATATGTAGCTTAAGCTCCTGCAGAAATCTTTCTTGCATTTTATACAGAAGGGTCTTTTTATTTCCACAGATGCCTTTTCTACCCTACAGGAAGTGTCAACTGTGCTGTGACTAAATCCACTTAAACTGCAGTTACCCCAGTGCTTCAGAGGACAGTATCACTTGGGGCACGGAGTGAAAGTTCATCCCTTAGGAAAGAGTTTGCCATGATTTTGCAAGGCACAGCAGTAACCTGGTAACCGACATATCCATTTCTGTTACATTTTCTAGGTCAGTGTGAATCATTCTTAAGGGAGAAAATGTAACCAGGCAAGTTGAGAGGGCTGTAACTGCTCTGCGCTCCACCTTCCCCAGCTAGTTCTGCCCAAGGAAAGGCTTTTGGGGCACATGGTGTAGTCAGGGAAATGCAGTCCCTATCCTCTCCTCATCCTCTCAGGATGCTTTGCTGCTGGCAGCAGGGCTTACAATAGTTCTGGTTCCAAGGATCCCACCCCTGGCATACCACTGAACAAATGCAGAGTAAAATGAGAGAATAAAGCAATTTCAGTCTGAGTCAGGAGGTGCAGATGTAAAGGCACAAGGAACCAGTAGGAAGACACTGCTCAGAATGAGAGGCAGATTCCAAAGTAAGGTGCCAGGCAGAGAGGCAATTCTGTTATACACCCTAGTCTAGCCCTATACTGGACATGTGAAGGAACCCACAGTCTTGGAAATAGTAAGAGTTCACCCATTACACACATTCAAAGGTAGTGACATAAGTATGAAAACAATACTCTTCCATATGCTGTGAACAACAGCATCAGTGGTTGACACGTCTCTCTATTACCTAAGGAGTAATACTTACCAGCAAGACAACAGTGTATGGCATATAAATTTGACCATGCTGCACCCTTTCTTTCATGTTATCTCTGAAGATACAGTGGGGCCATGGTCTTGGCTGCTTTCAGACCTGAAGCTCTCATGCCATAAAGGCAAAAAAATGTGCTGGCAAGGGTTACAGACTGCAGTGATTTGGGCTGAGGACCAACAGAGCATAACATACTGAATAACACTCTGTCTAGGTTCAGCAGTTTGTGGGCAATGAGCATCTCTCAGCAGGAATAAACCATGAAAACCACAGAACTCATCTTCTTCAATTACACAGAGTATTTCTTAGCCCAGCGTTATCACCAATTAGGCAAATTCTTTTCTCTAGTGATGAACTTATTTTTTGACCTTTTATAGGATACTCTACTTCCTTGTGCCTCAGTTTCCACACAGGGGATAAAAATATTCCTTTAACTTGCAGACATGTTGTGCTGATTAATTAATGCCCAGCTGCACTTTCCAGACTCTTGAGATGAAAAGTGCAATGTCTGTATTTCCTTGTAAAACTATATTTTACTATCTTGCTGAAAAAGGCATAATTTGAACCACTGCCAGTGTGGGAGGGAGGACACAGGAAATTAGAATTAAGCATATCTTGTTTACCGCTCAAACCCTGCACTTCCAGGACTTGCTCAATGCTCATTGTAAAACCAGAGTATCTGCAAAGTACCTGCTATCTCTATCTAGGTTTAATCTTGGCTAAATATTATCCAAGGAACAAATTGTGACAGCTGCTGTTCAAACACTGGGCCTTCTGTTGATGTCAGCAGTTGTATGAGAAACGAATTTGGCTTGCTGTCCCATTTTAATGAGTGCATGAGTGTGTGTATCTCCCATGCGTAACACTGAGACAGTGTTAAAACAGGTCAGGATTTGGTTTAAATACCTCAGTCTCTGGGGCTATCCTATTTCCTGCTGAAGAAATCAGCTCTTCAGCAAAACGTGTGTCACCTTAGCAGAATCAGCGGTGCCATCTGCAGTTAGAAAGCTGGGCTTCACAAAATGATGCATTTGCTTTCAGTGACTGCATTACATCTCCTCATGAAGCCTCTTGGATCACAGAAGCACTGAATGTTCTGAGTTGGAAGGGATCCACAAGGATTATCAAAGTCCTGGCCCTGCACAGGACAGCCCCAAGAATCATGCCATGTGCAGCCATGGATGTGGGCCATGATTTTGGAAGAGGGGTCCTGGTTTGTTCTGTCAGAGCAACACTCACTGTTTCTCAGACTGCTGTGCAGGGTAAAGTTTGGTTTGTCTTTTTACCGACCTCTGCAACATCCCCCAAAAAGTGTGTGACAGGGAGAAAGAGCTCTACCTATTGGAAGACAGACAGGCTCTAAAGAGAATTTTTAGGTACAAAGAATGTGTGGGTTGAGTGAGTAGCTGAGCAACATCTGAGAAGCTATGGAAATCAGAGTTTTCCTAGATCTAAGAGGTTTAAATTTTTCAATGGAGAATAACTGTGCCCCATTGTAACAAAGCCAAATGTTTTTTTGGACTGTGTGTGAACCCTTGATTTTGGCAAATAACGGCTGACTGGGAAGCTGGAAGCCATGTGCTGTGCATGCAGTCTGTAAGCCTTTTGTCATTCTGAATGTTGGTTCAAGTAATCTTTCTTTGACAGCTCATTTGCATCTAAGCTATCCCCAAAGAGTCTGAGAGTTTGGAAATAATAGAGATGACATTTGGGTAAGTGTTTAAAAATGCACAGCAGCAGCATGCTCGGAGGCTTGCATTAACAAGCAGAAACGAATTCTGAAAGTGAGCTACAAAAAAAAGAAGAGAATCTGTCTGAATGAAGTAAGTTTCACTGGGCATCTGATGACTAAGTAGGAAGCGTTTTGTGCCAAAACCTGAGAAGGTAAGCGTTACTCGCAAGATGACAGTGCCAGAAAATAAACCACCACCAATGCGGCTCATGGCTAGAATGCAGTATTGAGCACAGCATACTCCCAACCTCTGTGAAGTGCTCCATTGAGAAAATTGCTTGCAAATCAGGCTGAATGGCAACGGAAAAACAGGGCAACAGAATGATTTCAATGAGCCAAAAAAATTATGTGATTTTAAGTGTTCCTGTCCTCTAGCACAGGCATGGTGCCAGCAAATCTGTTCAAGCAAGCTTTGAGGATTAGGGCGATGCAATTTTGCTAGTTCCCAGGCAGCTGATGTCATGTGCAACTCAGGAGATGTTGCTGGATACCAGTAGGGTGTATCCTGTCAGGAAAAGAGATGGTGGCTGCTGTGTTTGGAAAAAACCTGTTTGTGCCAGGATGGGTACATTAAAACTGTCTTGGTGAAGGTAGCTCCGTGCAACTGAAGCAACACAGAATTGTAGGTATCAGGAGCGTTAAAGTTCATTAACTGGATTTACCACTTGTGTTTCCATGATGTGCAAATGTTCTAATTTCCACTCCTATTGATATTGTAATAGTTTGTAAAGACAGCAGTTCAGCTGAGGGGTTGATTTTACAAACATATAAGAAGAGACACCGTTTGCCTGAAAGCTTGTTAGTCCAAATGGGGTGAAACTAATAAAGAATTGAAGAAGTGAACAAGCAAGATGAGGGGAGGAATTGCCATGAAGTAAAAGGACAGACTAGGGCAAAACCAGAACTATCAAGTTCAGCATCATGCCAGTAACAACCGTTCAGAGCTGCTCAGTGGATATAAACCACAACAGGACCAGCTTTATATATTCATTTTGCAAAGCATAATTGCCTTAATAAGGGAAGGCAATGTTAGGCCCTCTGAATAAAAAACTATGAAAGCCCTCAGGAATTTGGGTCTAAAATAGGCATTTTGGGCTCTGGAATGTTACAAAAGTATATTTATTTGTTGTGGAAGGATGGAGATGAAATTCAGGCTACAGAGTCAGGACCCAGCTATGACTACCCAGACCTGATCTGGCTAGAGTTGGTGCTCTATTTATGTGGTGCTCACTACAGCCTTGACCCAGGGCCCACTCCTGCCCAAACTCCTGCCTGTTGCTGTCTATTCTAAACAAAACTCAGCAGAAACTGCTGAACTTTGGAAATTAGTTATAAAGGTCATTGATTTCAGCCATTTATCCTTGCTTTCCACATGCTGGAACATGCTGGAACATACATGGCTTTACCTGGAGCCTTTTTTCGGAGCTTTCTTTGTCTTCAGTGCCATAAACAGCCAGCCTGCAGTCTGAGCTCCTTTGCCTGTCAGTGTCATGCTCAGGAGCACACAAAAGCCAGAACCACTCATATAAATTACCTGCAAAGAAAGATCAAAGGCGGTAAGCGAGTGTTGAGTGTTCTCATCTGTTTCAATGAGCAGCCATAGCACAGCAGAGCTCTCACAGAGTGCCAGTGTAGCCTCTCCTATTTCCTTCAGACCTCTCACCTCAAGTAGTGCCTGTTCAGTATTGCTCCCATCTTTTAGATCCAGAGGAAGCACTTGAATTACAAAGAGGTAATACTGTTCTTCAGTAATACAGGAGCAGGGGTCTTTGATACCTGTGCTGCTGCCTGGAAGGCCCACAGCCTCACTCAAGTCTAGATGCAGGTATAAAGCCAGCAGGTGAAGCAGCATGGGCAGCAGGGATCTTGGGCTTAGCAGGACTGGGGCCCCAAGCTAACACAGCAACACAGACAAAACCCCTCTACAAGGTAAATTGCTTTTTTGTAGAGGTCATTTAGCCACTAGGGGGCCTTTGCACAGAGAATCTCTAATAAATAATTCGGAAGGGAACAGGATTTTCTCTGTTGTGAGAAAGATGGAGATTTTGAGAACTTATCTGCTTCCTCTTATTCTTGAACAGAATCTCAGCGTTCTTAGTGTGATACCTGTCCTCTTCATCTGTTTCCCAAGCACTTTCCCCTCTTCCAAAAAGGGCTGCATTGGGAAACAGCCAGGTGAGGCACCAGCTACTTGGACACTTAAAGAGCAGGCTGAAGAAACACCAGTTTTGAAAACTGCTGTTTCAAGAAACACAAACTTTTTATGTTCAAGATTTTGTGAATTCCCATGGGGAGTAAAATAAGTAAGATCCTACCTCAGAAAAAAATTGAAATATCCTGCTCGCCCAACTGCTATTCTGGGATGGAATACAAGTGAAAATGTGATGAAATACTCAGACGAAATAGTAATTTAAAACAGAGTTTCCTGTTAAACAAACAGGAAAACACCAGCAGGATCAGTTTAAGGATGGAGCAGCTGATTACTGATAGATTTTATACTGAGGTTGTAAAGAATCTCGAAGCCAAATGATTTGTCAAGTGAAAATTTTGTGTTCATCTACTAAAGCTAAAATTATTTTCCACTTTTTTGTTTCTGTCTTTTTCATCTTTTCAACAAGGATTTGAGAAATTTTGGGTTAAATATGCATGGAAGTCTTTAGGATTGGAATTATTTTGAAGATCTTTGCTGAACCCAACCCATTTCAGAGTATGGCCAGCTGTAGTGAGAACAAAGAAAAAGTAAACAGCGGAGGACAGTAGACCTGCTCCTCCCCATAGAAACCACTGCTCAAAAATACAGATAGAAGTTGCTGGAAAGTTCTGTGGCACTCCTGGGTTTTATTTTGGAGTGGGGAGCTGAAGAAATAATTATTTTCAGACTTGGGTCAGGAAATAAGAAGCCAGTGAAATGACTCATAATATCCTAAACCTGCTAAATAAAACTTGTTTGAAATGACAGCCCACTGGAGAGCACAGTGTCTCTTGAATCAGTTTAGAACCTCAGTGTATAAATTCTGTGATCACAGAGATACCTTAAAAGGCTTTTTCATTTCCATAGTGCTTCAGCTCCTGTGGATTTTGGACCCTCCCAAACAGAAGAAAGTAGGTGACTTGCTTGTTCTTCTGGACTAATGAGAGAAGCAGGCTATAGCTTTCTTTTAAGAAAGTGAAGGTGGATGTGCCTCTTTGGTCCACATCCTATCTAAGAAAATACCTTTGTTGTTTGGGAACAGGCGACTGTAACATGCCTTGATGGGTACTGCAAAGGAAGGGAATATCCTGTTCACTTGTCTCTAACTCTAGCCCTAACTCCCTCTAGAGTGAGCACTTCTCACAAACAGGCTGCAGACTATAAAACACAAAGAAATTCACAAAATCAATTAATAGTCATTAACTACAAAGGGCTCTGGAGAGATTCTTGAATGCTTTACTACTAGGGCAATTTTCATGTTTTCTCTAGATTTTATTCCTTCAGGCTTCTCCACAATATTTCCAAATCACCCATGTCACAGATTTTATCTGGGGAACATAAAGACATCTGCATAGAGCACAGTCCTTAATCAGAGTCCTTTCTTTGTTGTTTCCTCTTGTTTCAGATAGATAAGGTTGAACAATTTGATCACATACATGGTTAGTAGGTATGGTTAGTAACACAAAATGCCTTATCTGTGGCTGCATCTACAGTTGCATTTTGATTTGGTAGAGTAAGATAGTGTTGAAATGAAACCCCTGCTCATTCTCATTTCTGGTCCACAAAATTGCTTGGCACATGGGATCTAGGCTTCCTCTGAAAGAAACTGCACCAAAAGCTGTACTCCAGATTAGCATCACACATGCTCCAGCTCTCAGTGAGATTCTGGACCTATGACCTGTCCATCAGAGAGTTTCAAACCACTTGCCTGGGGCTGATCAGATGGCACCCTGCATGAAACTAGATGAATTCAAGCTCTAGATGCAACTTGTGTAAAAGACAGAAGGGAAAAAAGCAGCTTAGACTGCCAAGTGAAGTCAACAGCAATGGTACAGATCACTCTCTTCCCTGGAGATACTTGCTGTGTGTCAGTCTTGCTGACTGACTGATTCCCTCTTTCTCTATGGCATTTGAGAGCCAAAAATAAATTAGGAACTTGTTATAAATAAATTAGCAGTTAGCACTGTTAGTGCTGTGCAGGGAGGCCTGTAAAATCTGGGCTAGGACGCCTGGAAATGACGCTGCTGAAGAGTGAGGCCTGGTCAGCCATGGCCTTTGCCTTCATAGAGCACTGATGCCTACCTTGCTTGGGCTGAATTCTGAGGAATTAAGAGGTTGGTGTGGCTTGAACTCTGATGCCTGTCGGGAGCAAATGCACCTGACTGTGTTCCTGCCTTCTCATATCTGTCAATAAACCATGATTTTGCCACTTCTTCACCTACCTGCTTTGCAGTCTAAACTATTTGGTAAGGGTAGCTCCAACTTTGAAGAGTAGGCTGAGTGCAAGCAGCTCTTATTTGTTGTTACTTTGCCTGTGTTAAGCATTGGATTTCTCTTGGAAAAGCATTTATTGGTCTGTGTCTTGCACATGCTCCATTCCTCAAATACCTTATGGGGCCGAGCATTCCTCATGAGCTGAGCACTGTGCTGGGTATGCTTCAGATCCTCAGTGTTTCTCTAACTCTGCTGTAGGAGACTGGGTGATTTTTTTGCCATATTAACTGCTTTTGTATGCTATATGATTTCTGTGTGCTTCATGCATCAGAGCTTCTCCTCATTCTGTCTTCCTGTCATTATTCTGAATACAGACAACACTGCGAAGGCACATGGTGCACACTGGTGACACATCAGGCCAAGTGGTCACGGTGAGCTGGTTTCTGCAGCTGACAGCTAGAGGTAGGATGGCATCACATTGAGCTGCTTCTGATTTACCACCTAAAGAAACTGATTATAGCTAGTCCATATGGGACTGGCATGAGTTTTGAGCCAGACCTCTGGACCAGAAAGTCAGACCTCTGTAGCAAAAGTCTGAGTGACAATGCCAGCAGGCCCTGCCATGGGTGTAGAATCATCCCAGATTGCCTAAATCCTTAAAATAGCAAATTTCTACAAATTGTCTTTCTTCTTCCATTTCTTGTTGGTTTCTCAAGGAAATGTCTTACAACGGCTCACATTTTAATACAGTCAGAGCATCCAAGTGTCTTCCAGGGTAGTCTCATCTTAAGCCTCTTCTCTTTGTTCTCACAAGAATGTAAATATAACTTCAAACCCTCAGGTCTTGTTCTGTTCTCATAAGATGACAAGCACCCATGAGGGCTTGGGATGCTGGGGCTGTGATGGGTTGTCTGCTGCAAACTGGTTCTGTAGGTAAGATGGCAGACCAAAACCTACCTGGACTCTGTCCAAAAATCACTGGGCTGGAATACTGTCCATTAAAAACAGACTTCAAGAAAAGGGCAAAAACATGGGTATATTTTTTTCTGATCTGCTTTAGCTACAACACTTAAATATAGTGAAATGATTATACAGCACGAATAATTATTATAGTCTTATTTGCCTGTCTGCTGTATGAAAGAATTTCTCTCCTTGAAATATTTAAGAACAATGTAGTCACAGTCCACTGAAAACAATTACAACAGCAGAAGAACCTGAGATGCAACATAAAATGCCTTTGATTTTTTTCTTCCTTTTTCCTGTCCTTTTAGATTTCCTTTACCCGGTTTTGCTGACAGCATTAAGTCACATTTTTCCTAGGTAACTTTTGTTGTGAATTTTGTAAGATTTTTTTTTAGCCATACTTCAAGGCTGATGGTAAGATGAATTACTCAAGGCATCCCACAGTTCTGTAGTTCCTATCAACCTCATGATTAAATTATTTGACATGGATATATTCTTTGCACATTGATGCACTATTTTTTCTATATATAAATCAAGTGGGAATCAAAATAACAAAACAAGAAAATAAACAATGTGCTACAACATTGTTGGGCAAAGCAAGCCACAAGGCTTCTACTAACAAGGATTATTGATATATTTATTAAAATAATCCCCCATTTCCATCTCAATGTGCACTTGATTTGAATGTCATAAATAAACAATCAGTTTTTGATTTTTGCAGTGCTAAGCATAAAATTAGAGCACAGAGAAACCAGCCCACACAAAAGCCTCTGACGAATCATAGAATCATAGAATCATAGAATGGCTGGGGTTGGAAGGGACCTTAGATACCATCTAGTTTCAACCCCCATGTCATGGGCAGGGATACCTTCCACTAGACCAGGTTACTCAGAGACCCATCCAACCTGGCCTTGAACATTTCCAGGGATGGGGCATCCACAGCTTCTCTGGGCAACCTATTCCAGTGCCTCACCACCCTCACAGTAAAGAATTTCTTCTAAACATCTAATCTAAATCTCTCCTTTTTTAGTTTTAAACCATTTCCCCTTGTTCCATCACTCTCTGTCCATGTAAATGTCACTCTCCCTCACTTTCATAAGCTCCCTCCAGGTAATGAAAGCAGACTGAGTCCTTTTGGCTGAGTCCTTTTGGCTGAGCTTAGGTGTATCTGAGGTGCTATTGATGGGCAAAGATCTGTAAGTATTGCATTCAGACCTATTTCAGCTTAATTGGTGGATCTCATTTCCTAAGAGAAGAAAACGGTGTTATTATTAATTGCTTTCTTGATGGATAAACAAAACTCAGTTCTTGGGTTAGGCTTTTTATAGGAAACTTCTTTACACTCACATGGTTCACGTGAGCTCTGTCTGTCACATCCAGGCAGGAGCACAACCATTAGGAAAACTTTGAGTATTGTTTTTCATCTGCAGACTTTGAGGAAAGAAAAAGAGAATATTACAATATTGGCATATCCAGGTAAATTTATCACACAAGAAAATAAAATCCTTAATTTTGATATGCTGTACTATCCGTGGTCAGCCACCTAATGGCCTGGGTTCAGCTAAAAGCCAGCAGAAATTCTCCTTTGGCATAAATGGAAAGGACTTGCATCTTCACATCTGGAGCCCACTGGTTGTCTCCAGGCATCCATGACTGGTGGTGCAGTTGTATCTGCAGATACACTGTGGCCATGGGATGGTTCTGCAGATACGTTTCATAGTGGAGATGAAATGTAAAGAGGCAGCATGACAGGTTTCCAGATGGTGCTGCCTCTTCAGTGAGCAAAATACTCCATATGCAAGTTGGCTATACATGACTGTTGGCTTCTTCCAAAAATAAAGCTGGTCATTAACATGATTCCGTTCTTTTTTGTTGATGTTATTAAACTGAGAAATAAATCAAGTATTTGTGGGTATGTAGGAAGGAAGGCAAATAAAAGAAAAAACAGAAACCCAGAAAGAGGCAAACCCAGACAGCAAATGGCATGAAAGCACTTGCAGAATTAGGTTGTGTGTCTCTGCAGTGTTTTTTTTCATTTTTCACCCTGCCATAATATGTGGGAAAATATCATAATGTGCTGATACACTGGAGGGACACAGTGGGCTTCTGTTCCTGTTCCTTGAGGGGCTTTAGTTTATTGAGACTGCCTTTAATTACTGGGATTGAAATTATAATCAAAGAAGGGCTTGAATAGGGATGTTGATATTTCTTGTGTCCACAGAAGTGAGAAAAATACCTCAGGCCAAGGTTGCTTCCCCAGAGATATGTTTGCTCAGTTATCTAACAGATCTTGCATTTGGCAATGCCTATATTTAATTACGACTTCAGAATCATGGTAATAGAAAACTGTTTATCCTCTGCCCTTAGACTCTTAGATGTCAGGCTGATCTGCTGCTCTTTTCCAACTCCCTGATGGAACTGCAGTGAATAACAAGCTGGTGCTTCTGGATGCACTGTGCATAAATACTCCTGGAAGCTACCCAGAAAATACCCTCCAGGAAAATTCCAGAGACACTCTTGATGATTCACTCAGCGCTAGTGAACCACCTAACTGGATGTGAGCACTCACCCTGTCATAAAGGGCTTAATCTAATAAGCAAAACAGGAGTCTTGACTCCCAGTCCTTTTTATTTCGCTTCTTCTTTCAAAGCCATCTGCTTCTCCGACCTATTTCAGAACATGCAAATTCACAAGCGAGGTGAAATTTCCCATGGACCAGTAGCCTGTGAAATGTAATTACTGTGCTAATTTTGAATTCCAAGCGGTCAGCACAGGCTAGGAGTGCTCACTCAGCAAACGTGTTAACACAATTACAACGAATATTAAAAAAAAGCCATGTTGAGATTTGGCAATGACTCTGAAAAATGACAGGTAGCTTTTTTGGGGTCAGAAAACAGACAACAAAATGCCTGATAAATGTTTGGGGGGTTTTTTATGATGCACAGATGCATTCTCAATAGAAACAGTTGAAGGCAAAAGGAAATGATAGCAAGAGCGCATCGCATCCAGGCTGCTTTCCCAGCAACGCTCAGAAAATGAGAGGCTGTTATGAAATCTGTGCTCCCTTGTGAGGTCTTTGCTACCTTGGATGACCTCTGTCAAGTTATGTGCTCATTCAGCACTGCAGCCTGTCTGTAACAGGGGCTAACGACACTAAGCCTGCTGGATAAATCCATGTGGGATTTCTGACTGTGCAATGCACAGCATTTCAAGGTATACAGTATGCCAATTTGACAGTATCAGTGACAGGGGTAAGGCTGAGAAGCTGTTTCAAAAAAATCTTAGAAAAATCCTGCTTATAAGTCTCCCATCGCTTCACAGTGGAATAGAAGACTGAGATTTAATACTGTATTTTAATGTAAATAAATTTACGGCTTCCAGTGAAGACAACACATGGCTGATTTTTTTTATTCTTTCAGGGATGCCTTTGGGATTCACCTAGTATTAAAAAAAGAAAAGAAAAAGAAAAAAAACCTGTTTTGATTATGATAGCAGGTGGTATATTATCCAATCTCTGGAGTAAATTGTACTAACACAGCCTTGCCAAAGTAACCAGGAATGTCAATTTTGCCCATTAGCACCTCTAACTCCAGTGGTGGGTTTCAGGCTATGGTGCTTTTGCAGAGGGAGCTCAGCTCAATGAAGCAAAGCCCCAGATCTCTTCTGGGGAAGCAACACTCTTTGACCTTCTGTGCTGCTTACCTTGGAAGAGGAGCTACAGGCACTGCTGGTGTGCTCATGGCAGGACCTGAGGGAGCCAGAGTGACAATCATATTGCACTTTGACTCCATTTCTTGGGAGGGCTTATGTGCAAGGGGTGCATGGAGTGGAAGGGGGAATATGTTTCCCTGCATCCAAGACTAATTTCAATCTATTGTGGCATAGACAGAAGAATCTGATGTACTCAGCAGGAAATATATGGAAGAGATTCCTAATGCAAAAATAAGACAAAATGTACTGAGGGGGTGTGGGGTGGGGGTGTGTGGAATTAATTTTGATATACATGCTTAAATCAAACAGCCCAGTGGTTACAGCACTGCTTCAGATGTAATCTGACTTTGGTTAGATGTGGCGGAAAATCCAGTTACAAAAGGCAATTGCTCTTCCCCCTTGGCATTTCCTGTCAGCACAGTAGGGTTTGGGGGCAGAAGAAGTTGTAGGGGTGCTGTGAGATGAAAGTGCCCAGCAGCACAGGGCTCTCCTGCTGCAGGTACTCGTGGGAGTGTGCAGAAGCTGCCCTGCAGATTCAGGACAAGCATCTGCAGTGTAAATGTGTTTTAACAACCAGGCAACAACATCCTACATCACACGGCTGGCATCGTGTGGGAGCTCCACGAAAAAGCAGAATTCAAATCCAGCTCTCCAGCCCTGAGAAATGCTGCTTTAAGCATAAAGCCAGTTTTCTCCTCCCTCCCTGATGCTAGCATGTTCTCCAAGTCAGAATCATTTGAGTGAGAAAGGGTAGGAAGAAAAATAACCATGACAGAATAGAATATATATATATGCAGAGATGCATCGATATATGTGAATACATGCATCTATATGATTTGGATGGCACACACACAAGGGTTTTGCGTAAACAAGATCTTTTAGGATTGCAAAACAACATATTTTTCCTTCGTGTCATTCTTAGAAAATTTTAGTTGAAGTTTAAAAAAACCTCCATCAATCTGAAACAGACAGGCAACACAGTAAAATCAATTCTAAGTGATGCAAATTGGCACAGTTATTTGAATAGTGTTATAGGCAGACATAATAATTGTTGCTGCCTGCCTATATTAAAACGTTTCTGCTATTCAAAGCCTTCCATGAGCTACAGTTCTCCTTTCTCTTAAGTAGTTGTCTGAGCTTGTTTGCTATTTATAGTAAAACAATACTGAACATTTTGCTGCCATGTGAGGTCACAGGACAAACATAATGACAGACAAATGAAAGCACAGGCAGACAAAACCGAGGGGTCAATGTATAGATGTCTGACATTATATCTGGCTGGAAATGATTCCAAAAGTCAACATATGCAAGTACTTAAATGTGGCTTATATTTTCTCTTTGGTCCAGGGCCCTGACTTCCTTAACAGCAAACACTCGCAAACACACCATCTGTTGTTGAAGAGTGAGCAGTTTAATGAAGAGGATCAGATTCTTTCCATCTCACTTATTCCTTGGTGCCCGTTCCATTTTCTGGGCAGTTGTCTGCAAGTAACACAGAATTTCCTTAGGTTTCCTTGAGCTGTTGTTCAGACTCTTAGCTCATTAGACTGGTGATTTGGAATGCAATCAAAGACGTCAAATATATTTTATGATTTTTAAATAATTTCCTTTTAAAATGAAAGAGACCTGATGGAAACACTCAAGTGTTATTGTCAGAGTAGCTGTACAGTGTTTTAAAATGAAAGTGTAGCATCAGCAACAGCAGTGATACATGCATGTACCTGTGCATATGCAGCCTCTGCAGTCACCTCAACCCAACTTTCATCAATCTGTCAACAAAGGGACATGATACTGGTGTCCCAGTGTTCTTCTTCATATGGAACATTTCTTGTGAGCTTTGGGACCACGATTTAGGGTACATCTCCCACAGCGCACTCCCCACACTGACCTGGAGAACTCATATCTTGTGGGCTTTTGCCTTTCTCCAGCTAAACAGCTTCACATCCTTTCCCTGCAGCTTCCCGGTGCTCCTTTCCCACTACAGGCCTGGCAGGAGGAAAAGGAGGACTTTTGCTCCAGGACATGATGAGACTCACTGAAGATTCACCCAGCCAGCAGCCACATTAAGCAACCAAGCAAGGAGCCCATGAGCAACCAGAAAACTTAGTTTCCATAAACCCAAGCCATTTATTTCTCTAACCCCACTACACAGCTGAAGAAGCATGGCAATCCAGGTGGAGCAGCAGAGGCTGCCATATTCCATCCCTGTCAGCTACCCCCTGTGGCAGTTTGGCCCTACACTGTGTTTGTGCCAAGGAAAGTGCCAACAGGGGCCATGTCCACACAAAGACATAACTGGATCCATCCTTAATGTTGGAGATGAAGGTCCTCTCATGTCACTGTCACCATGAAATAGGGCCTCAGATATGCCCCTTTATACAGTCCAGTTGGGTTAACATCAGTATGGAGAAACTGGAAATCCTGTTGGTCATAGCAGCATTGATGGGAATGTATGGTTTGGTGGGATAAAGGAAACAAAGCTCAGAGAATAACTGATATCTCATCCTAATTAATGTCCATGTAAAGAGTCCTACAGCAAAATGAGACATATAACTCACCTCCCTTAGTCCTAAGCAGCTCTGGAGAAAAAGTTCACTTGTCAGAGAAACAATCACAAGGGAAGAAGCACAGTTAACTCACCCACCATGAGCACTTCTCTTTTAACAGAAAGGCCTGTCTTTTGTAGGAGGGCATGGCATTTTCCAGAGGATGGAAACTCCAAGGTAGTAATTACCCGATTCTTCAAATTAAAAAACAGGGGGAAAGAATGAGTGTCAGGGGGAACGAACATGTGTCACTGTTTAACAAATACAAGAGATGTGCCCATGTCTCTGCACAGTTGAGATCCTGATTTAGGTGACAGTCTTAACTTTGAGTGTCCAAGCTGGAGGTTTATCTGGTTTTGCTTCAATGTTCCTTACAGATAAAAACCATGACCAAAGTCTAGAGAGCTTGAACACTGGCCTTGGGCCTATATTTGTGTCAAACTCTCGCACCTTGTAAGAAGATCACTAAGAGGAAATACAGATGTCACAAAAATCTTTTAGGCAGATGATAAGAACCAAAAATTCCAGTCTAGACTAGAGTCTGCTTCAGGCTAAGTCACTGACAGTAGAGAGAAACAAAGGTTTAGGAGGAATAAACAATTAGCAACTCTGATTTATTGGAGACTGTTCAGGAAACATTGCTATAAATTCTTTCTCATCTTGGATGAGTTAGCTAGAGACATGTTTCCTCTCAAAGCCTTTGTAGATTCAAGAACACCACTAGGAAAATCCCAGAATTACTGACGGCACTTTAGGTGCCTAGTTGGCTTTTTCTTCAAAAAGGTATTAGTAGCATCACCAGTTTTGGACTACACATCCGGAAGACCAGCTGTCTTTTGCTTCTTTGATATTCAGTTCATCGGAGATCCAAGTACCCACGCTGTGCCATCTCATGTTTTAAAAAATGCATCGATGTCCTTTGTGAAAAAGGCAAAAGATGAGAGGAGACAGGTGATTTGTAGGAAGAACCAAAACACAGTAGGTGTCTGTAGGGATTTGGGGATTTGGCTTGAATTAAGAGTAGAAGTAAGAATTTGCTATGTAGCAAAGAATAGAGCAGCATGCAGGCAGAAGGTGATATAGAGTTGAGGAAGCTGGAACACTTCTGGAATTTGGATCCAAGAAACAAAGAGTGCAGAAAAGGACGCTCAGAAACGGGAGACTGAGCCAGGAGTGATAAGCAGGGAAGTGTTTTGTGGAGGGAGGGGGAACAAGGAGATTACAAGTAAAGCAGTTGGTGGCTGTGGAGGGCAGAATACCATGCTGAAGACAGAACATTACATTTTGAGACATTTTTCATGAAGGTATCCTTCCACTAAGATATCTGGCACCATGAAAATTAACCTTCAGATAAATGTATTTTGATAGGGATGCATTGGACATAGAAAAGGGAATTTGCAACCATGTGGGGGAATCAGGAAGTGGTCCTAAGAGATTGAAATATCACCTTGCACGTGGATAATACTTACGGGTGGGTATCCAGTAAGGTGGTGGTGAAGCTGCAGAATATTTCATACAACACTGCTCTATCCCTTTCACAAACAGGCTGTGCAAGGAAAGGCTCCAAGGACAAATGTGCCCCAATGCAATCCTAAAGGACTCCAGTCTTTAGAAGAAATTCAGGGAGACAACACTCAGCTGAGGATTAGCCATGAGGGTTTTATCTATGCCAAAACAATGTTGTTTTTATATGACTGGTATTACATAAAGAAGGGTTTAGCAGCTTGGGGTTGTTAGTTTAACATTTGCATAGCCAAGAGTGAGGAAAGAAACAGCATATGGTGCAATTTATTATTAGAAACCGCAGCAAGGTATTCAGTTTCGGGGGAGTTTCCCTTTTTCTTCTTGTCACTTGTTCCTTACCCTTGTTAGTTCCTCTTTCCACAGTCACATGTTCCCCTCCCGCTCAAGGACATGATTTTCAGCATGAGCTGTGCTGCTGATTTTACAGTCACTAGGCTGTGCTCAGTTTCTGGTGTTACTCTGCCTCTTTCCATCACTACAGAGCTCCCTGCCAGAGAGAGGAGCTACTGTTTGCAATCCATGACCATGAAATAATGACCACGAAGGGGCCACAAAGATGCTCAGAGGGCTGGAGCACCTCTCCTATGCAGACAGACTGAGACAGCTGGGGTTGTTCAGCCTGGAGAAGAGAAGGCTCCAGGGATACCTTAGGGCAGCCTTACAGTGCCTAAAGGGAGCCTACAGGAGAGCTGTAGAGGGACTTTTGATAAAGGAATGCAATGGTAAGACAAGGGGAAATGGCTTTAAACTGAAAGAGGGCAGGTTTAGATTAGATATTATGAAAAAGTTCTTTACTGTGAGGGCGGTGAGGCACTGGGACAGGGTGCCCAGAGATGTTGTGGATGTCCCATCCCTGGAAGCATTCAAGGCCGCGTTGGATGGGGCTCTGAGTAATCTGGTCAAGTGGAAGGTGTCCCTGTCCATGGCAGATGGGGTTGGAACTAGATGGTTTTTAAGGTCCCTTGCAACACAATATTACATGATTCTATGATTCTATGACCTTGGCTTGCAGGACATGGCAGTTAATTTTGACAGAAACTCTTCAGTAAGAACAGGACTTGAGGGGGAAATGCCGGAACTTACACACGTGGGAACCTACCCAGCATTGTGGTCTTTTGGGTAACAGCATCCATTGTGGCAGCACATTTCTGTCTCTTTTTTCCTTCCAAAAGTTTTTCCACACCTTTTATTCCTACCAGTGTTCTCCAAGAAGAGGCTGGCAATTATTCTTAAGACCACAAACTATTTTCTCTCCCTCTCTCTTCTTAAAAAGAAAGTCTTTTTCCTCCTGTTGTAGCAGAGGCATTTTTCACCCAGGGAATAGATCGACTGTGGTCATTTACTTCTTCATCCCCAAGGGAGGTTCAAATGCACATCTCCCCCAGGGCTGGAGAGCTCTCCTGATAAGGTTGTAAAGCACCACTTTCAGTGTGCTAAGTATAAAGATCCTGCACCTGCCCTTTAAGAACATACACAGTGTTGTCAGTGGGTTGTTCAGGCAGGGTGCTCTCAGGCCACTCCAGTATTGCTTCACTTGGTGCATCTTGGAGAGGGGAAGAAGTCAGCTGCTCAAAACCACAGCAGAGCTGAAGGCATTTTAAAAACATTCCAGTTCAAACAGTGACCCAGGCAAACAGTTTTAAGGTCAAACACAGACACCTGGTGTGTCAGTGTACCTTCAGGGCCAGTTTGCTGCTGGGCACGTGCTTTTTGCATTGCCCTTTTGGAACTTCAGCTTCTGAAGCAAGACTTGGTTTGTCTTTGCAGCACAAGTCCAATTTTTGTCTGTGTCTCTGTGCCTGGTTTATTTCAATCATCAATACTGCTTGAATGAGAGTCCTCTATTGACTATTTATAGTTCTAAACAAGGAAAACAAATACTGTCTCTTTAGATGAGATGCCAACGTCTCTGTAATTCCCGCAGTTGCAGTGCTATGATTGGAATTTGGTGCCAGATGCATGGATTCCTCAGACAAACAGCTTTCTGGCAGGAGAGAGGAAGATCTGGCTCTGGCAAGTCTGTTTATGTAAAAGTTGCCATGTTACTGGCTCTCGTTACCTACGTTGGCTTGATTTGAAGAAGCAGAGAAGCCAGACACCAACTACTGGATAAAACAGACCGGGCTGGGTGCCTTTACACACAGATACACCTAGTTATTCCCATTGGACCCACTAAGTGACCCTGACAGGGTAGCTACAGACAAACAGTCTAATTTAGGCACCCCAATGGTGAGAGGAAAGATTATTTTATACTGATTTCCTTTTTTCTTGCTGCCAGAGATGGTGCCCTTTGCATTCCTGACAAGGCACAGAAAGAGGTGGGGGTTGGTGTGTGCATCATCCTCACTGGACAGGCTTGGCCAAAGCAAGTCAGATTGTTTCCTGGAGCAGAGTTTATGTGAACAGCTGCTAGAAGAAGAAGGGTTGGCTTCAGAGCCTGGATTCCAGAAATAACTGGTAAGAGAACAGAAGAGTCTTCAAGAATAAGGAAGGGTTAGCAAATAGCAGACATGCTAAATCAGGTCACTCAGGAGAGGGTCAAAGTGAAAGCAGAGAAAGGCATCAGCTTCCAGGATCAGATTGGTTTCCCACCCACCCCAGCCTCCAAGCAGCTGAAATGAATTCTGCCTTTTAGTTGATGAGAAATCAGCAAGTGACCTGTTGTTAAGCTCTGGTAAAGCTGGTATGGTCTGTTTGCTTGACCTTTTACTTTCAGGAACTTGGCATATGCATGAGTGCTTTGGAAGTTTGCTGCTAGCCAGCCCCCACAGGTGCCCTATCCTGGCATGAACCAGAGGTCATGCTGAACCCCGCTCACCATCTCTGAGCACCCGGGAGCATCAGCCCCATTCACTCTTCTGCATCCCTTGTGTCCCACTCTCAAACGGAGAGAGTTTTCAGAGTTGTCACAATTTGTGTTCTCTTAGTACTGCACCCATCAGTGACTCTTTTAGCCAGGGCTCTGAGAGTCCCTCCTCAACATTCCTCCTAGCTCACACCACCCTTTGCAGGAAACTAGAAGGCCCAGAAACCATGATAGCTTTTACCACCCAGTGCTGTTGAAGGTCATGTTAAACCATGGAGTTCCAGTTGGTGGTTTACCTTGCAGTCATGTGATGCTCAGGGCTCCTTGCAGACAGGGAGGTTTGGCTGTGGCCTGTCTGAAGAGTGCTGCAGTGGGAGTTTCCCTGGCGCATTACTGGCCTGGCAGTGGCTTGCATGCCCCAGCATGCCTCCTCTCCTGCCTGGCCCTCTCCTGCTTCTCCTAGTCTGCATCCCACCCAGCCCTTCATGCTAAGGGTCAGTGGTGTTCTTGCCAGGCCACCTGTCCCAGGGGAAGCCACAGCCCTGTACACTATAGCAGGAGCCCCCACCCACACTTCATCAAAACTGCACTCAGGCACTGCCTTGGAAAGTGCACCTTTCTTCCAGCAGTGTACCCAGGTTGTACGTTTTTTCCCCTCCACAATTTTACTTTCTAAACCCATTTGTCAGTTCCTGCTTTCTGTTTTAACAAGCTCCAGCTTGCTGAATCTGAGGGCACAAAATGACTGAAGCATTTGCCTGGCACTACAGCATTCTTTCACTGAAAATGGTGGTGGTGGTGATTCCAGAAGTACTGCGGCTGGGTAGGAGTCTGTGGCTCAGACCCAGGAAGCCGTGACCGACCCAGAGAGAGTGTCCCACAAGGGACAGTTTTCCAGAGGTCTGTGGCGGTCCCTCAGCCGCCGGGGTGCTTTCGCAGAAAGGTGCCTGTCTCAGCAGGCTGTCAGCTCTTGAGTGATTTCAGCGAGAGTGACTTCAGCTCTTGTTCTGCGAGGCAACCCCAGGCCAGAGCAGGAGAGAGACGAGAGGCCCGTACAGCAGCTCTGCATGGGGCAGCTTTATTAGTCCACAACCCACGAAGGGGAGGCTAGGGACGAGCTCTCTGAACTCAAAGGGGGAGAAGGGTAGAGAAGGGATACAAGGGTGGGTGTGAGAGGGTAGAAGCCAATGGGTTACAAAGAATCTACATAGGGTCTCCCAGAAGATCATGGTTCTTGTTTTCTCTCACCCTCACCGTGAAGTGCTGCCTTTTACCAAGGGGATTTTGCTGGGAGGTTACACATCTACTTATCTCAGCAGGCCTCCCTCCAGGGCAGGGGTTGGGCATACCCCACACAGAAGTATGTTTGACCAGGCATTACTGAACCTAAAATTTGTCAATTCATAATTTTAACACTCCATGGAGTTTGCTGTTCAGAAGCATACACAGGAAATCTGAGCTGTTATTTTCCCTGTCTTTGATCAACATGCCACTGTGCTGCTGTGAAGTCAAACAGCGTAGGCTGACAGATGAGAATTTTCCCCCGAGGGCATTCTCCTAGGAAGGCAACACTGCTGATTTAACAAGGAAATAAATCTCAACATATATGAATGCTGCTGTGTACATGCTTTTATGGCACTTGGGGAAGAAATCAAAATAATTTAAAAATGCAGAAGCCTTCATTCTACAGTTCTTTAGCATCTGAACATTTGTATGTAGCTTGAAATGAGCAACTACGAGCTGGAAGACGGAGCTGTGCCTTTATAACAGCTATAGCTTGGAACAATCTCAACATGCTGCCTTTGGAGCCCCTCACCAACTGAGCTCTCCATAAACAGAGACCTTGGTGCAGCAAGGGGAGGATGAAAGACAGGGAGATACCAGTGGAAGTTCGGGACTTCGCATCCCTGTCTTATTTCTTAATAACACTCAAGTATAACTGCTTTAGTAGAATCTGTCTTCTCCAGTTCTCCCACATGTACCCCTCTCCCCACAGGGCTGCTCTTAAATGCTTTTCTACCCTCAGGAGGTGCACATCACTAGCAAGGCTCTGGCTTGGATTGACCCAGCACGTCATGTTGTCTCTGAAGGTGTTTTTCCCATTTAGGTTGTAGTTGTGGTGGAAATTTGAGACTATAGCCCTTTAAAGTGACATTGCACACACCCAGTGGGATTACAGCAGCTGCACTGCAATTCTGAAGATCAAGTTGTACCAGCTTTGGGTAGCAGACTGGTACAGGAGCTGACTTAGGTGTGAGAGGTGCCAAATGAAGCTTTGCGATCAACCCTCCTGCTCCTGAGGAAGTGTCAAGGACACAAACTCCAGTTACTCCCACAAACTGTGCTGTTGTTTTCTGGTTTGGGATTTTGTTTTTTTCCCCCCCTACTATCCATTACAACATTCCAAGCATCTTAGGAGAAAGAACAGCACTTCAGCAAACAAGACCTGACTTTTTCTGCAGTATGACTAACTGCCAGGTGGAGTTCAAGATTTCCTATTGTTGCCTTTACACTCTTCACAGCACTCAGCAGCTCACGTGGACCAGACACAGTTACTCCTTGCAATAAAGTGTACTCCACCTACAAACATTGAGCAACACAAGTCAGAGCAGTGTTGGATCGTTAAGCAAAACTTTCCTAGGAGAGCATGATCAACATTTCAAGCAATGCTTCTGAAGAAAGAAGTCTGTGAACAAATCAAAGCGATTCTTACATAGTTTTACATCAAATGTCTTCTTACATAAAAACCAACAGAGGCTTGTGTGGTGATTTACACCACTTGGAAGAGGTGAACTGCTGATCAATTCTCAGAACAGGCAACATCGTTTCATTAAAAAAACCACAAACCCACAATGACTGGGGACCCCTCCTAACGCCACGGTCTGCTTTGCCAATACAGACCCAGGTTCCCAGCAGCTTCAGGCACAGCCTGCACCAGGCCAGGCTCCTGCATGGACTCCGACCTCACAGCTTGGGCCTGCACAGCTTTTCAACACTAAACAGGGTATGTTTACAGAAGCCACAGGCTTTGCCCAAATTCCACCACTGCCAAAGAACCGGTCTCAAACCCTACCTTGATTAGAGTTCAAACTACTGGAATTATTTTTATTAGCAAGGTCTAATGACACAGTCAATTTAATAACAAGGACCTAGAGTTCATGCTTGCCTATGTTAACAGCTTGATCATGTTGCATGCTGTAAATCAGATTCCTATATTAACATCTATTTATATTAATTTACAATCCATTTCAGCCAGCTGCCATAATGGATTAGATATTACTAACATAATTTGGTTGTAATCTTGGGAAGCAAGGAAGGTTTGATCAAGCATTACTGTATGCTGGTACAGTAGCTGGATCCAGTCTTCTCTGAACACACTTGTACACCCACTCCTTCCCTTCCTTGTCATAGCAGAGCACAGCCCTGGAAGTGTGCAAGCACCATCTCTTCAATAATGTGAAAGGAGAATTTTAAGTTAGCAAGTCTGAATAGCTCCAATCAAAAAAAGACACCAACACATCTGTAATTAAGAACTTGCTAGACAGGACTGCTGGAACTCCAACTCTCTACTCGCACGCTGCATTCTTTAGTTTATATTCCCCTGGAATATACTCCATAGATTTGGGGCCATTTACTGTAGAAAATGTTCTTCACAAAGTCAGTTCTGAAGGCTATGTTACAGTTTGAATATGTCAGCTGTTTTAAAGTTCACAGTCTGTAACAAATGTCAGTTTTCTTCCCTCCTTTGCACGCACTTGAGAAAACCTCATTACCTCAAACATGACAAAATATTCAAGGACTGTAAACACAAAAATGCTGTACTGTGTTTTCAGTTCAGTAATGCCTCAAATGAATTTCAGAACAAAATCAGTCTTAGCAATTAACACAAAGATTTTTAAAGTCCTTTATTAATCTGAATATAAAAAAGACAGAAGCTGCCTACAATATAGGACAAAGCTCTTGCTTCATGAGGAAACAAAATTTTCTTTACAAAGTGAAAAAATAAATACCCTCTTAGAGTAAGGTTTATATGCTAATGTGTCATAAAAAAGTAGAGTTTTAATATTTTGACAAAATGTCTGTGCAAAGAAACAGATGCATAAACACACATTACTGCTACATTAAGGCAATATGAAAAGTATAGTCAGAAAATTTCAGTAAAGTGACAGTGTACTTTTCTAGCTTTGATTAAGCCAGTATTGCACCCAAATATGGTCTCCAGTTCCCTCTGTACCCTGGAGAAGACACTAGGAAACCAGAGCTCAAAATGCCCAAGTAGCGGGGTGGAAATCGAAAACATTTTATTGGGTAGGTCATTTCCGGCTAAAGATGCTAACTGAAGAAAGCATTTAAAATTATACACAACCCTTAAAGACTAATGGTGAATGTTTCATAGTTTAAAATCAGTCTCCAAAAATAAAGCCAACATGAAGGGCAGCTGACTGCAGCTCCCAAGACCAACAGCCAAAAATGGACTATGGGAAACTTGGCAGTGCCCTGTCCACTGAGAGCTGTGAATGAAGTCCCATAGCAGTGCTTCCACAGGACACTGTCAACCACAAGACTTTCCTGACCCACCCTCAACACTTAAAGATTAGCAATCTTGTCTTCCCTTTCTTAAGCTATTCTCTCAGAATTGTTTTCTATTTAATAAATTCTGAGTTAAGCACAGCTGCTTAGTGAAGCCTTGTAACTTCAGTTTAAGAACTAATTTTAAAAAAAGGAGTTCTCTCCTCTTTAAAGCAATTTACTAAAAGCAGAAGCCATGAGCCTTACTAAACTGGTATGTGTAAAAGCAAGTATTAATATTAAAATAAACAATGCAACTGTACTAAAAAGGATTTAGAGCATGTAAAAGAAAAGGCTGCATTGCTTTTGCCGGGTACAGCTGCATGTGTACACCACATTTCTCCAGGGTTACCGAGCTTTGTGGCAACACTGCCGTGCTACAAACTTATGGATCATTCTTTAAGTAACATGAATCAATTACACTTCTACTCTCAGAAGATGTCCCAAACCATTCTGGACATGCTGAACAAAGAGTATTTATGTTAAAAATGCAGTATTTTTTGCTTTTGATCGTGGATAGATGCCAGAGTGATTGCCTTCTTCACAATCAATGGTTGCATTTCTTATTAGTGCAGTTTGAAGAGTACATGATGGGTTTCAAGTGTGTACGTAGATCATATCACAGTCAGATTGAGAAGACTGGTGTGGGTTGGCAAGTACACATGCTGGACATGCTCTACACGAGATCTGCAAACAGGACACGACTGGAAAGGAAAAACATTGGGAAATTATTTTACTTTGTATTTTGAGAATCTCTGCACTTCCTGCAGACTTTACATACACAATAACAGAGCACTTTTTCCGTCATATCCCATACCTAAGACAGGGTATGGGTGGGAAGCATGCAGCTCACTCTTATCCTCACTGCAAATTACATAAGCACATCATCCAGACAGAACACTCTCTGAAATTAGTTTGCCACAAACAAAATTTTAGTAGTTGTACTAGAACATCAACACAAATGTATTAATCCCTGACCCTCAAATATACAAAAAACAAACCTTCCACACAACTTGGTAACTCATAACTCAATGGAGCTGCATTTACCTGTAACTGGGAAGCACAGGACTTGCAGCAAACTGTGTGGCCACAGGGACAAAAGGTTGAATTTATCTCTTCTTCACAACACACCATACAAAGCATGGACTCCTTCAGCTTCCGCAACTTCTCTTGCAGGGCTTTTGTTTGTTGGCAGCTGAGACCCTCACAGTTGTCACAGTTCATGCTGCTTTCCGAAGACTTAAGAGGGGAACTTGGTGGGGTTTGATCACTTCTTGAAACAAGATCCACAATGCCAGCATTATAAAGAGCTCGCCTCGCATGATCATAAACTTCTTTTGATGTTCTTTTAATGTCAAAGACGTATTTTTTACCAAGATTAATGTTTTCATTCAGAAATAGAGATGCTAGGTGACCCTTTAAGTCTCGACTATACTGCATCATGACAGCACTGGTGACAGTGTCACACCTATAAAGCAACAGGACAAATGCAAGATTGGTTAGTTAATACCAATAGACAGTAATTTGTTCCCAAAGCTGAAGTACCAGTACTGAAATTAAAGCAAATGAAATGGTCTGAGGTAGTATTTAAGCTCTTGAATGATCTTTGCATGACAACTCTACTTTGAAAAGTGTAAAATGGAAAGTGACAATGGCTTTACATCTTCAAAATGTTAAGTGTCTGGTAAAACAGAGGCAGCCTATGGAAGGGACTTAAGGAATTATGCTAACAAACAGCAGACACTTGCTTAATACACAGTTCAGCCTGGCAACACCTCTTTGCATGGTATTTCAAAACACCGCCTTAAAGAATTCCACTTAAGAGTCTTTAGCTCTCCATTTTTATCATAGAGTCAAGTAGTATTTTTAACCCAATTTCCACCCAGTACTTTATATACTAGTATTATGTCATTCTGAAAGGAACCAGTGCGAATGCAGTGTAGAGAATTAAGGCATTTGTATTTGCCACTGTGCATTTCAGCTACCCTAACCATGCTTGTCACTTATTTCAGTGATACAGTGGAATCTGCAGAAGCCTATTAAGGCATATCGCTTCTCTAGGCAACACAGGAAAGAAAACACAGAATGTAAGGACTACAGCCTCACAGGGCCTAAGGTCCAAGATCTAAGCTTATGGCCAAAGGCTATTGCCAAACTAAAATTCTGCTTAAATTAAAATCAGGGACTGCAAAGGACAGAAGAAATTACAAGCAGAGACAGAGATCAAAAAGTAATTGAAAGTGGTGTGTGGTAGTTAATTTTAAGAAAACACTGCTAAGTGTGTTTGACAGCTAGTCTGACTGATCAGTGTTGGACACCACTGAATGAAAGGGGGCTGAAAAATTGCCCACCGACAAATGAGTATAGCACCCCTCAAAGGGCAGCAGGATAGAGACAATGGATAGCTGCTGGCAGGAAGCAAAATCCTGAGCATGTGAGCAAGGACAGAAGAACTGTAAGAAGGTTTAAATATAGGGGATGGGAAGGTGGCATACAGGTAACATAACAAATGAAGGAGCCAAATAAAGGAACTACACAATCTGAGTAACAGGATCTTCCCCATTGGTCTCAATCTCTCTCTTACATTGGAACAAAAAATGTATGTATTGTTTATTAAGTATCAAGGAACATTAAAAGTTTATACTCTGAAATGCTGTCATTCATAGTGGAAAAATTTTGCTTACTTTTCTTGTTACTCCCACCCCACAAAATGGAAAGCAGCAAAAACCTGTTCAGCTTCTGGACTTAAGAGGAAAGGAGAGGCTGCAAAGACAATGAAATTTTGCAGTATTTCCGAACTGCAGTCAGACTGCTGGCTGCTTAAGCACTTAGTTCAAACACTGGAGAAGAGCAGCACCACACGACTCTAGGGGCAATACTGACCTGTAAAATGCATGAGTCTCTGTAATTGCTCTGTAGAGTCCACTTGCTGCCCTTGTACTGATCATCTTAAACAAGACAACCACACTATTACCAGACTCCTTGGTAACAGTCAGATACACATTCTTCCCAGACTGAGTTGCCATTTGAACAACAGGATAAGAAATCCTATAAATTAGTATTAAAAAGGAAAGGTTATTTAGTTTTTAAGGATAAGGGCATTTTCCACAAACTACTACAGTGCATTTTTATCAGAAGTTACAATGATTTCTGACAGTAGTCAGCAATGCTGATTGAAGATGCCACCTCAAAAATAAATATAAAAATCAAGAGTATTAAGGTCACTTGTTATTTTGATTACAAGCAGGTAGTGCCCTCAGACCCTATATACAGTCACTTTTAGTAATTCTCAGAGCAGTTTTGTGTATTTATGTGAAAACTAGAGGCATGCTCAGTATTTCTGAAAAATTGATCATGCAAATGGTTCCAGAAAATACATACCTGTTGATTGGACTGAAGTCATCTTTACGGATGGATATGCCTTCAGGTCCAACACCAATAAGGAGTTTTTGTCCTTCACTATCTCTCACTGAGTGCCACTCTACCCCATAGTTCTCCAGTGTTGTAACAATCTGTAGAACCTGGTATTCAGCAGATGCTTGACTTAGACCTTCAAGCTCCTTGTGCTTTGTAATAATGCTGTTGATAAAAAGATTAAGGATAGGTGAATTAACTCAAGTATCTGCTGTTACTGTCAGCAGCTTGTTTTAACACGGGTTTTTAGATGACCTAGTTAAACAGATTAGCACATGCTCCTGACCTGCTTTATCTGTCTATAGATTTCCAGCAATTGGAATTGGAAGTAGCTGAGAATTACCAAAACATCCTGAGAATATCAAGGAGAAAATACTGCGCATTTGCTAAGAAATGAAAAAGCTACATGTAATCAAGGCTTTCTAACTAACACCACCAGCCCCAAAATATTTCCCTGAACTACCACTAAGTTCATAGTTAAAAAAAACACTACGGAAAAGTATGACACACTGAATGTTTCCTGATATTCAGGAATTGAGCTATGAAGGTGTTTCAGAATTCTGTCTGCTTTTCAGGATAAGGGTACTAAGCCAGATAAATGCTTTCATTCACAAGTGTTGGTCTAAGACATACTTACAATTTAAATACTTTGCTCCAGGTACTTTTATATATATATCTGTATTTCCTCAAGTACCAGAGTTTTCACAAGAAAAAAAAAAACAAAAACAAAAGCCACAAAAAACCAAACAAAAACCCAAACAAGTAAAAAAAACAAGAAAAAAAAAGCCAACCCCAGAAAACCACCAAAAATACCCCCACAAAAAACCACCTAATAACTGAGCTTAAAAATTTAACTGAAATCAGACCATCAAACATTCAGGTCACATTTTCATCTCCAAAGCTATTATTGTTAAATTACTGTTTTACACTATAGCACCAGCAATTAAATGCATAACAAAATCTTCTGCTGTTGGTCTCCAAAAAGGAGACTAGATCATTGTACTTTTTACCTCTCCAAAATGGTAGTGGTGAGCTCTTTTGCACACAACTCTTCATAATTGTACTTGGCAGTGTTCTGGTTATAATCTCCGAACTTCATCTGTGCCAACAATGCACTAAGTTCAATTGCATGCTCTGAAGAACACTGAAGATTACCAGCAAGAAGATCTTCTTTTATATGCAAGAAAAACATATGCCTGCAACACAATCAGAAACATTTGCTTAGAGAAATCATTACATGACATCTGTAATCAAAACATGTAACAAGTAACACCTCAGCTATATTTGGTAATTCCAGAATTTGCAGTGAATGTACCCAGTAGAAAAAGTCTGGCACAGGGAAAGAAAAGGGCCTCCATCTTATTCTTCACTTACTCTTAAACATGAAGCTACAAGTGAAGACGGTACCTAAAAGCACTGCTAAAAGAAATGAGCACTTTAATGTCATCAATAATATCTCAAGAATAGGAACTGCTTTAACTCCTAAGGCCACTTAATAATTTCAATTTAGTGAGTAAAATATCAATGAAAGATTTCAATTGGTTTCCTATGTTTACATTTTTTGTTGCCATTTACAAGTTATTCTGCATTTCACAAAACCAAATTTGGGAAGAGCACCTCAAAACATACACACTTCTGTCATGCAAGAGGAGAAGCCACCCTTTGTCTACACAGTGGAAATGCTCCAGCCCGTAGGGTTTTTGCCAGTGACATGATTAACAGAATAACCTGAAACACCTGAAAAGGCATTGTGGAATAAAATAGAAGAACAGCTTCTGTGTAAGCATTTGTCAGACCAAGGTTTGGCAGCTTGCTCAAAATTCACAAAGCTGCTCTTAATTATCTAACAGGTTACTTTGACAGACAAATCAACATTTTCGCCAACATTAACAGCAGCATGTTAATATCCCCTATGGGCTACCCTAGCTTCTATAGAATCATCCTTTTTTCCCCCTCAGGGGACACAATATAAATTTCTTACCATTTCTTTTTAAGACTCAACATATTTATGGAATCCAGATGCAGAATTATGTATCACAGTTACGTATCACTGAAAAAAAACGTTCAATAAATGAAGCCTAGCACTCACAGGGATGTGTCTTGGCTTCCACAGGAATGGGACATTTACTTTTCTAAAGTGAAGTGTAATCTACTTTTAAGAAAAGCTTTACTGAAGCTCTGTATTGAATCTCTCATCACTGAAGTTGAAGATCCTAGTAAGTGATGAGCTTTCCTTACAATGGGAATTTTGAATAGTATCTTACATATATTCTTTTGTAGCATTCTATAATTCCTTTGTACAACAGGGCAAATAGGACTTTTTTTCGGCACTACGAGCAATTACAGAACTTCCAAAAGTTGTGTTTTTTCTTAGCTCTATTGGTAAATGTTGCAACTAAGAAGATACCAGTCCAAAAGATGCCTCATATCCACAACTTGTTGAATCAGGAAAAAAGAATTGGTATTAAATTATCCTGTAACCTTTCCTACAGTCCATTTCCTGCAACAAGCAAGTCACAGCTGCCTTTGCAAACCATTTCTCCTGCTAGAGTATCATGATAGTTGTGATGCAAGTGCTTAATTGCGTCACACTGAAGTCTGAACACCAACCTACATCCTTCAGCAGCTCTGGAAGGGGTCTGGTGGAAGCCAATGCGCAGCCTCACACTGTGCAGGACACAAGTTTAGGTGGCAAGAGGACCAGAACTTCAGACAGAGCTGCCTCTACTGTTAGCAGGTTATTCCTTGTTTAGGCTCTTTTTTTTTTTTTTGAGAGTCAAACCTCTGCTCTCATCTGTTTCTCACACCTTGCAGAGTCATAGCTCTTTGGGCTTGGGCCACAGAAAGGCCTATCTGTGGCCTTTTAAAGTGATTTAGTTGTACAGACTCTTTTTGGTGCTCAGTCCATAAACCTGAAGAATTCAGTATAAATTACTAAAACACTAGGGCCAAAATAAATTCAAATAGTAGGTATTTTCCTAACTCCAATCAACATTTCATAAAATAACAGCTTCTCATGCACTCTTGATCCTCTGACAGAACAGGATTTCCAGTCACTTTAAGTACTAATTACAAATACAGTATTTTCAAAGAAAGATCTGACAATTTTTTTCTCATTAGCTGAAACATTTACAACTACCACACCTAAATGCTTGTATCTTCAGGGGTTTTTTTTGCATATGACAGCACTGACTACACAGGGTAAAGTCAAGAGTTCTCCCCTTGCTGGGAAGACCTTATTGACATCTCAAGGGGAGCTGAAAACCAAAATATTGCTCCAGCAAATACAGATGAATTACAGATGAATTCTGAAACAGATACAGCAGATGCATGGCTTGTCACATTCCATTACTATAGAGCCAGTAATGGCATAGAAGACAAATGAGTTTAAGGCACAATGTGAAATAGCATCACATCAGCTAATGTGCAGTAACTTTCCATAACTGGCTCATATCACATAAGGGAAAACATCTCACAGATACTCAGCTACTTTGCATTTTTTTGATAAATGGAACAAACAGCACATATAAAGGACAGTTATTGCAAAGTAACTAGTTATGCAAATTCTTGTCCCAGCTTACACTATCATAAGCTGTTTTATTAAGTCAGAAAACTGATAAGAACAATATTTAACAGTCCATCTGCACCTAAATTACCTAAACTGCACTCAGGACAGTGAATGACTTTGCACTGATCTGTTAGAGCAGCTGCCCAAAACTAAAGTTCAGGTAGCAAATTCTCTGCCTTTTTTTTAATGTGTGTTGGGGTTTTTTGTTTGTTTTTGGGATTTTGTTTGCTTGTTTTGAGTCCTTAAGTGTGTTTGATGAAGGAAAGGCATCAAGAAATTGAAAGACAGTGAGGGTTATAAGCATTTTAGACATCTGAAAAAACGGTTTTGATTAGCCCATCCAGCTGCACTCACAGTGCACACCTTCAAAGTTATATAACTATCCACTGTAAAATCATCCCTCTTCAAAGGTCCAAAACATGACACTAGCCACAACATGATTACAAATGCAGATTTAATTTCTTTTTTTTTACACAAAACTAAACAAAGTCTTTTGATCGTTAAAGAAAAAGGCATAAGAACGTGATTTTATTGCTGAATACAATAGCAAAACTAATGCATTAGGAGCCTTGATGCAGTTCCTTATCTAGTTCGGCAAATTCTAAAGGACCTAATAGACTGTCTGTAGAAAATCTGGTCATATCACAGATTTATGTAAGTTTCTGTAAATTAGATTGTGACCTAATCGCTTCATACACAATCTACCATCCCTCCTCTCTCTTGGAACCTTTAGCTATGATAAAAAAAAAAAGTAAGACTTTTTCTCACCTCTAAAGATATGTTGTACAGTAAAAGGATACACTTTTTCCAAGGAATTATTTCAGCACTAATATTTTACACTTAATGGAATTTTTACCTAGCAAGTTTTAGAACAATGAACTGTTAAAACTAAAAACTGAACTGTTTGTAAGTTCCCTAAAGGTTCCAACATTACTGGTAGAAAATCTAAAGTTTGTCCACCATAAAAGAAACTAAATGTTTTTGTTTCTGCATCATTCACATTTCAGTTGCACTTGATGCATTAATATTGCATGTTATAAATTTGAGAAGTAACTGAAGTCAGACAAAAGGTAGGTCTGTCTGTTCCAACCCCCAGCCCCAATTCTTAGCACATTCTACAGCTATTTACTACCCTTGCCAAAGCTTCATTTAGTCTCTAAATCTTCACAACTATGAAGTTTGCCCATCAATTGTTGTGTCTCCTAGTCATCTTAACACCTGCCAGATGTGTTGGGACACTGATCAACTAGTGGCAACTTTAAGGACAAACAGAACCTCCCATTGCACTTGTAGCTCAAGTTCTCTACACGTCACAGCATTGGTACAAAAGACAGTCTCTGTAGCCCAAAATAGCCTTTCCTTCCTCTCTGAACCTCATGCCACCTAGACATACCTGTGTATTCAATTATGGAACATTCCCTCTGAGTTTGGTAGTTCAAAACACTACACAGGAATATTGACTAGAGGGCAACACATTAAGTTTGCCAAAGCTACACTTTGTCAGTCACTGCCCAGACAGATTTCTTCTTTTCCAAAGGGAAAAAAGGCACTTTTACAATTAGAACAGGATCACAGGCTTTCTTCAACCACTAGCTACAGCGGTGATCTTATATTCACTTTGCATCCTTATTTTTGGATCTACGTTTTTCATATAATTTAATATTAATGTGCATATAAAACTCTCAGTAAAATAAAATGTAGTGTGATTAATGTATTGCAGTTGGATGTAAATAATTCGATACAAAAACTGTAGAAAAGGAAGGTTGCAAGGAGATTTCAGCAGATGGTCTGTTTCACAAAAAAGTGTAGCTACCAAACCAAAGTCACAGATCCAGATATCAATCCCATTAATTGCTTTTCGCTTCCCTCTAAAGCAATTTATGCAGGCTGATGATACTGAACACTGCTACCAGAAACAGACATTAAGTATTTCACTACAATGGAATTCCAAGAGGGGGACAATCACCTAGTTAGTGTTCATCCAAATGAACTGGCAATAACAACTCCACAAAAAAATACTCTGAAAAGTGTTGAGTACATGGAATATAAGATCAGCTTTTCTTTTTTAACTCACTGAAGACCTTATGTGCATTAGGAATCAACATTCTGCTAGTAGTTTCTACTACTTTTTTTTTTTTTTAAATCAAGGCAAGGGAAACAGAGCAAATAGGCAGCTAAAAATTTTAAGCTCTAAACTTAGCTGCCAGTGGAAGAAATGGAAAACCCCAGTCCTTTATCAAAGAGGTATCTGCATCTGATTAATGACTCCTAAACTAGAAGCATAGCTGAAAGACCTCATTCTCATGCCAGACTGCTGGCAAGTATCTTAGCACACCTCCCAAGGAACTACCTGTTCTGTTTGCAGTATGATTCCTTACCACAGGTTAAGTCTCTTTCCTACTGTGAAGTAAATTTACTGCTCTGTAGTCTAAAATCAAAATTAAGAGGCATAATTGTTCTCCCTAAAATACATATTGATAAAGATCTCTAATCTACAGAATATAATTCCAGTTTTAAAAGCAGACAAGGCCACCCCACATTACAAAAAACAATGTTTTTTGCTTTTTTAATGCTCCTCAGTATCTTTGTTGTTACTTGCTCTCAGCAGAGTGGGTAAAAAGTTACCAACTGCAATTCAACTCTGATCTAGACAAACAGATTCATTAAACCCAGCCCAGCGTCTATCACACACACTTTCATTGCCTTGTAACAAATACCATGTCACTGCTGCGCTGGCTACCCAATGCTATGGGATAATAGGATGGTTCTCATTTTCTACCTACTACATGTATCTGACTGCTCAACGGATTTTACAAGGCCATTCTTAATTTCAACTAATTCATCAAAACAACCAGCAAAAAAGTGTACTTTGTAAATGTAATTCAAATACTGGCAAACATCACACAACTTAAAAGCCTCCAAAACAATAATTGCCACTTTCAAGGCTGGCAAAATGCAGCTCTTTTGAGTGCTTCATGATATAGAGTTAGAATTTGGTCATATCTTAAACTGTCGGGGATTACGCGTGAATATTTGATTTTCATTCGTGCTACACAAGGCAAATATGGTTGAATTTAAAATCTAAACCCACCATTCTCCCAGACTGCTGCTGGACACCATTGGCCTCTTGGGCAGCTCAGCAAACACTCTCCTTTAAAAGGTGCAAGTTTCAAGACTCCTCTGCTCCACGTTCCACAACAGCCTGTGGCTGATGCCCGGAGCTCTCTGCCCCGGAGCTGGCTCCCGGGCTGGGGCTACTCCCGGTCACTGCCCCGCTGCTGCCCCTGACACCCGCATCCGGCAGGGCGGACCCGCCCGGCCCGCACCGCTGCCGAGCGTCTCCTGCCGGCCCCACCCCCAGTCAAAAAGTCTCCTGAAAATTCCGATTAGTGAGGTATGATCCTTTCTCTAAGCCCCAGCTCCTTACTGCAATTCAACACTTCACAACATTTGTTACATGAACCACCCACAAGTCATTCAGTAAAGAAGCGAAAAGCAGGTTTGCTTTTTTCCCCCAAACCGTTGCACGACCTATCAAAGAAATACAGAAAACAGTGAAAACAAACGCAACACAAGCCAGAGTTATGATCTCGATCTTGGACCATCACATGTGTCTTTCAGCAAAAAGATAGCAATTCTTTTCAAGCCAATGTGATTTTCCATGCTAAAGAAAACATGTAGCTCTTCACTCCTCTAAAGCAGCACACTGTTCACATCTCAGACTTATTTGTAAAACTCTGACAGCAGTAGATTAAATTTGAATGACATTCTTGCACTGAAGCACTTTTATTCCATTGAAAACAATTCTAAACTATGAAATCATGTGGTGCAATTCAGTACCAGGTAGTCAAATAAAAAACCTAGAAGCTGAGATCCAAAGAATAGAAATAAACTGCTTTTAACCCTGCAAAAGAAGTGCAGTAGATTTTCCATGCAATTCCCAAAGCACTTCGAGAAGGTGGATTGTTGCCACAGTGGTCAGAGATACAATTATAACCTGGCTCTGTAGCAAGAGGGCTACCTTGTATAAGAATATTAAAATTGGCTGCAATCTTCCACTGGGCTGATTAAAGATAACAGAAGCAGAGGTCGATGTTCTGTTGCCAGATCGGCTTTCACAGCATGTAGAAACCTGAACATTAAATTGCTACAAACAAACATACACCTGAGTTTTAAATTCAAGTTCAAGGCAAGGGTTGAACAAAGCACTGCAAATGGGGTTGGCAAAGCTTCCAAAAAATACAGGAAAAAAAACCTGGTAACTCAGTCACAATGCTTGCTATTATAATCATGATGAAGCATATCAACAAAATTTAGAATTACTTGCAGCTTCTCAGGTTTCAAACGCAGTTCTCAGCATGCATCTAATTTATATGCAAAAACAGGATCAGAGGCTGCAAGCAAAAGACTGGAAAATTTCCCCAGCATTCTTCACACACAGGACCACAAGGCAACAGCTCTGCCAGAAACACCCCACACATCAAATATGGACATAACTGCTAAAGGAAACTAAGGACACCCATCACTTTCTTCCTCAAGACTTTGCAGATAAAGATGAAACAATGTGTCAGCTTTAACTGTACAGCTAATCCTTGCAATTCTACGATACACCTATTAATCTTTAAGTTTGGCAACAGGTTTACAAGTTTTTCATCTTCCCCTTGATGCTTATGCACAAACTAAGTATGAACTCACAGTTACATGCATATGTAAATCCTCAAGCAGACCCGAGGAGAAAAAAAGTCCATCTACTAAAACTCAGTGTCAACAATCCAGGAGAACAGACATTTACCACAGGCACTGGAATTCTAGGTCTGCTACATGTGCACTACCAGGCTTACACAACTAAAAGGCAGTTATTACAACTTGACATACAACTTGTATTTGGTTTTTTCTTCTGATGCGTAACCCCAGATTAATTTAAAAATTGTTTGCTAAAAATATTAGTTTCAGAACAGTCTTAATTAGTACGTAAAAAAAAGCTTGCCCCATCTACATTCTATTAAATCATCTTTACATTGGAGAAATACTTGCTTGCTCCGATGTAGGTGTATAAGCTCTGCTACATTTTAGCTACACAAGCTGGTCTTTGAGGCCCTTGGGGCATGTTTCACCAGTTCAACGTCTCTATTAACTTCCACCTCCTGCCAAGTCTTGCATTGACAGTGTTGAAGGCAGGGACACAGACGTCTGCAAAAGCCTTGTAAAGTTGAACAAGCATTCATCAATGATAGCATAAAAATGCTACTTTCAGGTTTCCTCAGATTTTCACCCTGATTTGTTTTGTGAGTGGAGACACATCCGACATGCCCAGGGTAATCTCTTCTGCCTCATCAGGTATGAAATTACACGGCTCCTTTTGTTCTACATAAATCCCATTTGTAATTTGGTTTTATACTTACAGAGAATATTTAAATAAGAGGAGAAGTTTCTTTAAGGAAAAATACTCAAAGCTATGTCATGGATAGTAGAAATTATTTCCTAAATAACAGTGTATCAAAACTGGAATTCAGTTTGAATGCATTTGCCTAACTGGAGCTATTATCCAGGACAACCATGGTCTACCACCACAGCATTCTGAAAACTTCAACCATATTGATAAGCTAGAACCACTGCTCCCTAAAAGCCTCTCCCCTACACATTAGATCAAAAAATAAACTCTAAACCTTTTTCCTATGAAATAAACACCAAATCAGACTGTCAGCCTCTGATCAAGTTCTTTAGACATCCTGTGCAGAAGCACCATGGTGTATTCATGGTCTTAATTCTGAAAGTACTAAGTTAAGGATTCTAAGAGTACCAAGTTCAGGCGAGCAGTGAAAATGAGTTTTGGCATTATCATATAAACACTAGATTCCAATTGGCTCCATTCATATTAACTGTACTATCCAAAACTAACTGGAAAAAGTAGCTGGAAGGTCAGCATTAAATATATATTTGCACAGCATTCTTTAAAGATAATTCTGTTGCAATTCATGTGGTAACCAAAGTCCTGGAATAAAAGCAAGTGTTCCCTACTAATCTTAGAAGACTATTTCTTCTGATTTAATAACAGTATAACAATTTAGTTAAGAGGACCAGCCACAGAGGCAGCCAGACAGCTGTTTCTTTTGTAGCCTCTAAGGGCCTGTAGCTATATCAAAGTTACTGTAACATAATACCAGACAAAAAGGAATTCAGCAAGTTTTTTTGCACTGTGGGAGGAATTGTTTCCTGCCTTTCTGTACTAGTGGTTCAGAATGACCTAGAGTAACACCACAAAACAGAGGTTACTATCGGACACACAAATACCATATGAAAAGTTTGCTACTGGGAGCTTAGTTTCTTCCAGTTTCAGCACTAAGTGCTCACAAAATTACTCACACTCATTACTTACTGGTAGCTACACAAAACTTAATGTTGCCAATTTAATTACATTTTTCTAAAAAAAATTATCAATGAACTTCAAAAACACTAAGATTTTAAAACTACATAGAAAAGTCAAGCAAAATTACCATAAAGAAATAAAAACAATGTGTAGTCACTTTCCTAAGTTACAGAAATTGAAAACAAAGTATTAAATGAAATGCACTTACAACCATATTTATTTACCTTGTCTGTTCCTGTAAGATAAGATGTGGCTCAACAAAGAACTTGACTCTCAATTTCAATCGATAAGGGGCTAAACCATCCATCTGCTGGGAGATCCTGTTCCTCAAATTCAGCCATAGATTCTCGCCTTTGCTGCCGGTGAACTGCAGTCCAAAATAATCAACTTCTATAATTCCCAACCTTCTGCAAACCTGAAAGAACGAGGTTCTTTACAATCAGGCTACAACATGATAATGAAAAGTAACATCTGAAGTGGTATTTCAGACTGCTCACTTAAAACACACACACAAAATCCTGCTGTCAGCACCTTCGTACAAAGGCTTAATTACTTGGATTCTAGGTTGCATACAAAACAGCCCAGAGAAAAACACTAAGCATGAATAGGAATTTCTCCACTAGCCAAAAAACACATGGGCTTCTATGGTCAAATTTTACCCCCAGGACAGGCACTTCAGAGGGTCAGCGGATTTCCACAAGAAGAGAACATCTGCTATTCAACATCAAAGCCAGTCGCACTTGCTGGGCAAGGAGGAGTAAAAAAAGTACAGTCACCCACAAGTTTTACTTAGGTGCCAGCAGCAGACCGGACTGTTCGTCTGTCTCTCCCCAGCATCCCCACGGCAGCCACCACAGACACACCGAGGCGGTGGAGACGGAAAGGCGAGAAGGCACCTGGACGGCAGCTCCAGCCCGCTCGGCCCCTGATACAGAGGGCTGGATGCAGTGGGTGCTACATCCCCCGCCTCTGGCCCCACTCGTGTCCCCTCCTCGGGGCCACTTCCAGCAGGATTCAGTGGCGAGGCCCGGGCCTGCGCTTCCCACAGTAGAGGTGCCGGAGAGCCCCGTGGAGGGGGATGCAGCACCCCCTGCATCCAACATGGAGAAGGCGTTGGGAAAAAGAAAAAAGGAAAATAAAAACCCAAAACCGTAAGGGACGCGGGGAGACTGCGGCGCTCCCCGCCCCCACCACCGCGGCCGCCCCCGCACGGCCCAGCCCCGCGCCACCGCCGCCCTTCGCCCGGCGTCCGGGCCCCGCCGCGGGAAGAGGGCGGCGGGTGCCAGGGGGAGCCGCGCGGCTGCGGGCACCAGCGCTCGGCACTGCCCCGTGGTCACCACTACGCCCGTCACAGCCCCCGTCCAGAGCTCTGGCGCCTGGCGGGCGGGCAGCGGGGAGAAGCCCCTCACCTGGTTGAGGCAGTCCTCGCCGTTGGCTTTCGCCTCTACCTCCACCTCCATCACCACCGCGTCCGGCCTGGTCACATAGCACAGCATGGCTGGGGACAGGCGGCACCGCTGCTGCCGCCACGGACACGCGGAGCGGCCGCCGCCGCTGTCGGCACGGGCTGAGCCCCACACGCACCCCCCGTCCTCGCCGCCACCCACGCCCGCACCCAGCCAGCGCCCGTGCCCCGCCGCCTGCGCGCCGCCAGCGCCGCTCCCTCCTTATGTACCCTCCGCCGCCCCGCCCCGCCCGGGCCCGCACCTGCGGGCCAATCACGGGGCGCCGCTCACGGCCGCAGGCCGCCGCCGCCGCCAATCAGCGCCGCCATGGCCGGCCGGGCGTGTGTTGTGCTCGCTCTCGGGCGCCCCCCGCCGTGCCCGCGCGGCCGCGCGCCCCCGCCGCTCTGCGGCCTCTCCTGGCCCTCAGCGCCCCGAGCCGCACGGCGCTCTCACCCTCCCAAAGCCGCCACAGCCCGGAGCTTGTCACCCCGCCATTGTGTCCGCTTAAATCAAAGCAAGGTGTGCTCTTCCTAGTGCCGGTGGAGGCTAAGCCTACTGGCCAGGGACAGTCTGTGAAACATGTGAGAGAGGGTAGCCGTGGGCTGTGTGACAACCAAATATTGCCTTCACAGAATCACAGGATCAGTTAGATTGGAAAAGACCTCTGAGATCGTCGAGTCCAACCTATGATGAATCACCACCATGCCAACTAGACCATGGCACTGAGTGCCACATCCAGTCTTTCTTCAAACGCCTCCAGGGACAGTGACCCCACCACCTCCCTGGGCAGCCCATTCCAATGTCTTATCACCTTTTCTGTGAAGAAATTATTTCTAATTTCCAAACTAAATTTCCCCTGGTGTAGCTTGAGACTGTGTCCTCTCGTCCTGTTGCTGGCTGCCTGGCAGAAGAGGCTGACCTCACCTGGCTACACCCTCCTTTCAGGTCATTGTAGAATGTGATAAGGTCCCCCTGAGCCCTAGCTCATCTCTCGGCTTTCAAACACTCCTTTCTGTCAAAGGGAAGATAAAATCCAAATTGATGTTCTCACTCCCATACTCTCTTTGGCCTCCTCAATTCTGTGTTATACAGCATGCAAAACCCTGGAAAAGATGGAAATTTGAAGAACAACTTGTCAAGCCCTATCACAGCCTCCATGCGCCACCATGCCAAGGGATGGTGGAGACTTTAAACTCGTTTTCTGTAGATATGAATCTTGTAGGTGATTCCTGACCAGGACAAGAACAGGCAAGCCCTTAGAAATATTTGTTTGTCAAACATACCCAAGGTGCATAAAGTAGTTTATGGCTGCTTTAACAATGTAAATTGAAACAACAGGGAGGATTAAGTACAAAATGCACGCTGTGTGGGTTGCCCGAGAGAAGTGCAGATCAAAGATGTACTGAGCAGTGCAGTGGTGAGGAACAAGTAGGCTGTCAGGGGAAGAGCTGTGAGAGGAAATGGGTATCTGAAAATGCAGTGAAGAATAATAGGAAGAAGAACAAACCACAGCACTAATGCGAGGTCACTACAGGGCGGAATATTAGCTTGTTCCCATGTGTATGGGTCACTTGCTTGTGTTTCACAGTTTCTGCTATGCTTGTCAGGGTTGTTAGTATTTTCAGTTTTTATTAAAGAAATGCTCAGAACAGATGCTTATTCTTCTGGGAACTCTGGCACACACGGTATATGGAGCTCGATCCATTTTGTTCATGTGAACTCTAGAAGACCTCTCAGTTCTGAACCAGGCAGAACAGTAGGAGACAAATAAGAGTCAGGACATGAGATGTCAAACCTGAGTGGTGCTACATTTCACCTGCACACTTCCTAGCTCAGATTTCCATGCCCAGGTCTAGAGTGTTTAATTTGAAGAATTTAGAGTCTTAAAGGACCAGACTCATAGATTGGAGGGTTGAAAAAGGGAACTAACATGACAGAAAGATGAATAAAATTTCAAAATTAAATGCATCTCAACTCTGTGATTTTCTGGTGGAAAAAACCCAAACTCTTTGGGAGAAGCTTAATTATAAAGGGATTAGCTACTAACAAAAAATTACAAAATATTTTAGTAAGGGAAAAAAGCCTGTGTTCTCCACTTCTTTATTTTTTGTTGGAGTGGGTGCAGAAAATTAGATTTTAGTTCTATTTTAGTTTTACTTCCGTATATTGTGGTGATATAGTATTTTGTCTGATTTTGATATTTCTGTCATACTCAAAAAAAGTTCTAGATGCGTTATGAAGAAACCAAAACTGCCATGATGACTCATGCTATTAGTATTCTGATATCCTCTCCCTGACAGTAGCTCATATCAGATGTTACAGAGGAAGGTGCAAGAAATGTTTATATAATTGCGAAATAATAATGTGCTTGTATATTTTCTCTGACACTAAACAGTTAAAGCTGGCTTATACCTGATAGATTACCCTTTACTTTTTTATCCATTTTTCTTGTATAGTAGAAATCAGTTCACTTTATGCTAGGCACTGTCCAGACAAAGAGAAACATGCCCTTTCTATATGTATTAATATCCATCCTGTGTTTTCCTTTAATCTGACTTAACGTGAATGCAGGTGTTCTTATTATGTCTGTAAAAGTGTTATCCTGCTTTGAAATCTGCTAAACTGTAAGCCACAAAAATAGCTTGTGGCAGTAAATTGCATAGATCGGTTAAGCCCTGTGTAAAACAAGCATTTCTTTTCGAGGGTGTCATCTGGACACCGCTGTCACAGAAATACATTTCATTTTGCAGTCTCTTTGTGATATTTTATTCATGCTCTACAGGAGGGAGTAGAGGACCAAGCCCTGAGTTTGCACCCAGGAGACAGCTCGTGTGACAAGTGCCTGCTGCAGCCCTTTGGGCTCTGTCTGAGAGGAAAAGCTGAAACATCTTGCAGTCTTCTGCCTGGTGTCTTTGATGAATTATCAACACTCAGTGAGCTACACTGTCAAACTGCTCATAGCATGGATGTTCACCTTTTGTGTATCATAAAAGAGCAATGTTTATCAACATGTCATCTCAGTGCTGTATTTCACAAAATTATGTGTGCTGTAGATCTCTATGGTGGGTCAGCCTTTTGCTGCAGTGTTTCAGTTTCAGCATAAGTAAGTGACCTTATATACATTTATATATTTACATTTCTTTGCCTAACACCGGTTGATTATTTTTCCTACATGTAATCTATCTACAAGGTTAATTCTTTGTCACATCCTGATTCAAATAGTTAGTTGTACTGCCTCCTTGTCTGACACTTGAACGGAAATCCTGTGAGAAGTCCAATTGCTACGAGAAGGGAAACAATAATTTCAAGATCTTCGAATTTAGTCCCCAACATGACAAGATTGACCATAGTTTCCAAAGAACACTCATGCCTCTCACTGTACAGACTTTTAATCTCAATGTGTCCGAGGCAGTTGCCTCCAGCCTACTGCCATGATCCTTCATCTTGTGAGGAATTCAGCAGTGTAGCTGTGGTGTCTTTACCCAGATGTTTTTGCAAGATCTTCTCTAAGATCCTCAGTTGTTGCTCATGGTATTGGCTCTAATCAAATTCAGGATATTTTACTGCCACAGAAAGCCAGGGTAAAAGGTTCAAAATGCTCAGCTGCTGCCTGTGCTCAGGATGGGGCTTCATCAAGTATTTAGAAGTTCCTATCATTTATCTTTGCTGTTCATTCATAGCAGTCGCATTAAAGACATGAATGAAATACTGCGTTACCTCAGCTCTTGGTGCTAAAGGTGTGCTCTGCTGACTGTGAGGGAGACAATAACCCAGACAAATTATGAACTTCTTTTGCCCTGCATAGAAGAGGCCTGCCCCTCTCTAGGAAAGCTAGGCACCAACAGACTTCTCACAGTGCTGGTGGTGTGTGGTGTCTTTTGCTCCAGCAAGAATGAATGGCTGCATGAGAAAATACTTCTAACTGGAATCCTAGTTTATATAACAATCACAAGCAGTATGGCGATGTAGATTCTGACTGTTTCCCTACTCTTGTACTTTGCATATGCTCTTCTGTTCTCACTTGTTGTTGTTTAACTTTCTCTGACTTAAATAAGAGATATTAAGTAGGTTTAGATACATGGTTTGTTAGGCTACTGACATATTGTTTGGTTAACACCACTGCCATCCCAGGAGAGTCATGAAAGGCCCATCTTTGCAAGCCCAAAGGAGCACAGTGACAATGGCAGATAGGAAAGCAAAGTAAGGACTAAGAGGAAAGGAGATCCTCTCAGGTCCCCTCCCAGGGTGGCCCAGCAGAGTCTCAACCCTGGTGTCCGGGTATGAAACCTATCACCGTGTGTGATGGGGAGCAGCTCCCCAGGTTACTAAGAGGACCTGCTATCCGAAGGTGTGGGACACATAAGGTGGTGCAGGGCAAGAGCTTTTGGGAATTGCACAGAATTCATAATGGGTATTCAGAGGAGGAACCAAAAGCAGGACAAAGTAGGGGTTTAAGAAATTGGGACAGTAACAAGTGTGGAACAAGGGAATAAAAGAGGTCACCTGTGTGAAAAGTTGCCTGGCTGTGCTGTGCCCTGCTCCTGACCAGCACAGTCTGTCCTCTCTCCTCAGTAACTCCACCTTTAACTGTTTTCCAGTAAAGGGCTCTTTATTGCCTGCGTGTATGGGGGTAGAGAAGGTTGGCTGTGGTGCAGCAGCTGGAGCGAGTGTGGGTGTGATTGTTGGCAAAGATAATGCAAATGAGTCAATGAGTAGGTAAAGGGCTTTGGGAGCAGGGATGGGTTTGGAGGTCTCTGAGGGCCACCTCTGGATGGGAGTGGCTGCTGGTCGGTCTCTAGGGACAAGAGCACAAGGAGGGGGCTACAGGGACCAGGGGAATCCCCAACAGCTCTGGCTCTGTGTGTGTGATGAGTACCTGCTCTGTACCAGCAGCAGGAGTGGGGCTGTGGCTTTGAGAGCTTGTACGTCCTGGTGGCAGTAACTGGGGAGACCAGAATCCAGGAGCAGCTGCTGGACACACCAAGGCCTCCTGCTGGAGGACTCCACCTTGTAGATGGGTATATATGGGCCTTTGCCCTCCTCAGCTAGAGCAGAGAGCAGGATGAGGCTGGTGGTGGTGTCAGTGTTGGTGTGAGTGGTCTGTGTGTCTGTACATGATCTGTACGGCCAACAGAGTACATCTGTGTATTTTGTGCTGCATACATGTGCTCTGGGTGTGTCAACTGGTGTTGGGGTCTCCTCCTCTGCCATGTAGCCCTGGGAGAGGGGGCCCTGAGGGCACAGACACGGGGTTTCCTGCCCCTGCTCAGCCTCGTTCCCGTTGGTTGGTTTGTGTTCCCTGCGCGGGCAGAAGGACCCTTGGTCCCGTGACTGGAACAGTTCCTCGGCAGAGCTCCGGCCATGCGGCTGGAGAAATAAACATCTCTGAAACAGCTATCAAGAATCTGTCTGTCCATATATATTTCCTTTCCACGGGACTCCTGGTTTGGTATATGCGTGTTGCAGGATCCCCACTGCAACAAATGGTGGAGATTTGTGAGCAGAACGATCCCCGATCCCTAAGCGACTGATTTGTGTGAGTAAACCCTGGAAACTTTGGATTCCTCTTCTTGGTTTTGCTTTGCTATTCCATATCTAAACTATGGAGGAACCGTGGGAAGACTCTTGGCTCTCAGAGCCGCATATGGACATTTATCTTAAACTTAAAATGATTCTTGAACAACGATTTGTAAATTTTAGCTTGATTCAAGCTCAAAAAGAACTGAAACACTTCCTGGCATGGTTGTTTAAGAACTTTTTCTATGTTTCTTGGGATTTAATTCTTACCAAGGGCTTTTGGAAAACCGTTTGGACACAGTTAATACTGGAGTCAAAATATATGCCGATGGAAGAATATTTTCGTGAATATTATTTAGTTACCGAGAGTGTTGAGCAATGTCAGCTGTGTCCTGGCGAAGGGAAGCCTGGCGCAGGGACCGTGCGGCCCAGGCCACGTGCACCGAGCGCTCTGCGAGCAGCAGCGAGGCAGTTCCCGCGTGCGGGCGGAGCCACGCGAGCCGCAGTGTCCGCAGCAGAGCGAGGAGCAGCGGGACCCGGCGGTGCCCGCATGGCCCCGCGCAGCGCGTGGTGGAGCGAGCCCCGTGAATGCCTGACCGAGAGGGGCGGCGCGCGGGCGGCGGCTGGCGGCGGTGGCAGTGGAACGGAGCCGCGCCCAGCCGAGACGCGCGCTGGAGCAGGGCGCGGGGGAGTCGTCGCTCGGGGGCCCGGCCGAGACGTGGGTGCAGCGCCCGGCAGCGGCAGCGAAGCTGCGACCAGAGGAGGCGACGCACGGAGAACTGAGCGGCACGGCCCGGCCCGGCCCGCGCAGCCCCGAACGCGACCCCGGGAAGAGCGCGCAGGCACGAGCAGCCCCGACAATTCCAACACGGGAGCGACTGAAGGAGAGAGCAAAGACGCAGCGAGACAGAAAACAGCAGCCACTCGGAAAAAGGAAAAGATCATAGCAACTAAGACCTTAGGGATAGTAAAATGGTATAATGTTAAGCAAAATTATGGTTTTATAACAAGGTGTGACAACCAGCAAGACATATTCGTGCATAGAACTGCTATTAAAAAGAATAACCCTGAAAAATGCATCCCAAGCTTGGGAGATGGAGAGGTGGTGGAATTTAATATTGTACTAGGGAGAAAAGGGTTACAAGCATCGCAGGTCACTGGGCCTGATGGTGTTCCTGTAAAAGGCAGTATATATGCAAAAAATCGTAGTCATGTTAGACAGTATCTCTATTGTAAGCCCCCCCTACAGTTTCCCTTTCCTAATCCCACCTTTCCCTTTTACCCTATGTCCTATTACCCCCAGTGTATTCCCAATCCGTTTTTTCATCCATGGTTTCCCTCACAAAACCATGCTTTTGCCAATTGTTTCCCCAAAAATCCCTTTCCAATGCCGAGTGGGGGATGAAAACGGGGAGGGAAGAAGTTAAACCCTCTCCTGCCTCAGTTTCCCCACAAAGCATGCTCAGAGAATTCTGTCTCCCTTCTGTCAGCCCTAAGATGTTCCAGAGAATCTGTTTGGACATTTAAAGACTCAGGAGGGTGGCTTGTTTTGTTTTGAAACTGTTCTTGTTATGTTTATCCAGTTGTTTTCATTCTCCTTTTATTAAAATAAAACGGGTGAGGTGTTGGGGTCTCCTCCCCTGCCATGTAGCCCTGGGAGAGGGGCCCTGAGGGCACAGACACGGGGTTTCCTGCCCCTGCTCAGCCTCGTTCCCGTTGGTTGGTTTGTGTTCCCTGCGCGGGCAGAAGGACCCTTGGTCCCGTGACTGGAACAGTTCCTCGGCAGAGCTCCGGCCATGCGGCTGGAGAAATAAACATCTCTCTGAAACAGCTATCAAGAATCTGTCTGTCCATATATATTTCCTTTCCACGGGACTCCTGGTTTGGTATATGCGTGTTGCAGGATCCCCACTGCAACAAACTGGGAATACATGTTCAGCCTCATTACTGGTTGGACCTGGGGATGCGGAGTGGCAGCAGTCTTGCCTCTCTCAGGCTGCCGAAATAGGTACTTTCCACTAACACAAATCCTTAGAGAAAAGCACTGGAAAGCACATACCATACCATTGCTATTTCAGTCCTGCTTTCCTTTTTTTTTTTTTTTTTTGTTACATTTTCTGTCTCTTTGTATTCTGTGTCAAATTGAGTAACCACAGACCAGGTCAGCACAACTGCAGTTTAGGATGATTTGAAATGAAACTGAGTGTGATCATATGATTGTAGTCAGTCTCTTCTGCTGTCTCCTCCCTGACTAAAATTGCTTTGTGCATGAACACAACAGTAGTGTCTGTCTTCCTTCTTGTCACTGTCAAGTCTGCTGGTCATGTTGCAAATGCACATCACTCAAGTGGATGATGATCTTCTAACTGAAGCATGGACAGAAGCATAACATTGAGAAGCTATTCTGGCAATGATGGTTGCTTATGGGAAACACCATAATCTATCCATAAACACACAAACATTTTTTTTCCTACCTAAAATATTCTTTTCGTGTTCTCACATGTATCATGCCTTTGCCTGAACTTTTTGAAAAATATTCCTCTGTCCACAGTGCATAATTGGCTTCTATGGATAAAAGAGTGTGTCAGTGATTGACATACTTCCCACAGTGCTGGTTCTCCTTTACCAAAATGATGAACACGGAATAAAGTGCTGAAATTGTCTGTGCAGCTAACAGGCCATAAACTGATTGTTTTACGAAGCATTATTTGGTGGTCATCCCCAGGACTTTTGATAAAACTGGTCTAGGATGTTTTAAGAACATAGCAACTATCCTGCCAAATCAGACCAAGGATTCACATACCTCTGAATCCTGCTTCTTGGGAATTTTGTCCAGTGGTAGATGACATGTGTAACATACAAGAGGTACTTATTCATGTCTATGTGCTGCAAAGTGCCCAAGGCAAATACCTCATGTTATATCAAAGAGTATAAGAAGAAATTCTTATTCTTATTCCTCACAATGCTCCCCCAGCTTCCACTGATTTGTAATTCAGGGACTTTTTTTGTATTAGATAAATAATTTTATCTTGAATTGCATTTCATTCTCCAAAACTTTCCCAGTTTGAGACCAGACTTATTGTAGAAATCTTATTCTTCTTGTTGGAAAATATATTGGCTGCTCATGAAATCTATTAATTCAATTTAATAACTAATTATTTTATAATTGCTTTCAGAAGGAAATTCCTTAGTCTGCACTTTTTCAGAAGCTCCAAACATCAAATCACCTTTGAATTCGAGCTTGTTTTCTGGGTCATTGATTCCATTTCTGAGCATTTTGCTTCCTTTAGTGCTTGTAAAATGGAGTCATCATTGATTATTTTCACGTTGCTAAAATGTGCTCTTGTGGTCTGGAATCAAAGCTTTCACAAATTAAATTCTCACCAACATTTGTTCCTACTACTGTCACTATAAGCTCATATATTAAAGCTGGTTGCCCTTCCTCACACCACCTTCAGAACTGCCAAGACATTCAGAAAAATGAGTTGGAATTTGAACAGATTAAAACATGAAGAAAGACTTGTATAATAGGTATTTTTCTCTGTGTCTAATAACTGATAACCACAATATAAAAAAATTTATATGTATATCAGAAAGTTTTACACTGTCATAGTAATAGTCAGTTCCACAAAATAGAAAAGAATATAATGATAATAAAAAAAAAATCTTAAAAAAGGCTTTTTAATTCTGCTGTATCAGACCTGTCAAACATTGATTTTATAAATCTTGTAGTATAACCCTTCTGGTTTTAACTCTGTCCATCAATCAATATAACTCTTGTAATGTGCTTTTATTACAAATAACACCTAAAAAAGAGACTTGACAAAATACATATTTCTCTATTTTTAGTTGAGTTATCTATGCATTTGACCTAGCTTTGTCTGTACTCATTTCCACTGTTTCTCTCCTGCAAAACCATCAGTTTTTTGTCTGAAGAAAATGCAAAATATCACCACTGGCAGAAAAATTGAAACAAACCTAACAGTGTCATTACAGCTTGATATGATAAAGGAGAATATAAATTAGTACTATAACGTAAACTCTCATAATCAATTCTACTTTTTTCTGGTTTTATTTTCTTTCCTTTTTTAAAAATTTTTAATTTTTTTTTTAAATTTTAGGTTGATTTTTAATCCATGTACATTTTCCTGATTTCACAGACCCTGCACATCCTGTGGTCAGATCCATCCTCACTTTTTAAGGATCTGTCTGGGCAATCAAAAACATGTATAATAGGGCACATATACAAGCAAGGTGAGTACTAATGACAAAGATGGTTTTAATTGTAACATTTTTTTAAAATTCAGAATTCGTATCTTTGAAAATTCCGTAACTATTCAACAAACTAAACTATAATAATTTCAAATGGTTTACAAAAAATGTCCTCTCATTGCCTCTTTTTCTTCTTTTCCTTGTTGCATTTTGTACCATCAAACAATCTCAGTGTGACATTCTACAGAAACATTAACTCCACCACGCTGGCCTAGATTGAGCTAATAAAATTATTAATAGTAGTAGTATTTTATTACAAAAACAAGAAATTATGTTCTCCTTTTATGATTGGAAAATTTAGGCTTCTGAGCATACACAGAGTTAAGATGATGTTTATTTGATTGCAGAAACTGGAATTCTGTGAGGTGTATTCCTCCAGAATTATGATTAGACAAAGGAATCATTTCTAATTCTGCTGTCCTGTAATAATGGTCTAGCCTTCTGATTTTAGAGCTGCTCATCAGATTTCATGAATCCATGTGCAGATCAAAAAGTGTCACATCAAGTTTAAAAAAAACCAAACTAACCTATCAATCATTCACAAAAAGTTGGAAAGGAAAGTGGCAATTTTATGCCAAGAAATTTAACAGTAGGTATTGCCCTGGCTTCTTTGAAATATTAATTCTGAGGAGAAGAAAATAGTATAGTTACCAATATCAATTTATATTTTTATTTCACTTAGAATTTACAGAAACATAAGAATTTTCTTTAACCTAGCAGTATTTTTTAGTTTATTATCTTTAAAATATTTTATGATATTATTTTAATCTACATCCTAATATCCCAGTTACAATTTGTATAAGTTTAATTCACACCATTCTTCTAAGCAATTGAATACATAATTTGCTTATTGCCTAAAAAGGATAGATAAGAATTACCTGGGCTATCATATATCTGTCCTCTGATACACACTGAAGAATACTGTTTGCTGCTAAATGTTGTGTCCCCCAAGTGTTATTATTAAAACAGCTTGTTTGAGAAGATAGCATTTGATAGCAATCAACTGATTTACTCCAAAAAATACAGTCTCTAGGAATTAATGTCCCAGTATTTAGTAATTGAATGTCTGAAACAAAAGCACATGAGCACAAAAGCAATCTGATTGCACAATTTTATAAGCATATTTTTCAGGAAGGCATTTTCATGGACTATTATCTTTCAATCGCAAGTATTTGCAGTCAAAACAATTACATTTTGTTCTAAATGTCAGCCAACAAGATTGCCAACAAAACAGAAGCAAAGCTGGTTGCTCTTGGAAACAACATAACTCACCACTGTTAGTCATTTTTTCTCTCCGATCTCTTCAAACTAGACTATCTCGCTTCAGCGTTCTCATTTCATAATTAGAATGCAGTTTAGGGTCTATAGCTCTCATAATCACAGTAAAGAGCTCATAAACTAATTGGAGGGACTAATACTTTCATAGTTTTCAAATGTTGCTCATTATTTTTAACAAAAGTCTATTCTGACAACGTATCAGAAGTTCCTCTTTAGAGCTTGAAGCATGCATGGAATTTGTTGTGAGTAGAAGAGGAACAGATATCAAGTTGTGGTAATTCCAGTTAAGTGGAAATACAATGAGCAAATTAAGTCAGAAACTTTCAACTCTGCCATAAAATGGGAACAAACCTTTTACAGAGGTGATTATTCCTTTCTGTGAATAAGATTATCCTTTTCTAAGAAAGGTCAAAGTAAGCAACTGTAGATAGAGTAGGATTGAGACATTAATGCAATGTGTGTGGGTTCTCTCTCCATACCATGTTTTAGGGAGAATTTAGGCCACAGTCAATGATTTTGTCACTAGACAGATCCAGTACTTATCACTTCTACAAATAAGGGAAGATCCAAGCGACACAGAATTCTGCCACACTGGCGGCGCAGAGTGTTTTTCAGTGATGAGGTATGGAGTAGGTAATGGCTTCTTTCAAACCCTGAAGGGAAATTAGCTCACAGATTAGCTTTTTGCCTGTGTACCTATACCAAAGACAGCACAGTTAATTGGGGGAAGGGGAGTAAGAAAAAAAAGAAAAAAAAGAAAGGAAAAAAGGTATCTTGTCATTTAGGTAAAGACAAAATATTAGTTCCTGCTAAAGATACATAGACAGGTGTATGTATACTTATATATATGCATATACTTGCACATGTACATTAATTAATACTGAGTGTGAGAGGTTACTTGTGTTGCATTGTAATTTTTACTCCAAAGGGTGATACCAATTGTTTAATGAAGTCAATGAAAACATTGCCAGTTTCAAGAAATGGATGAAGTGTGACAATTGATTTTCTGACACATTTGTCTCACAGTTACATGACACGTTTTTAGCAGGATCAGGAGCTTGTTAGACAAGAGGCAGAGCTCATGATACTCAGTGTGAATGAATTTGTTTGCCTGAATCAGCTCCCCAAACTGACACTTGCTCAGTATATTCTTGAATGCCAAAGAAAAACAGTAATCATTTTCTCAAAACTGTGATCTGGTAGGTAGACTTCTTATTGCAAATGTTTTTAATAAGCTCATGAAGAAAGATATTTTACTGATAGAACACCCCCACCTCCACCCTCAAACTTAGCTGTGGTTGCTTTTACAGCAGATAATGAAACTGCTAACAGTTGGTAGAAAGAATTTGATAAGTTGTTTGATTAAATGAGTATAGTAAATAATCCAAACAGAAGTCACAAATGTCATACATATTTAAGGATACATAGTTGATATATGTGAAATGCTCCAATAGCCACATCTGCAGCTGAAGGGCACTGCCATGCTTCTCTGGTACAGGAGGCATCTACCGTGGAGCATGAAAGAACATCAGCAAAGAGAAAAAACCCGCGAGGGCTTGGAGAGGTGCATTTTCTAGGAGGAGAAAGAGGTTGTTTGCCTGGTGCAATTTGGGAAATTGGGAAATAGCTTGAGCACTCAGTAGTGAGCTAAGGATCTGAGAAACTGGGGCAGAGCAAAGGAGAGGAAAATAGACATAACAGAAAAATGACATAAACTAGTTTAGGAATAGAAAGAAACACAATGAAAAAGTTATGTCCTTGATAGTGAAAGAAGATAATTAGAATTTGATTTTCTTTGGTCATGGAAGACTGGAGAAAGAAAGGGGATAAAATCGAAAATATGAAGAAAACAATATGAAAAAGGTATCTGGAAATTCTGTGGGAAGAGCTCTGTACATTAACCACAAAACACACAAATGCACGCAATACATCACAGAGAACATAACCTCTTGATTCAGGATCATCAAAAACTTTAAAAATACTTTGAATTATTTACTTTTTTCCCCCCTGCACTTGCCTTCTTTTTAATTTGATTTTATGCTTGATGAGTGAGAATGCTTCTCTGTAGAAAGGAAAGTATCCTAACAACCTCTGATGCTACAAGTGAAAGTACATAACATTGGTCAGACATTCAGTTAAACCCAAGAAAAGTGGCCCAGAATTGTCCTTTTAGCTTTACAAGCAACAAAAAAATTATTTACAGTTCCCAGAAGGCAGAATGGATACACAAAAATGGGTATCCTGTATGAGAATATCTTGAAGTTATGGTTGATTTGCAGTTGACCATAGCTGTGAAGAGAACAAAAAGCAAATTGTAGAATTTTCTATGAAATACATGCTATATAAGTGGAAGTCAGATAAATTATCCCTATTCTCAGAGGCTACTTTGTATGTCTACAGCTTGGCAAGAAAAACAGTAATTTCCATAGACAGTTATTGCATCTGCAGTTTTTGTGGGAAAAATGTATTGCTCTGAAAGAATTACATTGTGTTTTGTTGCAGTCTGTGTGAGTCATGTGCAAATCATTAAAGTCAGAGCCTGTCTTCTATAAACCTCATCATAATTATGTAGGCCAAGGTTAAAGAGAAAATGTCTGGTTTATGATTCCCCTCACTCTTCTAGCTGTACACAAATTCTTCTAACGAGAAAAAAAAAGTGTTTGAGAAATGACAATTCTTTGCAATTTCCAAAACTCAGTTCAACATCCATTACACAGCATCTGCTTGCAGACTCACTTGGCTAAAATATTATATTTGCACCTCGTAGCTCTCACAAAAATTGGAAGAAAAGAAAGAACTATAGCTGCAAAAGAGAACATGTGTAACTCTAACTTCCAGCACAGGAAATATAATTTCCCTGTTTCTGCAGAAGGTCCTAGACATTCAGAAATTCCATTTACAAAGAAGATCATCTTTATATTAATTTTTTTGACTGAAGAGAAAACTAAACCAAACCAGAAGAAAAGTAGAGTGATATGCCTGTGAAAGAGCACAGGAGTGTATATCTTGCTTGAGGAAACCTATTTTTCATGTGCCATCAACATGGGCTCTTTCACTTGACTTGCTCTGTATTTTTCACAGAGCTCTAACAACTACTTTAATGTCAACGTTCATTTAAGGCCAGTAGAGAAGAATCTCTCTCTAGGTTTTTAAATCCCTAAATGACCTTCAGATAGTTTTTAGAAGTTTTTTTTTCCTGCATAGTGTCTTTGGAATCACCAACCCCGTGCCTTTTAGTATCACCTTCCTCTTATTACTGAGGTCTTCCAATTAGCTGGTGACTGGAAATATGTTGTCCTGTGCATTAGTCTTAATTACTATTGTGGGAACTCATTCTCAGCAGGAATTCTGTGAGTCAAAACCTACATTTTTAAGTAGGTTTTAACCTTTTTAAGCTGTTAGCATGTAGGTAACATAGCCCTTGACCTTGTCCTGCTATCCCTTATTAGATGTTCAAAAAGGTTGTGGTTTTGTTTTGGTCTATTGGGTTTTTTTAACGTCAAACTACTCCCAGTTTTGTATTCTATTTGCAAATTATATTTTGGTAGGTGAGAAAAATGATCTGCTTGTGAAGCTGCTTTTGGCTGTGGCAGGAAGTCATTAATGGGAGTGCTGGCATCCCATAAATAACAACTATTTCCATGAGCATCAAAACTAATGAAGCCTATGGATTTGTCTTGTGATTGGATTCCCAGCTGCTTAATAACCTGCTACCTCTCACTGAAGCTTTTCCTTTAACTGGAGCATTCATAATGTTCCTCTTGTGGTTTCTCTGGTGTCTAATAAAGGCTGAGTTTGTGCCGCAATCTTTCCTCACTGAAGAGACCGATATCATCTCTTCTTTGCACAGGTATCCAGTTTTGCAAAGCTTATATAATAATTTGGAGTCTTTGAGACAACTGCCTCTCTGTCAGACAGCTGAGACTCGTCCACAGTTTTAAAAGTTACTGGATTAGGAGTCAGCAGAGACAGTACAGAAACAGGTACCATATCTACTTAGGAATCCAGGCTCAGTGTTCTGTTTCCTTTAATATTTTTTTTTGAGGTTTTTTACATCCAGGAACTGAGGCCACAGGCTCCATGTTGATTCGTTCATGCATGTCTATCAGTTAAGTTAATAAGTGAGCAGTCAAATAAAGTTAAACAAATAAGTTAGCAGTCTCTGGGTTTGACTATACAATTGTAAGAGGAGTGTGTTTGCGACCTTCTTAAACAATCCATGGCCATTTCTCATAGGACAGACTCTATAATTCAGTGTCATAAATTCCCTTAAACTTTCTGTTCCAGGCATCTTGCAGTACAGGCTGCCTGGCAGAGCACTACCCTCAGATTGCTTGTGCAGGCAAACTGGGTTAGGCATGAGTTCTACAGTAATTGCTTTTCCAGTGACTACTTGCATGCCTTCTCTGTTGGACCGAACTACCAGTGAAGACCAGTGCCTCAGGGAATTTCCATATGTGTTGTGGCATTTGCTAATTATAGCACACTAATTCCATTACTGTGGATGATATTTGTGTTTGTTCAGCTTTGGCCCAGTGATCTTGTTGTTACCCCAATTTCTATGTGAGACTTTTCAGATGGTCCCTCTTCGATCAAAGCCAACCTCTATGCAAACATTCTTACTCTACGTCACAAACTATCCATGATGCTTTGTGGTGAAACACCTCATGCCAAACAAAACAGATGTGGCAGAGTGTGGGGAACATCTTATAAAACAGGTTTTTAAATCTACACTAATATGCACTCTGTTTTGCCAACAGAACCCAACAGAACCCTGCAGATACAAAAAGACAAGAAGAATATTTGACATAATTTCATCTAGAAATTCTTCCTGTGTAAAGAGCAGAAACAGTAGAAAGCTTTTCCTTTTATGGATTTGCTTATTTTTGCTATGTGAAGCATTATTTCCATGGAGTGTTTAATTTCTTCTTTAAATGTAAAAAGTTATTCTCTCTTTTTGTCCCATCTCTTCCTGAGGAAAAAGAGTTTCAGTCATTATTTTAGCATATGCTTTAGCATGGACTTTTTCTGGGGTTACAAACTGTGGTCCAGCCGTGAGCCTTTCCGCTCTGTTCTGCAGAGATCTTCCTTTTGCCTTGGAAGATATCCTTAACCTCTTCCTCAGTTGTTCTATTCTCCTGAACTTCAATTGAGATTGTCCTATTGATTAGAGCAAAAAGGAGAAAAGAGAAGGCTCTGGCATGACCTAGCTGTGGTCTTCCAGTACATAAAGGTAGCCTAGGAGAAAGATGGAGAGAGGTTATTTACAAAAGCAAGTACAGATAGGACAAGGGGGAGTGGCTTTAAAATGATAGAGGGGGGGTGTTAGATTAGATACTAGAAAAACAAATCATTACTGTGAGGATGGTAAGGCACTGTAGCAGGTTGCCCAGTGAAGGTGTGGATGCTCCATCCCTGGAAGTGTTCAAGACCCGGTTGGATGGAGCTCTGAATAATCTGGTCAAGTGAAAGGTGTTCCTGCTCGTGACAGGGGTGTTGGAACTTGATGACCTTTAGGGTCCCTTCCAACCCAAATAATTCTATGATTCTATAATAATTTTAAATTCAGTAATGGGTACTTTGAATATAATACTATTGCAAATTAACATGCTGCATGGAGACAGAGGTAGGGGCTTAAAGTAGTTTCTTGAACTGGTGGTAGTCTTTTCTTTGCTCCAGTACTTTTTGGGGCACTATAATGCCTTGTACATCTTTGTCCAGTTAAAATAGACAGAGAAGTATCCTATTTACTGTCAGATCTCCATCTTCTACTGCAAGTATTGGCTTTTGCTATGGTGGTGATTTTTTTTTTTTTTTCAGAACTGAAGGTGCTGATTTTGGTGCTGTTTCACTGTTATTTACACCAGCATGCTCTGCTAGTACCAGCAAAACATTGCAGTGATACATTCACTGAAATTCCTCTGTCTTATGACTAACAAGCCAAGCTCAGCTTGTGTTATTTACCACAGCATGTGCTGTTTTTTTGCAGGCTTACTTTGACCTCCACATGTCTTTCTGCTTCAAGCTTCTTTTATCAGAACTGTGTTATCTGAGCATTGTCTATTCTCTACCACTGCTGTTCTGGACAAAATAATTTTTTGTTATCAAATCCTTGTTGTTTCATCATGGGCTAGTTTTAGCCTGCCTGTTGCACTTGTGAACAATCAGTGAAGACACAGAAGAATTCCTTACTAGGAAACTGCAGCATTTAAACTGGATTTTTAATTATTCTTTAAGGAGCCTCCTTCTTCCAGCCCTTCCCTTTCTTTCTTCATTAATAGCATATGAAAACTATCCTTCTGATTTAGTTATCTAATTCATAAGACCAAACTTAGACAGTCTGAGTAGTCCTAAATGCTCAATAATGCATTTTTCCTGGTATGTTTCTTTAAAGTTTTATAGTGACCTTTTTCTGCTTGAGCTAACTGGAAGCTGTTAAAATAGTGCAATACTATTACCCAAAAAAAAGCCACTTTCTGTCCAATCATCCTGTTTTTGCTGGCATCCACTCATTTAACCTTCCCTGGTTATCCTTTCCACTGTACTTCTCCTGCAGAGCTTTTAATTGCTCCATCCCTTTGCTGCGGTTATTTTCATCATTTGTACCACTACTCCTGGTATCACATTCTGCAGTTAAAAAGGCATTCAGAGCCAAATATCTGACAGAGGCCTGCTTCATTCAGTATCTGACTCTGTCTGATCATCCCTGTCTGCCATAAGACTCCGAATAATCTCAGCATCCACTTGCAGCTGGCTCATGTCCCAGCTTCTTAAAAAACACAGTTCTTCAGAAACAGTGCGTTTTCCAAAACATTGGTATTATAAATCCAAATATATTCTTCAAAGCAAATCCAAAGAAAGGTCCAGAACATAAAAGTCATAGCCTTTGAAGCCTGTCCCAACCCCAGCATACAAGTTTCTGATGGCATTAGTCTACATTCAGCCATAACTAATAACCATAATCAAAAAGAAACAATATTGTAGGGTGCACTCTGCAAAGCAGATTCCTAAAGCACTTTAGCCAGATGGCTGTGCTAATCCACGAAGACTAATTTACAAAACAAAACAAAAATGTTCCAATGTTAAGAAACAAATTGCAAATAGTGGTACTAAACCAGGATGTGATTTTATTGAAAGATATGTATAGTTCCATTAAATTAATGTCTGTGCTCTAAAAGATGTAGAAATAATGCCTAATTACTCTAGCTTTACATGTGCAATTACAGTTTTTGAAGGTTTGCATCATTCATATCAAGACCAACACTCAGTTATTGAACAGAGCGTGAGGGATTTTGAGTGTGGAGTTTTGTGCCTACATCTTGCAGACAGTTATTGAAGAAATAGGGTTTATTTTCAACGATTTTTTTAGTTAACATTTCAATGGATCTTTTATGCTTTTCAAATTTGAATAACTTGCTAGGAATTTGACATGCAGTACAATCTACAGATTTAAAAGTACCTGATACTATTGTTCTTTGTTATTTAAAGTACTAAAATATTTAGTCATCTTCAGCATGAATCAGAGTCCTAATGCTTTGGGTGCTTCAATAGATGGGAGATACAGGTTCCACTTCTCTTATTTGTGCAGTAGGTATAACTCTGATAGTGCTTTCATCATATATTGAAGTGGGTTGGCATCAGTCTAAGAATAGGAGGTGTTTTAAGAGGGTATCACTAACCTATCAAATCACCCATTTAAACCAGAAATTTGTTCTCGAATCATGGCTACCTACAAACATGTACAACACAGTATTAGGGTCCCGTATTTGGGAATTTGATGAAGTCTTCAGTAAAGCTTATCACTGTTTCTGCTCCTGGACAGTACAGAGTTCTTTACAGACATTTGAAACAGATTCCGAGTTCTTCAACTACGTTGATATAATGTGGGTTGTTGCTCTTTGTTATCCAGCAGATTCACCAGGATTTTTTGCTATCATGGCTCTAGATAATCTCAGCACAGACTAAATCTGGAGGTGAATATACCTCAGTGTGAAAGGACAGAGGGCTGATAACGAGAAAGATCTGAAGGATAAACAAATATTTTATCTTTAGTGGTATTTATAGGCCAAAAGGGGTTTCACCCCTATACTGGAATTAAGTAAAGCAGAATTGAGCAAAAAGACTACAACAACCTAGGAAGCTATACATTAGAGGAAAATATCCTGAATGCGGCATGCTGGAACTCCATGCCTCCAGGTCCAATCAGTAGCAGGGACAGATTGTGCTGATCAGTTGCAGGACATCACCAGACAGACATCCTTTCCAGCCCCCGTTTTCCGTAAGGCATCCTTTGTAAACTTTAATGCTACTAGCTGGAGAATTTTGTACATCATAACAACTGTAATTATCTATGATCTCTACACAGGTATTACAGAGGATCATCCTTATACCCTCTTCACTTAAATAGCCATGAAAAGTTAACTGGAGTCTCTAATGCATTATAGTTCATGCAAAAAATCACTGGGGAATGAATAAAGTGATATAGAGTCCCCCAGAAAAGAACTAAGTAAAGCTTGGGGACAAGAAAGAAATTGTCCTTGAGGAAAGAAATGGCTGGACCACATCTGTGGATTATGCAGCAAACTGAAGGGAACACAGAGTGAGCAGTAGTGAGTAACCTGCATAACCTCAAGGGATGATAGGTTTTATGGCATCTTCCCAAGATTTCAGACTTAAGACACTTACTCAACTTGTCTGCAATATGACAGCAGGACTGAAAGCTGTGTTTGATTTTTCAGAAAGGTTTTACACCTCTTGAAAGGACTGTTCACAAACAACAACTTCAACTGCCTCCAGGCATTTCTCTTGCTTATATCATGTACGTAAAAATAAGAAAATTAAATTAGACTTCTTAGTAAGTAATTTTCTGAATAAATCTGTAATTGTCTTGAACTACAAGTGTTTATGAACTCCTGAATACAATTCTTTATCTTCACAAACTGTAAGACAAAGAGAGAGTTTGACAAGCAATTAGGAGTCTCAAGATAGAAATTGCTCTGAAAGTCGAAGGTATTTTTGTTATTAATCATTGTGTAGCTCCCCACTACTGTAAATCAACACCAGTACACTGAAGTCAACGGAGTAATTGAAGCAACATTGATTTTTCACAAGCTGCACAGCTGACCCAGAGCATTTCAGTTTTATTCAGGTTTCTTTAAAGAAATATAGTTCTATTTTTTTAATTTCTCCCCCTTTTTGTAAGTCGAAGAAAGTAAATACTAAAGCTAGATTAATTGTTTGGAGTTGAGCATATGAGACGATTAAGGACTTATATTAAGGCCTTTTTTTTAGTCTTTCAAGTATAAAATGTTCCTATTCTTGTTTTGAACTAAATTGTAATTTCAGTTACAACAATGTACTTATGGAGCATTGCTAATGAAATAGAGTGCTATTACTGAGATAAACATCTGACTGATAGTACTTTACATGTACTCCAGTGATGAATTTACAATGCAGCAATTTTTCATATAGGAAAAGTTTGCCAGAATACATTACAAAAATGTTTCCGTAGTCACAGAATCACAGAATTGTTTGGGGACAAACGGACCTTAAAGATCATCTCGTTCCCCTGGTGTGGACAGGGACACCTTCCACTAGATCAAGCTGCTCAGAGCCCCATCCAACCTGCCCTTGAACACCTCCAGGGATGGGGCATCCACAGATTCTCTGGGCAACCTGTTCCAGTGCCTCACCACCCTCACAGTAAAGAATTTCTTCCTAATAACTAAACCCACACTCTTTCAGTTTAAAACAGTTCCACCTCATCCTGCCACTACACTCCCTGACAAAGACACCCTCCCCATCTTTCCTACAGACCCCCTTTAAGTACTTGAAGGTTGCTACATCTGTGCTTGTTTTTCATCAGGGTGAAAAATAGATGCAATGGATTAATGAGAGGAAGGGAAATTCCTACATGTACCAAATAAGACACTATGCTTGTTGAAAGTAAACTTTTGAGTGTTGACTGATCACATTAAATATACAGAATATCTCATATAATACTTTGATACAAACCACTTACTCCAGTGTTTTGGATTACCTAAATTTAAGGTGTTTATTTTGAGCTATCACATTTCCAAAAGCTATAAAAGTGGAGCAGGGGAGAGAGGAGAATATCTCCATGGCAGTCCTAAAGCAGTGAGTGGGGAACAGCACTGTTCATGTCTGTGCTTCTGTGCCTGCTGTACAAGGTGGGAAGGACACAGACTGCCCTTCAGTAACCGCAGTGACTTTTGACCTGCAAATGCTGTGCACCCCCACTCCTCCCATCACGTCCTCGTTCCCTTCTCCTTTCCTTCTGCCAAGTCACAAGTCCTCACTCTTTCGCCCCAAGTCTGCGCACCCCAATCTGTTACTGCAAACCTCCTCCTTTCCTGCCTTTCTCACAAACACATGCTGCAGCCCCTCACTCCGCACACCAGCCCACCTCTTTTTTGCTAGGAGATCCTCCAACCTTAGAGTTCTCCATTTGTTGCATGTCTTACACCTCTGCCTCAGGTCCAGCTTCTCTGGGAGTCTTCAGTACTTGTCACACCAGTGCAGTCTCCTCCAGCTGTTGGCAGTCAGCTGCTGTTCCTGCTGTCCTTCTCCTTGCTGTCCATACTCCCATGGCTATGTTGGGGTTTTAGTTTAGTCCTAGTTTTTTTTCCTGTTAAAGGAATTTTTTCCCATATGCATGTTGCTAGGGGACAAATGGCTGTACTTAAGAAAGACAAAACAGCTGCCCATTGAGGGTGGGGTGGGCCTGGCTACTCCTTTGTTTCACCTGGGTGTGGAGTCAGTTCGCTCTCGGGTTCTCGGGGAGAGGAGCCTGGTTCTTTTCAGCCGTTTTTCTTTCTGCGGAGAAAGATCCCAGGACCCCTGGCCCACCTTCCCTGCCCTGCTGGAGGCCGGGCTGTGGCCGCCCTGCCCCGCTGCTGCTTCGAGCCTTCGCTACGCTGTAGCCGTGCCCTGCCTGCCCGACCTCGGGGGGGTTCCCCGTTTGGATACATCTCGTCTGTCCTCCGGGATTTGTGCTCATCCCTGCCGCTCCAGCCCGCCGCTCCAGCCTGCTGTTCCCGAAGCTCCAGCCAGACACCGGGGCCAGCCGTCTGGGGTTTGTGAAGCCTTTGTTCCATCCCTTCCCGGGATCCCGGGGCACCGGTGCCGCGTGCTCCCCGAGCTCGCTCCGGAGCGCCCCCTGCAGCCGCGGGGGAACCATCGCACCTGCCCTGCTCACCGGGAGCCGCCAGCGCCCCTGCCGGCTGCGAGCGGAACTGCACCCGAGGGGAAAGGGCCCGACAGCCGAGAAGGCTGGCACTGGGTTTGTGATTGTTTGCTGTTACTGCCAGAGTTATTGCTGTTTGTTTGACTGGTTATATATATAATAGTAAAGAACTGTTATTCCTATTTCCCACATCTTTGCCTAAAAGCCCTTGATTTCAAAATTATAATAACTCGGAGGGGAAGGGGTTACATCTGCCATTCCAAGGGAGGCTTCTGCCTTCCTTAGCAGACACCTGTCTTTCAAACCTAGACAGGCTGCCAGAACACACACAGTCCTCGCCTGATTTCAGCGCATTACCAACAAGATCTTGCTTGTTGCAGATAGAAAGAAATCCAGGTACAGGTTGCATTTACCAAAATTCCACTTGGATGGGACAATTAAGGAAAAAAAAGATATGTTCAGAGGAGAAGCCCACAGATGTATCATGACCCTACTAATTTCTCAAAATTAGCATTGTACTAATACATTATTTATTTGAACATGGTGCTAAATAAACTCAGATTCTGTTATGCAACAGATCACATCACAGAGAATACAATGTACCATAGATTCATTATATCTGACATGGAATGACCTCTAGCAATAGGTCAAAATGGAAACACTTTTGATTCTTACTGACAATTGGACCCAATTAGCCCATGGAAAACATCCAGTTTTGAAAGAATGGGTCTGATTTGGAAGCCTGTAAAGCAATCACTTAGAATCTTTGTGGGGTACTTCACCAGATCTGTATTTACCCAAGCCTTGTCAAACTGCCTCCAAACAGATGTTGTAAATAACTCTTGTCTGGAGTCGTATAATTTTATTGCTGAAGTAAATGAACTGAGGAGGAGACAAAGAATGCAGAGCAGAAAGAAAAGGTCAGTGTTACTCTCTCTACAGTGACAATAAAACATGCTAAAGTGGGGGCACCAAAGCAGAGGTGGGAGGGGGGGAATTGCAAGGAAGGAGGGATAGATACCACAGTACTGGCTTGCGGTAGCATGTGATTCATAAAGCAGCAGGACGTGACGAGGAGAAAGGGTGATTCAACTGAGAAATTCACACTGCTTAGTACTGCAGCATCTCTCATTTCAGGCATCTGAAAGCTTTCATATTTCCATGCCACAACCTCAGTGCTGCCCTTGGTACTGCACAGGCTTTCTCTGCAAGCAGCAAGTCCGAAAAAAAGAGACCTCATGTCTGATCAGCTGCCATGGAAATACAGCCAAAAAGTATACACCAACTCTCAGTGTCTTTTTGAAAAAGGAATTGCATTTTTACCCTAGTTTCATTGAAAATGAACTAAGGCACAGATAGATCAAGTGCCTTTCCTGAACTCAAAATACAAATAAATCTGTGGCTAAGCTTTCATTAAAACCCAGATACATTCTCAACTGTGTATCCTTCCTGCCCACAAATGACCTCTAAAAGTCTGTATTTCCTTAGAGTTCCCCTGAATTGGCCAAAGGGCAGCAGTGGCAGCAGCTGCTATGTGGCAGCAGCCAGTTAGGTCTCTCCATTCCACTCCCCTATCACACCTTTCCCATGACTAGCTGCCTTAATAGGAACTTTTTACCTTTTAAAGTCACATTTCAAGATAAATACCAGCAATTTCTAAAATCCTATTTCCATCTTGGGCTCTTACACTACGTAACTCAAGCATAATGTCTGCTGACACTTGAGCGTTTCATACACACAGGAGTATCAAACCTAGTAAGTAGAGAAAAGAGACCCACAGGAGTAACAGCATCAACTTCCAAGCAGATTGGTTGAATTTAACAAACCATAAAGCATTTCATTTTGGGGTCAGCAAGCTGCTAAGCCTAACATATGCAGATTCTATTAATTTCCATGCCTGGCTCTTGGAAAGACTGAAAGGGGAAGATATACAGGATACACAGGCAGAGCTGGCTGCAGTGCTGATTAAAAGGACACAAGAAAGCTTACTCTGCAGTATTGAGCGCTCGGATGCCATCTGTCTCTCCTCCTCAGAAGATCCAAGTTCTGCAGCACTGGACAAAGAGATGGGAGGGCTCTGGGTAACTCAGCCAGCCCTGGCAATTCACTGCTGCTCCTGATCTAGAAATAAAAGGATTCACTCATCTCTCATTTGCATGCATGTCTGAGGTATGGAAAGGAGGATTTTGCTTAGGATGATTTCCACAGAACTGATCAAATCTAGTGATAGGAGGGGAGCATTGCTTTGCTGGATATTGAGAAGCAATAACTGATATTACATTGCAACTGATCTGTGACATGCTCAGCATAGCTAAGTGTGCCATCATCTACCCTCAAAGATCAATCATCTCCTGGTGAAGGCTGTCCCAGGTTTATACTGAATTAAGGACACTATAAAAGTAAATCAGGCAAGGCTGGAAACTCAGGAATGATTTTTCCAATTATGAACACAAGAAGCAATTAGTTAGGCAAAATACAGTTGGAATTTGGCCAGTAAAATCAAACCCTATTTTTATAAGAAGCAGCACAGGATCCTTAGGAGCACAAATCTAATCTAAAAAAAGGAGAGAAGATGGAATAACTGCTCTTTTTTTCTTGTCGTAGTGTGGTTCTTTCATTTTCCTGATTTTTGCTTATAAATTACTTAATTATATTCTCTATTCATAAATATTCTATGATACAGTTGCTTGGAAGTCTAATCCTACAACTGTCATTGCAAATGAACTGAAATATGATTTGAAGGACTATATATTGAGAATAATTCCTTGATCAGGAAATTAAGCTTAATTTAGTGAATGGAGTACAGGTCTCATAATAAACACATGTATTCTAATACAAGTGTGAAAACTCCAAATATGAATCTGGGGACATGTTCAATTTTTATGTCTGAATCAGCCACTTTTTGCTACTCTCATGATTACAAAAGCCAGAAAGAAGAAAGGTGTCATTTTTGACACAGATGTAAATTAGTATTATATTGAACTTTTTTGTTTGCAAAGAACATTTCTGTTGCATAGAGTGTAGGTGAATTTCTAAACAAAACGAAGAACAAAGCAAGCCATAATAAACAATGTTCCCTGAAGCTTATAGGGCCACAGCTTGTTAAAAAAACCCCAAACCTATGATAACAAAGCGCCATGAAGGTGGATAAACATTTGTTGGTAATATGAAAGGTATGAAAGCTGAACAAAGAAACCTGACAGGGTAAGATGATTTTAACTTTTAACTGTACATATAAATATATGTGTGTGTGTGTGAATGTTACCGAGAATGAAAAGAAAATATTTCTTTGGATGGGTTTACAAAGAGAAGAGCTAGAAGAAGCAATTTTCATTTTTCTTTTGTAATCTAGACAGTGTAAAATTATTCTGTCTTTACAACCTCAAGGCAAAGAAGAAAGTCTGCTTCTCTAGCTAAAAAACAATCTGTCAGATTTTTTTAAAGGAAGTCACAACTGATTTTTCATAGAATAAAAAGCAAGAGGATTAGAGCTTTATGGCGACAATGAAATCTGCTCAAAACTCTTACAGTGAAACCCAGGGCTCCAGTGAGATTGTGCTTGAGGCACTGATCCTGCAATAAATGCAGTTTAGATTCTGTAGATTCAGGGCTTGAACTGTCAAACATATAGACCTTCTTATTCATCCCGACTTAATTTTTTTTCATAAACTCCTATATTTGAATAGAGCTAAAAGTTATCAAAATGGAAACAACCCACAGCACACAGACCCCAAACCTACAGCATCAATGCTATCCTTGTAGGAGAGTGGTTGCAAAGCAGATGGAAAAATATTTTTCTGAAAATACAGTTCTAAACAAACTGTGTTGTGTAGTGTGTCCAATTTACTATTCTGCATATTACACACTACTGTGTCCAACTGGCGTTCTTTTTGTATAATACCTATTTGCTGTAACAGCTGGTTTATAACTCTGGGCTGATGCCCAAGTCTTTGGCCAGGCAAGGCCATGACTGGCGTTAATTCTGCTTTGAGGGGATTTCCAGAGGTGCCTTCAACAGGCATTTCTGTAACACAATGAAACCACATATAAATTTCTTGTAGGCTCACTTACATAATCTTGTTCTTTTAGAAACCCTGAGTTTACAGGATTTTAACCTTCACATTTTGTGTATGAGACTGGAGATGGGAGAAGTAGCAACTGATAGGAAAGAATGAATACTCTTTGTGCTTACCTTGACTGGTGTTTTCCAAGCCCAAGGTAAAATTTAAGTAGGTATTTTGTTACTGACTGAAAAGATGTGGCATTCATGTAATCCCCGAAGAGACAGCATTCAGCACCTTAAGCTGAATTGTATTTGGATTTTGTGCATGCATACAAAAGCCTCGAAAGTCAAGAAAACTGAAATCTAAGGGACAGAACCTGACTACATAGAACAGCCTGACGTTTCATTCATAATAAAAAATGTGTTTTCCAGATAGATGCATTACATAGATTCTTCTCATTACCCTCAGTTAGTTTCAACACTATCTATCACTGTGCAAGTGGGGTAGGTACTGGACAAATAGATTTGTTTTGTTGTTTGTAAATGGCATTTGCTTTTTGCTTATTTAAATGGGAATTTCAAAATCAGCTTTGCTAGTGCCTATATTCTATTTAGAGATATATACACTTTTATCAAAGAGAAGTTTTCACCCCCTCATCAAGAAGAGTGTGATAATTCTCAAAGCCCAAGTACACAACCTGTCTTCAGCTTGAAATCATGCCTTTGAAAACAAGCATCCATTTTCAGTTACTTGCAGAAGCTTTGGCTTGGGGAAAGGAGGAAGTCTGGAGGCTGACTTATTTTTCTTGCAGTCAAGAGGAAGCAGTCTCACTCCACATTACTGTAACAGAAACACAGGCAAGGAACGAGCCATGTAGAAATCTGTGGAGTTGCCTGGAGGACAGAGCTGAGTTTACAGCAGGCTGCTCACCTCTGAGCACAACAGACTGTAGCAACACCAAAAAGCAAATATCTGTGCCACACTGAGCAGAATACCACATCTATTTACAAAGAAAAACAAGTCAAGAGCAATTTTCTTTAGAAAATTCCTTATTACTCATGGTGGTTTGAAGCCCTCCTATGCAACTTTAGGAGACAAAAAAGGAAGAGAGTATGTAAGAACTAGGAATTCACCTATCACACTACCTAACATTCCTGGAACATAACTGGAACTAAAAAGGTACTCAGTCATTTCATAAAACAAAAGTAGCATTACTTCTGTTTTCTTGTCTAGGAAAGGAGATGGTATTTGCAGAATCACAGAATATGCTGGGTTGGAAGGCACCCACAAGGATAATTGATTTCAGCTCTTAACCCTGCACAGCATCATCCCCAAGAGCCACACCATGTGATTCACTGTGGGAAGAACCTTTTTTAATATCCAACCTAAACCTCCCCTAACACAGCTTCAGGCCATTCCCTTGTGTTCTGTCACTGGTCACCACAGGGAAGAGCTCAGTGCCTGCCCCTTCTCTTCCCCTCTCAAGGAAGTTGCAGACTGCAATGAGGTCTCCCCTCAGTTTCCTCCAGGCTGAACAGACCAAGTGACCTCAGCTGCTCCTCACACGGCTTCCCCTCAGGGCCCTTCACCATCCTCATGGCCCTCCTCTGGACACTCTCTAACAGCTTAATGTCCTTCTTATATTGTGGTGACCAAAACTGCACACAGTATCCAAGAAAAATAGTAAAATATTGGGAAACCAGATTGGCAAGGTGTCCTATCACATACTTTAGGTTGGATTCCTCATTTATAATTTATAATTTCATGAGGCCATTCAGTTTGTAATTTTCTTTCTTCCCTTTTCTGTCACCAAAATGTGATAACAAAGACAGAAATAATGAATCAGAGAGAACCTTTTGCCTCTAGAAATACCTTTCCCCTGAAAGTAGAAATTGTATTATTAATTTATACAGTAAAGTAGAATTAATTAATTAGGAGACAAAACACAGAAATATATTTTAGCTTCAATTTTTATGCATACGCATTTCTATATGTATTACATATTTCATAAACTATGTGCCCACCTGAAGTACGTGATGGTACCCACCAGACCTGTTTTCTGGGACATCAGTGAGTCTTCCTGGCCCTGCAGCCTTGTGGTGCTCCACAGAAATACTGCCTACCCTTGTTCTCTCAAAAGGAGATGAGAGTATCTTTCTGCAGATGAACCAGAAGCAGCTCAAGCTTCCTTAAGCGTGTCTGCCAGGTTCATCCAAATAACCTGAGGCATACCAGCAGGCAGACTAGGCTGCATTTTCATGGCATTTTTCAGCCAGTCTAGATGCAGACGGCAGCTGAAATGTGTGATCTCACACTCCCCTGGCACCATAGGAGATGTTGCTGCTCCCAGCTTTGCACTGGCATTGCATTAATGTGTGAGGGAGAACAAAAAGTGATCTGGCTGGAAAATATGGGTTTCTTCTGGAGTTTCAGACAGAGCAGCCCCCTGACCTCATTTGCATGAGAATACATGAATGTAATCGGGAATGCAAGGAGGCCTGGGGAAAGCACCTCATGGAGCAGAGGGGTGGGTAGCATCTCTTTCAGCAGCAACTATTACTTAAATCATCTCAAAATAATCATGCAATCACTACCATGCTTACTCTTGTGTGGTAGAGTTCCTCCTCTGTGGAGTCTGGAGCACCAGCACAGGAGTGTCCTTCCTGGCTGGGCACCTCTCAGGGACACATGGCAAAAACCAGCAAAGTCCTTTACCTTCCTCCAGGGTCTTAATCTGTGGCATGCAAAGCTTGTGCCTCAACCTCGAACTGTAAGTGCTTGTATTGTCTTTAAATATTCAGTATGGGCCAGCCAGAGACTTTTAAACACAGCTGCTATCTGGTAGGTTAGACATCTAGTGGAAGAAAACACCCTTGTTTTATTTTATGAGACATTTCCCAGATTCCCGGCAGGACTGTGGTTCTTAAAGACCACATATATGGTAGAGACCCTGGATAAAAGAGCTGAGAGTGTGAGTCCCTACAAAACATTGGACTGAAACACTGTGGGACAGCAATATGTGGCAACAATCAAAGGGGCAAAGGAGAGATGGAAAGCTAATTTTATAACTCCATAACCTTGTTTCTGCAGGTCCTGAAATCCTTTGTGGTTGTGAGATTTCAGTACTGATGTCCCATGATGAAATGTGGTAAGTCTTTATCAATGAGATGATGGCTTTATAAAGGATAAAAATCTAAGGCTGCATTAGAAAAAATGTTTTCTAATGTCAACTTCCAGTTTGCATACAATAGAACTGTAGAATATGCAATTCAATAGGAATACTTGACAACACAGAAAAAGGCATAATATTCTACCTGTTGTCTGTGGGACAAACTGCCATAGATTTGTGTGGCATATGTAGGTACAGTTAGAAGAGAATCTGTACACATATATATCTAAATAGAAAGAAAAATGATTATGTAAGGTCAGTACTCTGGTTTGATATGGCACTTTAAGTGGTCCTGTTGTGTTACGTCTTTATCTTTTCAGAAGAGCTAAATAACACTTATTTTTTGCTCTTTGTAAAGGCCATGTAGCACTGTGGGGGAAAAAAGAATGGATTTAAAGTACGCCTTAAAAATAGTGAGCTTTATCATTTTATCACCATTATTCCTACTAGAAGGTTATTGAAGAACTTCATTTCTCTTAATATAAGGCTTAGTCTAATTTTCAGCCTAAATCAATATACTTTCTAAACTAGACCCAAAAATAAACCTCCAAAGTTGGTTATTTGGCTGAATTCTCCTTGTTGCAAATTAAACTAATTTCATTTTGCCATTTTCCTTAGCAGAGTGACAAACAATTATACAGCAACAATGTTATTGATCCATTCGCTATAACCTTTATAGCCCTTTTTGTATTACAATACATACATCTCACTTGAATTTTCTTGGGTAGGACCAAAACCAGCCAGGTTGTTTGAACTTCTATTCATAGGTCCTATTTTCTGAACCTCTGGTTTCTGTTGTTCTCTCTCTCAGCCTCCTCAGAATGTGGTGACCTTAGCTGGCACACACCTAAGCCAGCACACACCTCCAGCCTCCAGAGGCCTCTGCAGGAGGAGTAGAGCATGGTAATTATCTCCATGTGTACTACATGACTTTTACATACCATTTCCTGGGTTTGGCATCATATTGCAGGCTCATATTTCATCTGTAACTCTCTAACCTTGTTTTCTGCCATGCTGTTTCTCTGCCAGGTATTTCCCAATTAGTGTTTCTGTGTTTCATTTCCCTTCCCTTCCGTAGCTGTTTGTGCTCACCTCTTCCATAGTATTTCTGCTGGAGGTGACATCCATAATGCCTACCATCAGTCAGCCTGACTCCTTTATTACAGAAGAAATACGTGGTAGCTCTTCTAGGAAACACTGCTTACAGGTATGTCAATGATTACTTACATCTGCTTGGCGGAGAAGAGAGGCACATGGTGGAAAAACATTGATCAACAATTATGCAATTAAACATTAGTGTGGGTCCATCAGGCCCTCAAAGCTCTGTTGTGCTTGTAGATCACTGTCTAGAAGTGAGTGTACAAGTGTCCTGGAGAATATCACAGAAAGAAGGCAAACTGCACAGTGGATTTATGACAAGAACAAATGTATGCATTTGTGCAGCACCCCATGAAACCGATGGATTGCGGCAGAACAGCAGGGCTGTAGGAGTCATTTGCTAGTGAAAAATGTGCAGAGCTGGTTTAAACCATTCAAAGTACAAAAGGGAACAAAAATTCAAGCTCACACATGACAGTTACCATATGTCAGGATTTTTTCATATTCTTCCTAAAAAACACTGGGCAGGGGTGGGGGGTTGGGGTGGGAAGAACATCTAATTTAGGCACAGATTGCCCTTATTTGCATTTACGGAGGTGTGTGAAGAACTTTTCTCTGTCCTTTGAACTCAGGTCACCCACAGACCAATTCTGATACTTCAGAAACCATTTGTTTTCTCTGTAGGTTCTACTGCTCACCCTGGGAGGTTGCTAAGCTCAAATCATCATCATAGTTCCCCTTCCATCTTCACCACCCTGCCAAACATGGCAAGTGGAATACACTGTAGACAGTCCAGTTCACACATTGCCAGGTGCACTTAATGAAAATTTTTAAAGCTCATCCCTGCCTGTTATCAGAGCTCCTTCTCAGGAAGTGACACTGCATAAAAGATTGTGCTAATTGTGACAACCCCGCCTTTGTCAGCAATTCTTTGAAAGGTGACAGCATGGAGGAATGGCAGGGTATTTTCCCAAGGAAACCTGAGGTACCCCTTTCTGTAGCCAAAACAGTTCTGCATCTGCTTAGCTTGATGCATATCATCACCCTACCTGACACTTTTTGCCCACTGTAAATTGTGTCTGCATATTATCTCAGTTTACTTGTACAAATGATTGGAAAATTTAATTTAGAAGAAGTACCTAGGATAGTAAAATAAGGACCATTAGAATAACAGCTCTTGTGCATTGCTACTATGGGTTTGAGAAATGAAGACTAAATTATTTGGTAGGGTAATGTAAAACTGAAATGGAAAATGATAAACAAAAATTTTGTGTCTCAACTATAGACACTGTATTGGTGCACCTATCAACAATTATTCAGCACAAATGACAGAACAATTGAAACTGTCCCTGCTTATGCATAACTATTATGTTGTGGAGTTTGTACCCTTGAAACACTGGAACATATACTGGACACTCAGATTCTTCAGTGACATGAGTATATGCACACATATACATACATGTAGATATACATCCTTCAGTATGTACACATATATAATATATAAAGACACAGACAATGTTGCACTTACAATTTTTTTTGCATTTGTAAAGTGTAGGTAAAACCAGCAGCTTAAAATCTCATACCAACCAAATATGTTTTTAACTTAAAAATTCCTATGAAGTTGCTTTATTCAAAACTATTTCATTATTATTCTTCTGTAAACTTCACTTTCTTCTGATTCTTGAAGTTAGTATTCAGGTTGAAATATGATACATTAGGAATGAAATACAAAGCATGGATCTCACTGAGAGCCTGCATGAATTATGGACAAGTAAGATCACATTCCCTGAATTCATGTCCTTGGTGGCTGTGTGTGCCTCAGTATTGAATAGCATTCACAAGCACTTGATTTGCTTCTCTCTTTACAGCCCATGACAGGTTGAAGACACTTGGTCATTGAAATGTCCCTTTAACTCCTCACTTACTGTCAGAGGACCACTGACTAACACCGTAGAGGAAAGTTTTATCCTCAAAACTTTGCTTTTCATGGTACCGACTCTCAACCCGTTCTTCAAGACTTGGCAAAAAACACACCCCAGGCAAGAGACTCTCAGATATACTTAGGGTTTATGTACAATGACAAAATCCATATTTTCATTGTGATTTCTGCTGCTAAGAGCAAATGCTGGGGAAGCTGAAAGAATTTTGCTTGTTGAGTGTCAGTATAAAATTAATTTAAAGCTAGTAGTTCTAAATGTAGCAGATTATGAAACTGAGCATCTCCAGACTGCCACTGTCTTTAAACAAAGCAGTAAACAAAATTCTTGCTGACATCCATTAGACTACCATGATCACAGTGTAGCAGTGTAGTTGTTTGATGGTTTTAAAAATGTAGTTTAATGGTAGCAAACTGTCCTGATGGCAGTCCAAGGTGGCCTTCAGGATGCCTTGGGAAATGCATGGCCTGAATGCTTCCCACGTACAGGTGTGAGTGTGGGTGTGGAAGATAATCAACATGCCTTGCTCCTGTCAAAGTCACTCCAGTGTCTCTCCTAAGGCAGATAATCTTTAAAGGGGAAAATTCATGTTGATTATAGCTGAATGTAAACAGCCATTGACGTATTGGAAACAAAGGTACTGGGGACAAGAGAAACCCAATAAAATCCTTTTGCAAACTACAGTTACTAAGGTACATTCCTATATGTCATTATGGATCTCCAAGACTTAAGAAACTGAGGAAAACCACAAAATCTTACACCCTGAATGTTATCATTAAGAATTAACTTTCTTCATGTTGTCTGGGTGATCTTAATTTGTATGTCCTAGAAATGCTGCTAGCTATCTTTGCACACTCTCCATCCATTTGTTTAGCACTGAGCATTTTGCTTCCCCAGGTTTTGCTATATTCCTTAATAGTCACATTTCTTCTTCTTGATTGTTTGTTCATCCTATAAGCAACAGGCTATATGAAGGATTTTTTTCCCTGTGTGGCTCCAAATCAACAGATGCTGAGCTCAACCTGAATCTTCTGAATTACTCTTTGGATTGCCTTGTCAAGCATTATTTAAATGAGGCTGGACACAATGATTTTGGGTAGGACTCACTTTCCAAATGTGTCATATTCCAGAATGAAAACTCCTTTTGTAGAGGGCCAATATGCAGGGAATATTGAATCAACTGCAGTAGCTATTAGGTCAGATGACTTTCTTTGACTTTGGTCCTAGATCCTGTTTTATGCTTTCCATAAAGTCAGTGCTCCTCAGTGTCCTTTCCATACAACAAGAGGGACAAAGCCAGCATCACTCTTACAGCTTAAGACAGGCCATGATACTTTTGGCTCACAGGCTTCCTACAGATGTAGTAAATACAGACTCTTACAGCCTCTGATCCAGCCCTCAGACAAGGACCTAACCTCAGTCTCATGATGTAGTACTCTATCCACAACACAAACCACTGTACCTGAGACTGGGACCGATCTCTTCCTTACTACTATGGATAAGGACTGCTCTCTGCAAAACAGAGAATCATAAAACAATCAACTGGAATTACATTTATTACTTGTAGACAAAATAACTTGCTATTATTATTAACTATATTGATAAGACAATCTTTCAGAAAGTGGCCTTGTCTGGTTCTGACTACAGCCTGGCTATCTTATCCCAGAGTCCAAAACAAATGACATGAATGTTTCCTTGTACAATCCACTGCCTAGCGCATGTATTTTACCAGACTTCAAAGTTCAGGGGCATCTTCTGTCTTATCTAGAGGAGTGTCAATATGAAAAACTGGCAAGGCCAACATGTGGCCCAGGCCACTGACCTCTGAAAGAACTGTACTTTGAACTCCACTGTTTGTCACTGCCAGCTCAGAGGAGGAGCAATGCAAGACAGGCTGATGCATCAATTTCTCATTTGCATCCACCTGAAGAAGACAACAACAGCTTGTGCAGATACAGACCAGCATGGGAACATGAAAGGAAATTATTTACCTTAAAGCTGCTGTGGTTCTTCTTGATGTCATCAATGTAGAGTTCATGGTTAACCCTCTGTGCCCATTTTCTTGCTCCCTCCAACAGCAGCAGACCTGAATTATGAAGGAATAAGGACCAGATGGATCCCATTCTTTTCACCTCTGCTTAAAAACATGAAGAGGTGTAGCACACACAGTCAGCAGTACCAGGTTAAAGGCTCCTCTGTCACACACAGGACATGCTCCTACATCTGTAGGGTCGTCCTGGACCCTGATGATTGCTAGATCACTGCTCTCTTTTTCTAGGGGAAGAGTAAAATTCCACAGCTGAGTACAGGAGTCACTCTGCAAAGCAAAATAAATTGGGAAAGGAAGAAAACATTGTTTAAAGGGTAAAGGATTTTTGCAGTTTGATGGATGAGTTGTTTTATTTGGCTCTGCATACTGCTGATATTCTCTCCTTCTAAAATTTATACTGAAAATTCTTTGTCAGTAACTTCTTGACACTATCAACACCAATAGTAAAGTTCATAAAATCCTAATCTTTCAATCAAACTTTCTCAGTCCCCATTATTTCTCCTACCAAGAGGACAAAGAGCAAGCTCATGGGTACACCTCTTGCAATTTCTGTAGTTTTGGAACATCTGAACTTTACCTCTGTTTTTTCTCTGAGTTGACATGAGGGTGAGTCATATGATGCCTGTTTCTGTTTTTGTTTTCCAGCTGTTCCAGCTTTGCTGGAAATGACTCACATGAAAGACCATAAAGATGTACCTGTGGCTCGCTGAAAGGAAATTTGCAAATCATCTCTGTTTCAATTTGCTCTTTTTAAAGGGAATTAATTAATCTCCTGCCTCATGAATACAATGGGAAAGACCAGTTTCTCTGTGTGGGTAGATCACCAAACTATGTAAAATCTTACTGAAGTTGTTAGATATCCATATAATCCTTGTCATCATTTGTACCACAATGAATGCAGAGAAGAGAATCAATGATTTTGAGGCTGTCATGGGAGAAACTGAGACTCTTATGATGTGTAAATTCTCAATGCTAGTCCTACAGTAATTGAAACAGTTAGGAAGTATCACACTCTTTTAGCTGTCTCTGAATGTGCTGGACTCAAGTTTTCAGCTGGCAATAATTTTTTCTTTATACTGGGTGCCATGGTCGGTTGGACAGCAAACAGTATCTTTTTCTTTGTTAACAAGCTTGCCAGCATGAGAAAAGACCTCATTTTTTAAAACTAAGATTTGTCTGTTTGTCTCTAAAATGTGTTTTTCAGTTCTGGAGGACAGAACCATAATTTGAAAATCCTTTTATATTTTGTCATCTTGAGACCTGCTGGCATATCTTATATTTTTGGACATCCCACAGTGAAGAAACTACACAACTTTTAAACAAAAAAAATCAGTGTTCTGGATAGCATCAGGGCCACACTGACAAAAGACACCAACTAGAGGAAAAGCAAACATCGAAGGATGAAAATATTTCTGGTATGATCTGGATGATGAGATAGGAGAAAATGTCCTTTTTTTACAATGATAAGGGAACAGGGGGATTTTTTTTTTTTTTTTTTTTTTTTTTTTTTTTTTTTGTCAGTACAGGTAAAGCTGGCACTCCAACAGAGAAATAATGTACTGTATTTTTCAGGAAGAAGACTGTATGTTGGGGATACCACTTCATTACAATTACATGCCCTTGTGTTTCATTTTTGCTTTCTACTGCATGTCAGGGTCTGGTCTTTGGTGGACAAAAAATGACTTGCTAGACCATGGTTCCCCCTTCCTGCTCCCTCCTTTCTCCCCAGCTCTGGGATTTATGACAGCTGCTTTTCAAAATTCACTCTGTTTTGCAGTTATATATAGATCACTTGCTGGAAGTCTTTAATAGTAGGGGCCACACAAGAAACAAGCTTTTGAAAAATATTCACTTTATATTTGTTCTTAAACATATAAGAACAATGTTCTTTGGTTAAGAACTTTTGTTTCAGTTGCAAATTAAATACTTTGAATTTGAATATTGAATCAAGACTGTCCAACCTCTTGCTTCTCCCCTCTTCCATTCCTACCATGCCTGTGGGAAATAATTGCCTTATGTTCAAAATGGTACTATCTCTGCCTACAATGACAAATTATTTTACTTATAGGAACATACCTCATCTGGAACATATCCAGACAGAAGTGAATGGGTGAGCAGCTATTCAATAGAGTGCTTTATTCTTGCTTAGCATAAAGCTCCAAGGTCTCAACATCACCAGCCAAGCCCTAGTAAAAGGACCTTTATAAATTTTCCCAGGGGTCATCGCTGGCAGTCATCCCTACAGTATCTTGATGAATCATCAGCATGTTCTGGCCTAATTTAAGATTTTATATGTCTGATGTTTTGTGACTGCTTAACATTGCACAGTCCCATTGACTGCAAATGTAGTGTTGCAACACTTCCACATGCCAGTTTCCTTGAACCAGGAGCTCAGAAAAATCACAAGTACAAATATTAAACTGTCTATGGAAAAGTTGACTTAAATTTGTTACCCCACAGGAATCTGTTGTACAAGCAAAACTGAGTTATTTGGTATCATATTTATCTTTTACAGATAATTTAAAAGATTAATAAAATTGAGATCAAAGCCTCCATCCATCCATCCATCCATCCATCCATCCATCCATCCATCCATCCATCCATCCACCTACCTCTCTGTCTTAAGAACGTATGAACCTGCTGGGCAGTTTCAACCCAGTTTCACAGAAGGTCAGTGATGTCAAAGACAATTAACACTCTTCAGATTTGACATGCTTGGGTGGAGCTGGGGACTTAGAATGGGCTCAGACACAACATGCAGACATTTGCTTAGGCAAACAGGGAAGTTACAGAAGTAGGGGAAGGAGTTTAAAGAATGAATGGCTGGAAACCATGGGAAAAGAGTTTTTATTGGTTCTGTGGTTCATGAAAATATTTTTCTATGGACTTCCATATCTTCCAAATTTTTTAGGCAGGGCCCCTGTTTTTTTATTATTCTCTTTCCCTATACGACCTTGATGAACTCCCAGAGAAAGCGTAGGCAAAGAAGGAATAGGTGATATTTTTAAAGACTGTACCAGAACATATATACATCAGCAAGAAAGGTGTGGATAGCAAATTATACCTGCACAAGACTGCCTTAATTCTGCCCTTTCTTCCCTTATATGTGTTTGATGCTTGAACCTCAGAAACCCTGCTTTTAACAAGGTGTTTTGCAAATCTAAGCTTTACACATACACAGATAGGAGCTGCAGGATTATGGAAGTGTGTAAAGCATTTCTGACTGCAGCATCGTTCCTGCAACTGAGAGTTTGAAATACAGAGTTCTTGTCTTATTAGTGAATTGGTAAATCTGGCATATTTTAAATTCACAGTTCAACCATATTATTTGAAAGCAGGAAACAATTACTGAATCCACTTTTAGAAAAGCCTAAATGATAGCAAGATGTGTGAAGTATGACAGCTTTTTCATGTTGATGCAGCTGGGTCCTGAGTTTGAGGACTTATTTATTTTATGGATTTCAAGTAACACTATAAATGCCTTACATCTTGAAAGAACTTAACAGACAGGGGTTCATTCATTTCAAGAGACTGGCTTACAGATACTAAAAGGATAAAAAAGTTACTTGTCCAATTTTTTTTCCAATATTCCTTGTTCTAACAGGAAAAATACAATAGTTTTAAGTACATAATTTCTTAATTCAGGAACTGGGTGATTACTGACTGAAGAGAAAAAATCACATGAGATATCTCTAATTAATCAGTGTTAAAATATATGAGCCCAGTGAGAGTGACAGGTCTGTAAGCAGGAGGAAAACGTCTAAGCTGCACATGCAAAATACTTGCTTGCATGAAAGCAGCTGCTAACTGCACAAATGTTTTTGTTTGTCTTTCTCTTCACATATGTGTATGCACATCTCATCATCTGCAGCCATTAATTAGGAAAAAAGTCATCCTGAGGAAGGAAGATTTCTAAGGTTCTAGATCAATGTTCAAGACAAACACAGACAGTCCCAGGCGCTCTCAGGCTGCGATGCTCTGGGCTCCCAGGGTCCAGGTCACCATGATGAATTTGACATATGTTAACGCAGGTCTGGAAGCCTAAGGTAGAAATTTGCATCTGTGCATGACTAGGGCAGGAATTAAAAAAATACCAGGAGGATGACAGAGAAAAGAAGAAATAAAATGCTTCCGCTTGGTGCAGGAAGCATCCAAGTGGAACAGGCAAAACATCTGGGATATACTGGAGGTGCTTTATTGACTATGTGGCTTAATTTACTAAAAATCCTTTTGAGTCCTAACTTGTGGCTGAGGGGTTTGAGTCAATTTGCTGACAGAAGGAATGACAAACAACATCATTCAGTGGCAACAAAATCAGGTGTGTCTCAGAGATTTTGTCTCTTCCATGATGCTTGCACCCTGGGATCTAGCTAGGAAAGGCTGGTTTGAAAAGCATGGCAAGCACAGGACTTTGTGCGTAAAGTTTCCCAGCAAATCAGGTTATTTCCCTCTTCTGGAAAATAAGGTTTTGCTGCTCTGTTTTTCCACTAGCAGAATCCAGCATAATATGGGAGGGAATCATACAGGAAATGAAGACAATGTTTCCTGATTTGCTTAAGGAGAGGAAAACGTAGAAGGAATAACTGACAAAGGAGAGGAGAAGTTGCGAATGGAAGTGGCATATCAAGGCACTCACTTGATGGTTTTAACACTGTGTGAAATTCCCGATGGGGATTTGAAAGCAAGAGAGCTGGCAGCCAGGTCAGTAGTTCATCATTTCTAATGAGGTGGGGTCATGGAACTGGACAGAAACTGACTGCTCCTCCACAGAATCTAACAGCCAAGCAAAATTCACAGGAGTTCCTTATAGTTCATAAGCTAGGCTACAAACCCATGATTTAAAGGCCTTTGGAATCACTGATTATCCAGGCATCTGCTGTGATAAACTGCCACACAATTTAATTATCTTCCGCAGTATCAATTTAGTGCGATCCCTTGAGACATGTCACTGAACTCTGTCTTCACGCTGAGCAAATGGATCTGTTACATCCTCTTCAGCCCTTTAGGCACAGAGGAGAGGCACGTTCAGCAGTCACATGCCCCACTGAAGTACCAAACACCAGCAGTCAGCTTTGGCAGCTTGTCCTTGATGCTGGGTTTTTTTGCATCTGTGCCAGCTGTGAGCCCTGTGTCCCACTGAAGAGCAGAAACCAAGAGACAGAGAGCAGAGGGAAACTCCCAGCAGGACACTTGCACTGCCTGCTCTTTGCCTTCTTCCTTGATGCACCTTCCTGTCCCTGCCTGGAAAACAGTTTCCAAGGGGAGAACACTACCACCTCATTGCCTTGTATAACCCACTGGTAGTTATGGCAAGAAGCTAGGAAAGCGTTCAAAGATGCTTTCACTTAAGCAAGGCTTAGTTCCCACACATTTCACAGGGACCAGGCTCCTTTTGTTTGATCCCACAGTGCAGCTGCATAGCTGGTATGCAACAGCCTCCTTAAATTTTGTGATGACAGGAGCTCACAAAATCTTGTGTAAGCCCATAAGAATAGCATGTGATAGCATTGAAGATTAAAGCAGTGCTGAACAAAAAATTCCAAACCCCACTCTGCCCCTTAGCTTGCAACAGATCAAGGAAAACCCATAAGGTGAACACACACAACAGTAGAATGCCTGGGATTATGAGTCCAGAACAAAGAACAAGAAACCTCAAAGTTTTCTGTGGTGGAGGTGTTCATGAAGAAACCCTACCTCTGAGCAGGCCAAACTTCACAACAGCTTGGCTCCAGACCTGGTGCTGTGGCTCAGGCTTATCTCTGCTTATTGCAGGGTGTTGTTCTGAGAGCAGAATTCTGCTTTTCTGAGGTCTTTGCCATACTCAAGGTTATCCTTTAATCTTGCAGTGCAGGTTAATTCTGCCTGGCTGAAGGGCAGTGCAGCACAGCAGGTGCCCTGCATGTATGCTTGCTTCGGACATAAAAGTTGCACAGACTCCTGCTGGGTTTTTAAGAAAACCTGATCCTCCTTATAAGGGGAGCAAAGCCAACACTCGCTGGAAAAACCATTACTGGCAACAAAGGCCAGCAGGAGCTCAACAAAAGAGTTTTCACCTTTCCAAAATTCAAATGCCAGATCCTTGGAAACAACTGAACAACACTCAAGGAAGTGTTGCTGAGCAAGCTATCCAGAAGCTCTGGGACTGGAGCAAGCAGATGGATACAAGGAGATGGGTGCATTAGATCTGCAAAGTCAGTGCTGTCCTGCCCTCTTACTTGATTGAATTCCTGTAAGGGAAATTTTTCTCCTTGTACAGCTTCAAAGACAGTGTCTTTTCCACTGAATTATTGTTATTAGTATTACTGTCTTTAAAGGCTCTCTCACCCAATTTCTGTCTCATATCTTACATAGCTTTCAGAAAATTATTTGCTATGTTCCAGTATGAAGCACAGCTTGCTCAAGTGCACAAAGAGTATGGCAAGGAGAAAAATCACTTATGTGAGGAAAGCAGTCAATTACTCCATTGATGTGTGCTGCTTTATAGGCTTTTCACTGCCAATCAGTGTCATGGCTTTTCTACTCTCTTTACAAACCAGTGCACATTATTTCATGTAGTTCAACTGATTTTAGCCTGGCAGCAGTCTGTAAATAAAGCTGTCCCTTGTCAAACAGTTAACTCATTTCCCGTTGCACATCACCTCTGAATACTGCTGGAAAAACAAGCCACCAGCAGTGGTTACTGGCCCAGACATGCACCAGAAGGCAATCTGACCTTCTCCATTTCATGTCAAAATGCAGCTGGAGAAGAAGCTGGGAGCCATATCAAAGCAGAGCAAGGTTCACACTATCCTCCTCTGGAGCCTTGGGGCAGGAGGCAAACTCTGATTACTTGGTGCAAAGTTGAGTTAGTTTGAGATGTCAGGGCTGCAGAGGGATTGGGTGGTGTGGGTTTAGTGTGATGTCTGGTTCTGTTTTGGTTTGGGTTTGGTTTCTTTTCTTTAATTTTTTTAAGTAGCTAAGCAAGAAGCAATCTGATGTGGAAACAGCAGCAGTCTCATCACCCTGGCACTGATTTTATCTGCACTTCTCTTTGTTGGAATTTTTTCTTGCTAATGTTCCTGTTCAGCTAATAAAGACATAACCATTTAAGTTGTTGAAGACCCTTACAGTCAGGGCTCCTGAAGCTCTGAAATAGCTTCTGTTGCACCAGAGGCCTCTGTTTATGCATCCTGACACAGGCTCTGGCAAAGGCTGTGCTAGAAACAGGAGATTGTTGTGTCCCTCAGACACAGAAAAAGAAAAATAAAAGGAACATTGAACTGGGACCTCCTCAAGAGGATCTTGCTTCAGTGAAATGGTGCTGGGAACTCCTAAAAGCTTTGCAGTGTCTTACCTAGCTGGGAAATGCACTCACTGCTCAGGAGACAACTTAGTTCATTCATGCTGTGCTGCAACATTCATATTTTTCCAGCTCGGTGACTCTGATATGCAGACATGGGTAAAGACAGAGCTGAGAAGAAAGATATTTCAGCTTTTTCCTCTGGCCTTTTAGCTTTAAGACAACATTATTCAGTGATCAGGTTGCTGGTCTCCAGACCCAGCTGTTATTTTTGAATCTGCCCTTTTCCTGGTTTTTGATATCAGACAGTTGCTAAAATTCAACATGCCTCAGTTTCCTCATCTATAAAATGAGGGTGAAAACCACTTTTAAATCTCAAGGCAAAATATTTTTGAAATGCTGGGTGTTTACCTATCAATGGCTCTGTGGAAAGGCAAACTATGCCCATTTTACAAGCTATTATCTTCTATTTGGACCTCTCCTCTCTTCAAATTCAAAAGAGAATGTTGTGACTGGGTAAATAGTTTTTATTGCATCCACCAGGAAACCTGCTATCAACACTTCTATTTATCTGCTTGGATCCAAACTGTCAAAAGCTTTATCCTGCAGGTCCACACATGGAGTTATCCAACAATTCAACAGATTTATTTTTTTCCTCCAAGTAACTCCACATAGAAGCATGCCCCTAAGGTTCACATCTTTCACTGAAATCAATCAACAATATAGGATCAGGGCCTAGTAAACTGCTTTAGAGGTGCTTCATAGATTAATTTGCTCAGCCAAACTGTTATTTAATTTCATACAGAGAAATGTCCCATCCCATCTCAATTCACACAGCTTCAGAGGAACATCACAAGAAAATACTGTCCCCCTTGGAAGAAAAATAGAAAAGATAATACATCTTATTTCTTTGTAGTTAGAAACCAGTTTCTCCCTCTGGCTCAAATTTTTCCTGAACTCTACAGAGAGAGTCAATTGAAGCACAGGCTCACCCCTGCAGTGTGAGCAGAAATATCCCTGGAAAGGGAATGAGAAGATGTTCCTATAATCCAAATACAATCCTGACCTGCAGGGAAGAAAGCAGAGGATATTTATTTGCTTAACTCCATCAGCTGATTAACATAATTTTTTTCTCACGGTATTTTATGATTCATGATAGTTGATTTGAGAAAAAAATAAAATTGCACCAATCATGGAAAAAATTAATCAAAATTTTTGTAGAACATAGGAATGTAGAAATTGCAGTCATGCTGCTAAAAAACAAATAACACCACTCAAATGTGCCTTGCGAAGGCAGAGGAGCAAACAAACTCGACTTCACTACATAAGGTAGCAACACCTTTTTCCTGAAGGGTTTTTCCTTAAATTTTTGATGGTAAACAGTTCAAATTATTATGAGAACTGTCTTCAATTTTCCCTGTGATGAGCAAAACTTCATCCTTCTTCCCAGAACAAGACAAAACCAATCCAGCTGGGGATTTCTAGATATATTTAGATCAATTTTATTCTAAAATTTGAGAAAAAGGATGAAACTTGAAAGCATCAAAAGAGAAACTGAATGTTTCCATAGTTTGCAGCCTATTTAAGACATGCCTGCTGAGCTTTTGAATTACAGCACCAAGTTAAATGCCACTGCATCTGCCTATTTGACCACTGGTTTAGGGAGAAGTAGGATGGAGAAGGATTTTATGAAGTGCAGCAGACATGGAAGAAGTGAGAATCCTAGGATGAAATAATATCATATCAATTGTTATAGAATAATTTAAAAGTGTAATGAGCAGCAGCATTATCTGATCTGGTGAGCAGGGGAAAGTTTTGTGTTCAATTATAAGCTAAAAATCAATGCAGAGGAGTCATAAGAATGTCTTTAAGAAAGACAAAGGTAACATCCTGATCAAAAAAGATAAAGACAATGTTTTGAAAACTGAGAGTTAGATAAATTGCTCGGGTGCAGCATTTACCTGTGAACTGTCTCACAACATTGCTGAGATAATATTTGCTTCATAATGTTTCTTAATTCTGGAAAACTTAGGCAGAAATTAATATGCTTTACAGATTAATATTAGCAATTTAAAGATCCAAGAGATAACGTTTTCTAATCCAGTCTGCCTCTTTATGCCCATGATCTTTTTGCTGCTTTATCAGAAGCAAAAAGAAATTAGAGAGGCTGCCAAGGCTTAACTTGCTCAGCAGGCTGCAGGCATTAGCATCAGCCTTGTAAGAAAATGCTTGTGCTGGCCTTATCTGGGGAAGGTCAGCTCCCACAGGGTCTGGGTGGCAGTAGCTCCAGCACTTATTAAATGCATAAGTTTCCAGTTCCTAGGACTGCTTCACAAAACAAATGAGTAAATCCAGCTTATAAGAAGCCAGCAAACACCACAGTTTGATACCTTCAAGGCTTCCTGGCCCTTGTGCTCAGGAGCACAAAGGTCAGTTGGCAAAGCAGGGTTTGGCAGGCTGCATCAGAAGGTCTTCTTAGCCTTTTTAGGAGTGGTTTGAGTCTCTTTCATGATGAAACTTTAGTTTTAAGTCCTTAAAAAAACCCAAAAAAGCAAACAAAAACCCAAACCACAACACAGCCCAGTAGTAACAGGAAAGATGTTCCAAAAAAGGATACTGAAGGTATTGTTGCATCAGCGCAAGACGTCTGTGGCATAGCTCAGCTCTGCCGTACCCTGTGGCATCCAGAACACGTCTGGTTTTATCTGTTATTTTTCCACAGCTTGTCTCTTGGCTTCCTCAGCCATCACAGTCCCATATTTACACAGCTGCCTCTGAAGCTGTAAGTCAACACAGAGATTGTTGCACAAACAAATGGAACATGTGGATCTTGCCAAATATCACTTACTCCAGTTTTCCTCCTCCTTCTTAAGCAGTTTATGTTTTGGCACTAACAGACTCCCTGAAAATTAAAAAGAAAATGCTTTGTGCTGTGTGTCATGTATAATGCATATCTGTTTTGGCAGAAAAAAAGTTTTGAATAGCTTTAGGATGGGAGAAAATACAAATAAGAGAAATTTCAGTGTAAGGCAGCAAAATCCAGTGTCACACCAAGACCAGTGCTGAGGCTGCTGTGTGTTACACCCCACCTGAGCCACAGAGCCCCCTTCCACATGACCCTTTGACTTTGACCAGAGAAACAGATCCTGCCAGGTCAGGCTTATTCAGTCATAGTGCATAGTCTGACACACTGGGGCCAGGCTCAGCACTTGCTTTCTCCTTCCTCCAAAACAGGTAATCCCAGACTAACCTTCAACATCTAGTTTTGTATTTTTTTTTAATCACACCAGTTGCAATAAATGAATTTATGCTGTTACTTGTCTCTGGAAAATAGGCACTACATGCTGAATAAATGCAGTGCAACAGGGAATGTCACGCTGAGTATGGGAGACAGATCAGATGAAGAGATATATATGCTCTGAAAGGAAGTTATCAAAGGTCTCCCAAGCTACAGATGTTGCTATAAATAGACTGACATCCTGCATTACTAGAAACTTCAGAGAAGCCTGTTTCACAGTACTTCATTCCTCCACTGCTCTAAGTGAAAATACAGACAGAGGAAGATAGGGCTGTACCAGGTGGAATAACAAAAGGTGTGTTACTGAACACAAGAAATAGGCAGATATCCATTTAGCAGCATCAAACTGTAGACTCCACAGAAGAATTTAGTCTGTGAGGAAACAGCTGAGTGAGGTCAAGTTGCACAGGGCCATGTCCTCCAATGCATTCAACAGAGGCTGTACCTCCGTGGGCACCCATGACAGCATGGCATCACCCTCAGGGGGAAACAATTGTCTTCATATCTCACATCCATTTCCCTTGACTTGTATCTGCTGCCTCTCCTATCACTGTGCACCTTAAGAGAGTCACAGAATAAGCTGAGTTGGGAGGGACCCACCTGGATCATCTGGTCTGGCTCAGTCTCCTCTGTGCCCTGGTGTGAGGCAGAGGTACACAGCAATGAATCCTCCTCAATACCTTCTCTTTCTTATGCTAAACAAATCCTATTTTCTGGGTAAATCTATCCAGCAGCTTCTAGCACTGAAGGAATTCATTCTCTCACTGCTCTGCTCCCCTCCCCAGAACACAAAGGGTGTTGAGACAGACTACTTGCACGGGTTAAACACAAAGAAATAGTGCATCTGGAGAAATGAGGGCCATAAAGAAGCAAAAGCACCTCCATATCACCCCTCCTTTTAGCAAATGGCCATGGGCTTTGCCAGTCAGAGCTGTGCCTACCAAGGCTAATGATAAATCTGAGCCCATTAAACAACACTACTGCAGCAGAAAGCAGCCTACCTGCAGTCCCACTACAGCCTCATTGAACTACACAATCTGCTAAGTTTTAGTCAGGGTCAGTGTTTGGGCAGAAAAAACTGAAGGAGCAAGTAGCAGTACCTGTGGCAGAGAGAGATCTCAGCTCTCTAGCACTTCATCTCCTGTGATGAGGTATTGAAACCCCACTGTGCTCACAGTCCTGCCATGCTGGCAGGGACGTACACAGTTAGGCCTTGCTCAAGTCCAGCAGGTTGCAGCTGCTGTGGTCCACAGGGAGGCCCAGGAGCATCCCACGGCCCCTGCCCATGGTTTGGCACCTGTGCATGCCCTGCCCTAGGAGCAGGAGGGGCGGATGGCTGACCCTGCTCCAGGGAAGCACTCAGATGCTGTTTCAGAGGCACAGGTTGGGATGCTGCCAGCTTCAGAACTTGCCCCATGCCTCTACCCTGAAGCAGTAAGGTCCCTTCCATGCAGGGCAGCACTGGGTTAGGCAGGAATGCCTCAAATATCAGGCCTTCACCTGGTAGAAGTCCACTCTCTAGAAAATAGCTATGCAGGGAAATTCATTAGCACTGAAGATCAATGTGAGTAGCATTCTTTGAAGAACTATAGGTTCATGTAAGTCTCTGTGAATTTTATTTCACCAATTAAAAATATGTTGTTTTACTGCAGGATTTTCCTTTGAGGTGCTTTCAGTTAATTACACTGCCAGTATCTGCAGCCAAAATACCACCATGTGTCTCTTTGTAGGTGGTTCCTTTTTCAGCTGAGACTAAATGAGAGTTCAGCCTTTGAACACATTTGGAACAGTAAGAAACAGTTGTAGCCAACACTGGTAGCTTCCGAGAGGCACTGAAAGGATTTAGGAAGACATTTCTTCACTTTGAATTTAGACCAGGTGGCGATACCTGAATTAGCATTATTATTAAAGAGCACCATCCTTAGGAACTAATTTTTTGGCAGTCAGTTTCAAGCTCCAAATTAGAATATTCCTATATTCAATTTATGCAGGTAATTTTCCATAATTATTATTAGTGACAAAGGCCAGCACATGCCTTTTCAATTTACATAAAGAGAAACTGCAAACCTAAACTTCTAATGCAGTTCAAGATTTCTGGTATTTCCTGGACTTCCTTTAACTTCTTACTGTTAACTTGTGCCAGAAAGTCCAGTACAATCTGTCCTGTGCTGCTGAAGAGTAATTATTCATTCATGGTAACACATAAGGAGGTCAGACTTTATTAATTTTAATCTGTTTTACACAGACGTTAAAGCAAATTAATTTTCAGGTTTAATTAAAACACAGGTTTTAAATATAGATTAACAATATCTAAGAAACCAAAGAGGGTAGTACTGTTCTTATTGAACTTACACCCATGGGACTTCAACAGATGAAGAATCAGAGCCTTTTCTTTCTTCTTTAGCTTAATGACCCAGACTCAGCAGTGTCTTTTATGACTAATATGTGAAGAACAGACATTTGTCATCCCCAAGTGTGTTGTTTACTAAATTTACAACTTCATAAAACCAGTAATTTTATCTTTCATTTAAGTGATGCTGTGGATCCTTACAGTTGTTACACTTCCACCACAATAAAAACTGAAAATTCTTAAAATACTTGCTCTCCTTTATTTTTGGAAACAACATTTTGGACAATCGTGGTAGGAATAAACAAATTGATCAGAAATTGGAGACAACTGTTGTCATTATGAGGAAACCAGGTGATGCTTGGGAATATTTATGCTGGAGAGAAAAGATGGGCTTTTAAAAACACTTGATTCTGTGAATTGAATGAACTATAGCTGGATAGCGGTTTCTGCATGACTCATACAGTTTGTCAAATCCAGATGTGTGAGTAGTGTATCAAGTGACAGAGCTGAACAAAAGAAAGGCTACAGCTGAGCTATAATAGCACAGGATTTCTGCTGAAAAATCAGCTGGGAAACCCATGAACAGAGCATACAAGAGGTAAGAATACACTGCTTTGACAAGATTTCTTTTATAGTTTTGACACTATATATTCTTACCCAAAGCAGATGGTATCCTTGAACAAGGTGGTGAAATTTGTCTAGCAGGTATACTTACCAAGAAATAATATTAATTACATACTATTAAATGAAAGTTTTATAGTGCTATTAAAAGTGTTTTAAAGATGGATAAGGAAGAAGCACAGTTCTGCAACTCATTTCACGCTAGAATTCCAAACAAAATAATGTCTAAATGTGACCTCTACAAGGCCACGTAGTGCTTGAAATTGTGTGGCAGGTAAGGAAGTGTTTGGTTAGGTACAGTCCAGGGTGCTTACCTTATTTGTAGTCTTGAAACTTAAAGCCAGCAGTGGAAATGACAAATCATCAGGGGGAAAAAAAATAAAAATCACAAGAACAGAGACACATAATTTCCCAGCAAATCAAAGATATAAAAGGAAAATTATGTGTGCAATAAGAAAGCCCAAACCAACTGTCCAATATGTATCACTTCCCATAGATTTTGCTTTTTCCTTTAGTGTCCCACATTTTTGGCTTTTGTCTGCAGAACACTCTTCAGCTAAAGGAACTTCTGGTGATACTCTATCTGAAGGACACTCTAGTGAAATGTGCCTTTGATGTATTGTACTCCTAGGAGAATCTCTATTTGCATCACGTTTTCTGAGCACAGTTAAGCCATTAGATTTCAAGTTATATTTCAATATATCTCAGAGATTGAAAGAAGTGATGTAAGCACATAGGTTAGTCAGGGTGGTTGAGACCGGCCACTGGAGACAGGACATGGCCTAATGTCAGTATTTCCTAAGGAAATGCAGGTTATGTAAAGAGAGAAAGCACATGGCCTTTTTTGTACTCATGACTGACACTGAACATTTCAAATATGTTGTAGCAGTAGCCTCATACTCCAAGTATTTATCCTGGGGGAAAAGTAGATTTATCCATTAAACTCTTGTTTACCAATAAAACCTTCAAACTGCTCATCTAAGGAAATGTTTCTTGTAAACAGTGAATGGGAATCTTTTTCGGCATGAATGAAGTCATTTGAACTGTATACTGCCTTGACTATGGAAAGAGAATTGGAGGCATTTAAAACAAGAATAAAAACTTGTACAGCATTTGTAAGATCTTTTGCCAATTCACAAAGCACCTTTAAAGCAAATAAACAGGAGAAACCTCAGCTTAGAGGTAAAAAAACCCTGAACAACAAAACATGTACCAACACTTGCCCTGCTATATAAAGGAAAGAATATCACTACTATATTGTCCAAATACTTCTCATTTGAAGTGAGGATGCCTTGTAGTTCCAGGAAGACTTCTTTTGCAGTGCTGATTTTGAAGGATATACTGAGTTGTTCCAATGGTAACTGGCAGCGGAGCTCAGAGAAATTCCATCCAGAGCACTTGAGTGAAAACTGATAGTTCAGTGATTTACAGCTTTGTTCCATTCTAGCCCATGGCACAAGAGAACAAGAGAAAAGCCAGCAAGAGATTCAGCTGTCCCAGCTTCATGGTCTAGCATAAAGCAGGCTCTGACAGAGAGAGCTGCTCACCTCTTTTGAAAGGTTGTGCTTCTGGATACCTCTAACAGATGTAACATGCATGTCATCACATGTCATCAGTTGTGGAGACAACGTAGCCATGACCCTCTTCAAAATTTGAGGGCAGTAAACCTGTTTTGCAGTTGCAAGCCCTTAAGTGGGGCAGGAGCCTTTCTCTTAGCGTTGGAAGTCACTGACTTCCAGCCTTCACCTTCTCCAGAGGTAGCACTTACCTCAATGCCAGGGGAGAACATCACCTGCACTGCTGTTACAGATGGGATTCAGGTCTTCAAGCTGTTCATTTCAGAACAGATAGATCCTCTCTATCTCGCTTTCCTCTTCTCTGATGCTGTTCTCCTGTAACTCCTCTACTTGCCAGCACAGCTCCTGTAGGACAAAGGGCCATCTCTCCTGGCCTCAGAGAGAGACTCCAAGCATTCCCCACAGCCTAGGACATTTGCAGGGCTGCATCCACCATTTGCAACTTACTCTGTGTCAAAGTCTCTACCTTGGCACGGAGAGCTGCCAGGGAAACCACTCTATGGTGTGTTAACACCATGTCTGAGACTTTTGCAGCAGAACAATTGACCTGAGTCCCTCTTCTTTGTTCCCTTTTGTATAAATGCTATTATCTGTGCTCTGGGAGCTGCACTCCTATATATTTCTTAGTTGAGCACCAGCTAAAAGAATGCTTGGCCCTCTTCAGCTGGGGGTGGCTGTAGCAAAGGTTCTGGGCACCTGGAACAAAGGCAGCTGATCATGCTTGTTGAAGCTGCTAGAGCATCTTCCTTACCTTGTCCTTGCCTGGTAGCAGCAAGTACCTTAAATTTCTTGGAGTGTTTTCAAGCACTCCCTGATGATCTTGGATCTCAGCACCAGAAGTCCAAGAAGCTTCCAAAGCTGAGCCCAGAGACTGCTGCACAAAAACTGCATCTTTAGCTGTGCTCTCATAATATCCATTTCGCAATATTTTGAATTTAGCCTCTTTTTAAACCCTAAATGGAACAGTGGGTCAGTAAAATGCCATGATTTATAAAAGATGAAAAATGATTGGGAGCCATTTTTCACAGCAGGTCCAGCTCCATCTGTAGCTGCCTCTCACTGCAGACAGGTCTGGGTGTTGCAGAAGATGATGAAATACTTTCCCTTCTTCCATTTCAACTTTAAAATTCAACTTCAGATGCTGAAGATCAAACCTTGATTCACTATCATGATTTCTGGCACCAGTGGATGTTTGTGTAAGCCATGCCTCTGGCTAGCTTTTAATCCTACTAATTTCTTGACCTCCACATTATGTCAATGAATTCAAGTGTCTATTTCCACAGAAAAACACGACATTTCCTAGGACTTATTTTGTTTACAACCATTATCATGCAAGAATCTCTTCTCTGCTACTCGAAATGAGAAATCTGGGTGTTATATTGATCCTTCTACTTCATTTAATACAGGCCTTAAAGTGAAAATGACACTCCATCCTGCACCCTCCAACATAGCCCTGCTTTTGTGGATCAGCATTATGAGTCTCATTAAAAGGCAACGCAGACCCTTGGTTATCTCGATAAAGTAGCTCACTTCTGCTGCTTTTCCTACTCAACATGTATGAAAGGGACTACTTCTCATTTTACCAATATCAGGCACGAGCCAATATGGTTTATAGCATGGTAGTCAAACCAGCTGTAAAAATTAATAGGTACTTCTGCTCAAGTTCACTACTCTGTTCCACTCCAGCTGGAATGAAACTTGTAAAACTTAAAACACAATTGAGTGAAGGCTTTCACACCTTCATTGCTTGATGTTGTTTCATGATTCATTATGTGGCTGTTTCAGTCAATCTGACTAACATTAGGACAGGGAACAAAATTACTATTCAAACAGGTCCAACAGGAAATTTCAGGTCCAACAATTGGTTTCCTGTCTGACACAATTCACATGATGCAAGGTTGGGGATTTTTTGTGTTTTGCATCTTTTCCAGTAGAATATCAATATCAAAAAATCAATCAGTGGCTGATAGTGAATGCTAAAACCCCTGAATTGCTAAAAGATAGTACCTTTTGAATAGATAACAGGTTTCTGGAGGCAGAGGGCAAGGAGACTCAAAGGTCCAAAAAATTGTGAAGTTTGACAGACTCTGGCAATGCTTCTGGCACTTAATAAACCTACATTGCATTTGTAAATTCCTATTTCAAGATTCTTTCCTTATTTGCCTACAACTAGCAAATACATCACATGTTACTTTGTCTAACACCTTGACACCAAGGCACTGTTTAGTGACTGAGGCAGCACTGAGGAAAGAAGCATCAGAAGATGTTAGCAGATTACACATCACACCAATTTAAAGCCTTACAGAGCAAATCAATTGTGATGGATAGAACTTCAAATAATAATCTGATTACAGAGGGACAAACCCAAGAAACATCCAGGGAATTCCACGATGTAGAAACCCAGCAGATTAGGTCTGAAATTAATCTCAACTGGATAATCGCTTTTGTATTCTGCATTTGCACGAACAAAGATGACTGACAAAAATGGATGTCCCCCAAGGGACATAAATTGGTAGCCCTTGGGGCTACCTCAGGAGTCAGGGAGAGAAACCCCCTCTTAATTGGCCAACATCGATTTTGCCATTCATTTCCAAAGGGCTTGCAAGTATCAGGACCAAACTAAGCTTTATAGCTTTTCCTTTCTCAAGAGCACATTTCTGTTATGCTCCATAGATTTTGGCCATTCCAAAGGGTCATGATGAGCTCTTTTCAGGGAGACAATGTAACTCTTCTATCCTTCATGTCCTTCTGTTTAAGGCTATGAATAGTCCCACTGACTCCTCTGGGATTACACAGATACTGGAAGTCAAGCACATATCAAAGTGTTGGCAGGATTGCTGCCTAGGGAGTGAGACACAAAAGGATGTAGAAAAAATATTCCTTAATGAGACTCTATTAAAAAAACCCACAAACGTTATTAAATTTTGGTTAGTTTGTTATTGGTGGGGAAGTACACTGAATCTAGCAGTGTGTATTTTCACTATAATTTTTATTGTTTGGATACATGCTATTATGCATTCATACAGTGATGTTATCTACTCTAATATCTTTCAGATATTTTACTCTGAATGTCATAAGCACATAAAATCAGTTAATTCCTTCCATGTTATGAGTGCAGAATACTGATTGTGGAGCTATCAGTAATATGCATTCAGAGGATACACTGCACTGACTCTGAAGGATCCGCAATTGAATACTGAATAATCCACAAAATATGACAAAATGCAAATAAGGTGACTGACATGATATTGGAATGTTGAATTACTGGAGGAATACAAAGGAGGTATTAGTATTTTGTTCCTCTTGTGGAAAAACTACTTGTGAGACTCTGACTTTACTAATTTCAATTTTTATTAAAACCCCTTTCATTACTCTGACCCACTGCATATGACAGCTGCATTTCAAAATTAACACTAATTTGCAAGTGCAGCTGGGCTCCCTTGACAGTGAGACAGAGCACAAAACATTAAGACAGAAATTGAGGGTGGAGTTACACACATACTTAATTTTATAGTACATATGTTTCAGAATAATTTATTATAAGTATACCCCTGTGACATCACTGCCAGTTTTGGACCCACAGTTCCCTGCTTCTGACTTCCTATAAGCCAGAGCTCTGCAGATCAGTTTGGGCCAGGTGTACCTTGCATTACTATTTTAGCTGAGGCAGATGTTTCCTCCCTTTTTATCCCTCCTGGGTTGCAAACATTGCCATGCAGAGATGTAGAGTTTGAGTTTAGGGAACTCAAAGACTGGTTTTCCCTTGCTGGAGGCAGTGACAGCTTTGGGAGGGAAAGTTTCTTGCAGACTCCTGCAGGGGCAAACACCAGCACATCCTGCCTGTTTGGTAATAATTAGCGTGGCACAGCAGGTCAGGCCCAGACTCGGCTGGATATGTGCTTGCTAAGCATGTGTTTATCCAAATATCTTGCTTGAAGATTTAATTTGATAAACTAGGGCCTTAAAAACACTGTTGGAGTTCTTTGAGGTTTGCTTGTGCTGTATGTTAATAAAGTAGCAACAACTTAGACAGCAATTTAGATTTTGAAATTTCTAATATCTATATATATATAATCATAGAATCTCAAAGGCTGGAAAAGGCACGTAAGAGTCCCACCATTAACCCTGCACCACCTCGTTCACCAGTAAACCATGTTCCCAAGTGCCACATCCACATGCCTTCTGAACTCTTCTAGGGATGGTGATTCCATCACTTCTCTGGGCAGCCTATTCCAATGCCTGGCCACCCTTTCTGTGAAGAATTTTTTCCTCATATCCAATCTACTGCAAAAAGTTACTGGCACAACTTGAGGCCATTTCTGTGGGTCCTGTCACCTATTACACGGGAGAAGAGACTGACCCCTGCTTAACAACAACCTCCTTTCAGGAAGTTATAGAGAGTTAAAAGGTCCCCACTGGGCCTGAGATAGATACATAGATAGATAGATAGATATGTCAATACATACATATAACTTCTAAAATATTTAAGCTGTACTGTATATCCAATTTTGGTTCAGAAAGATGTAGTATACTACCTTTCACTCTGACAGCTTTAAAAAGGACTTGTTATTTACAAGTGATCTAAAATCCACATGCAAGAAGACAGTAAGGGAGATTAGTGCAAAAAATAGTCAGGATTCAGGCACCAGCATCGAAGGGTTCTTGCTGGTCAGACACTTATTTAGAGGTGTCTACATTAGGTTTCCTGTGGCCGTTTCCAGAGCTGAGGGATTGGTAAGGTGCCATGGGTAGGTTATAATTAGGCAGATTTCTAACCCTCTCTGTCCTTCCCTCCTCCAGCCTATGACTGTCAGTCTTAGTTTGAGCTGATCTAAGTTTCTAATGTTTCTTCTTGGGCACTGCTAACAGCCTGCAGCAGTGACCTCTCTCATCCCGCATTTTCTGCCTTTCTCTGTAAGCTTTTACTACAAGCAAAATCTCTTCCTGCCCCTTTAGCTCTCATGTCACACATGTGCCAAACTGGGGGCCCAAGCCCCACCTCATCAAGGTAGTCCCTGTGGGATCACCTCTGCCTGCTGGAGTCAAATGAAGGAACACCTTTTGTGCTTAAAAAGCTGAAGTTCACTATAGGATGTTTAAGCCTTCACAGCATCCTGTAGGCTGTTACACAACGTGACGTGTTCCCACCCACACACTTTGCGGCGGTGTTTGTCTGCGAGCAGCACCCAGCAGCGTGACACCACATTCAAGGCCTGAGCCAACTCACTTCAGAACTGATCTGGGCACCCACCATAGCACCGTGTCTTGACAGGGACACAAAGCTTTTCAAGAAATGAGGAGAATACAGACAACTCTGCAGCAGTACTGGTGCTGTGCTCACAAGCTACTTGACGTTCAAAATATGCTAGATTCAAACCTGTCTCGGTCATCTCAGACTTCCATGGGTATTAATTTTAAATAAAAATGGAATTAATGGGAAATTTCAGCTCTTGATAAAATCAGAGTCCTTCACATTAAACTCTGACTCACACAGAAAGTGGTAATCTCTCTACTGTTTGTTTAATGAAATATGTTATTTGTCTAGTAAAAGAGAACGTTATGATTTATCTATCAGTGGTTTGCTAAACATCTCATTCATTTTGGTTTGCAAAGTGAAGCTTTAGGATGAGGGTGCTGATATTTTTGAATACCTGCCCATCTCCAGGGAAGCTGGAAAAGGTTAAAAATTTATTGCAGGCACTCAGAGTCCACTAATGTCTTACAGACAGAGCTGGCATTGATCCTTTGCCCTCTCCTGCTAAATCTTCCACAGATGAGAGCAGCTATTTACTTTACATTGTGCAAGCACACCTCCTCAAAGAGAAATAAAATCTTTCTAACTTGGAACATACTGCTTGGAGCAGAGTTGGATTTCTGTTACACAACGACTGATTATTCTCATCTTAGAAATATCTGGGGCAAAGAATATGTGTCTTCCAAGGCATCAGCTCTGGTGAGTGGAAAAAGAACTGACAACCTGGAGATGTCTTCAGACACACATAAGACATTTATTTATCTGGGTACAGGCTGAACTGGAGTAGCAGCAAAAAAAGCATGCCTTTTTTTTAAGTTAGGAAAAAATGGTGGAGAGTGTTCAACAAGAAGGAGGTTTAATTAATACAAATAAAAGGAATAACTCAGTATAAAGACAGGAATTTTATTGTGATGGTGACGATAACTGAGGAGCAGTGTCATATCTCCCTAGGTATATCTGATGCTTCTTTTTGCAGAGCACTTATTGAAAAATTTTAAATTGACTCCAGGATTAGAAATATGTGTCTTATGAGTGCATGCCACACCTCAGCTCTGACTTCTAACTTGAGAAGTACTAGATTAAAATGGTACATGCTATTATCAATACAGCTTTATCAAGATGTTGCCAAATCTCATGCACTGTGCTATCTGCTTTGAAAAATATAGGGAACGTCCATTTAGTTCCAAATTGGGCCCTCAGAGATGTATATTCTCAGTTCTTGTGAAAACTAATGCAAAGAGTACATGAAATCTGGCTTCAGAGCACAACCCCTTATGAACTATGCTTCTGAAACACTTATTTTTGCTTTGATTTACAGCAGTAAGTGCTACAGAGGCATCTGAAGGTCTCACCTGCACTTAGGAGCCTTTTGAGCTAGGTACCATTCACATTTGTGACTGCAGGCAGTCTCTGTGGTGTCCTAGTTCAATTTGTTGCCCTCTCTGGACAGCAGGGAGGGAGCTAGAAAGTTGAAAGATGCCCTGTGATATTCTCTGCTTTCATATAAACAATACTTTGTTAAGACATAAACGGGTTTGAGATAAATTGAAGATGAATTTACATTATAACTGTAGACTTCTAAGCAAATTTCTTTTGAAGGGACTTGGCTGGCTAGACTTCAGCAGCATCCTTTTGCAAGAAGATTGGGTTGAAATGTGAAGTAAGACTAGTGTTGCACAACCTACAAAGCTGGCAAATAACATAATAGGAGCTGAAGATGTGCATCAGCCGGAGTCACTTGCTGTGTGCCCAGGTCCCAAGAGTGGTTCTGTCTCCATGCAACTGCTCATTCTTCTGGGCAGATAAAAGCCAGTGACTTCCTGGTAGCACACAGTCACCACAATTTTGCACACAAAAGGTCTGAATTGTCATCAAATACAGAGCTACTCTCGTTGTGAGCCTTTTATGCATGAAGCACGTCCTGTTTTCTGCGACTGCTTTAAGGGGAGAACATTCACTCTCAGCCACACAACTGATGCACTCAATAAATGCACATACAAGCAGTAGAGCTTTGCTTTTGCCCTGAATCCCACAGTGCAGAAAGCAGCTGCGTACGGAAGGCAGGGTGAAAGAATACAGATGGTGTTTGCATGAATCCTGCACCCCACAAGCCTCAGAAAGAAAACCTGAATGGGAGGGGAGGGCTGGCTGGGATGCCCCAGGGCTGTCTGGTTGTGGCTGTGGCCTGGAGTTACCCTCCTGACTAATCGCCACTTTGCTTGCACAGGACTTGTTTGTGAAACGTCTCTGCACATAAAGCAGAGCTCTCTCACCTCCATTTCTCCCACCAAAGAACGATACTCCTTGCACTAAAGGTTGTGTAACTGAACACTGGAACACACAAAAAAGTGCTCTCAAACCATATGAAAGTCAGGAGGCTTTTTTTTCTTTCCAGTATTCCATTTCCCTATGAAAAAGCTCTCTCTCTTTACAGGTATGTTTCTTTTATACCTTCAAACATTCTTCTCTGTCTCTCACTGATCACCATGTCCCAGAATTTTCACCATTTGTACTAACAGACATGATGGTGAGGTTGGGAACTGACTTGCAGACTGCTTTTAACTTCAATTGCTTTTTAAACCAAGAGCAGCTAAAGCACTAGAAAACCCTTGATAAAAGACAGCTCTGCTCTATTTAAGAGAGGATTATTGTGCTTCAGTTTAAACTCCTCTCTTAATCAAATTGACATAAGCTTGCTTGATATCTATTTAAGTTTCCATCTTATTTTTGCTCTTGTTTAATTAAATCCATTTCGAATTATGCTTTGAGGCAAACCTGCACTACTCTGTATGTACACAAGCTCTCAGATGGTGTTACCAACAGCCCATTTGGAAATGGTACAGCTCATTAGCTTTGCTGGCTCGCAGACAGTTCAGGACAGTTTGAATTTCCTGCCAACTCAATGGTATTATTTAGTTTGTATTTAAAAGCTCGTGTTTCCTTTTGACCCAGGATGGTCAGCAAGCACAAGCACTGAAGGGCCTGGTCTTTCATTAGCGTCTGCAAGAGCAGAAGAGCCCTGAGACTCTGGATGAGTACAGTGCATTGCCTTTTGCTTCCTTTTACTGCTGTTTTATGGAACAGAAGGAAAAGACAATGTGAGCTTTTGTACAAAAGTGAGGTGACCTTTCCAAGTTGCATGTGGGATCTGCTGCTGTTTCTATAGAGACCAAATGCATTAACCTGAGTCAAGTGGGAATGCCTGAGGCTCATTGAAAGGGATATCATTTCTCAGAGAAAGCTGGAAGATTTAAGTAAAAGGCTTGATTCATGTGTTTTACTTTCTAAACAAAGGGAAGTTGCATTTAAGCTTCCTCAATTGGATGTCTGAGCAAAGACAAACATTTTGTGTCTGATTTCAGATTCCAATCCAACTTGCAACAGTCTTACCAAAAAGCTGTCCTACTTTAGGGTCCCAAATGCTTCCTTGGCTGAATAAGACTGTACAAGAACTAGGTTTAGACTGGTGAAATATGCTTCTTGTTCAGTCACAGAGTCTGCAAAAATACTCTGAGATGCTGCTTAGTTTGTCCATCCTACATCCACAAACTCATAAACCGAAAACGTCCCCTCAAGGCAGGTCCTAAGACCTAACTCATTCTCTTCAGACCTAAACCCATTTTGTTTCAATACTGAGAACTAGTGTACAGAGTAAAATATTATTCACTATGTGTAAGAAAGATTAAAAAAAAAAATCTTAAGAGATCAGTTGCACACCTTTTCTGGGAGCTGACAAGAAAAGACTATGATAAATTTCTATACTAATTAATAAAATAAATTATTTTCACTGATTTTAGGTGCTAGGCCTATTTAATTTGCACGTGGGTGGACATGAATCATGTCATAAGTACTGCTTGTTGTCATCTGTCTAGATATATTCTGTCTGATCACTGGAGAAAATTCAGCTTCTGCCTATGTGGCTAGGCAGTTCGGTTTTTTGGTGGAGGAACAAAAGGTAAAGTGAGGATTCTCTCCAAATCCCGATTTCTACCTAGTCCAACAGGTATATTAGGTAAAACAATTCTTCTGTGGAAAATCATCCCCAAGCCCTCACCCTTCCAGTGGTTTCCCTACAGCGTATTAGAGAGTCTGAAAACAGAGCGTATTTTAGTGATTTTTCTCTTTGCATCTCTTAGGCATGCACTCCTATGCCCACCTCTGGCTTTGGGTAGTGGAGTATACCTGCTGTAGAAGTTAAGAAAAATAAAACAACAGTCAATACCAGCTCATTAAAAACAAAAACAAAACCTCACATCCAAATAAAAACTCCACATAGTTAAAAATGGCAGAGTTTAAAATTTGATTTAAAGGCAAATCTGACAAATGTTGCATAGGAGAGAACCATGTAACTTACAAATAGGAAAATTTCTAGTTATCACCCATGAAAAAGAAATACTATGATTAGTTTGAACTGTGTTGAACCTTTGACTACTTAAGGAAAGAATTATTCACAAAGGCAGCCAGTGCACAAAAAGCTCTTCATCTTTTACCTAGCTCAGTTGGCTTTTAGATCAAACAAGTCGGATCAAAGTTTGTTTTTACAAAGTCCCCTTTAGATGGAAGAGTCCCAAAAGTACTTCATAAAATGGCCCTTTGAGAAATATAATATCTCTTAAGTAATTAGTTAGGTATGCAGAATTTAACAGAATAAAGAGCAATGCTGGGTATTAGCAACAAAAATAACTGTTTTTGTCATCTCAAATACAAAATTAAATACTTCAAACTGACTTTCATTTTCCATTCTGCTCCGCGATCACATAACACACACAAAATGCTGCTGTAAGGGCCTGAACACTCTATTGATCTTAGCAGTTCTGATGGCACTGCTCACTGATGGTGTTATTGTTCCCAGAATGCTTGGTGGTCAATTGTAGGGTGCCCTTCGAACTGTCATCTAATTGTACAGCCCAAGGGTGAAGGTCGTGTCCCAAACACAACTCACTGAAAGTATCTTCCTGTTTTCTGGCTTGCTGCTGCTGGGAAATGCTGCCTGTACCTGGTGCTCTGGTTGTGAGAGGTGATGGAGGGAGGAGAGCACTGTCAAGGACCAGAAATTCTTTCTAAATTGGAGTTGTTCTGGCCTGGTGCTCCATGAGTATGTCTTCTTTGTTTGATAAGGGTTACGCTTTTTATTAAAGACATTCATGTGGGTGCTTTGTGTGCCTGCACAATATCATACCTCCAGATAAATAAAAGAGCATTAGTTTTGAACACAATCCTGGTTTATCCAGTGCAATAGCACATGCATATGAATTGACTGGAAATATTGACACAGAGTGACGGAAAAGGTTAAGTCAATGTTTGCTCAGTGCTGCCGTCCAGAAGTCATTTTGAGCGCAGCAAATTCTGAGACTCCCGAGCAGGAAGTAAACAAACAGGTCAAAGCAATTAACAGATAAGTTAGGCGAGCTCAGTGCATGCACAAACAGGCTCAGCAAAGCACTCTGTTCCAGTCTGCTGCCCAGCCTAACACTTTGGCAATGTCTTACTGCCTGTGGTTCTGCACTCCTGTGTTTTCCTCCGTGCATGGGGCATTAAGTTCATGCTTACTTAGGGAAGTGTGACAGCCAGCAAGGGCATTGAGGCCTTCCTGGGGAGCAAGGAATACAGGGAGGTACATTTGTGGGGATTGTGTTTCATCAAAATAAGGAGCTGTTCCTGTTCATATTGGCAATGAATGTATTGACTTCTATAGGAGCAAGACTGGGAGCTGAAGGAGTCATCAATCTTGTTATACAGTATTGAGCAGAAGTGTAATAGGTGCTCAATCTGGTCTGTATATTTTTCATTTGCAATAGCTGTGTATCAGGGGATAACACACGTTTATAGGAATTGATCTGACAGCCAGAATCTGTAACTAAGGACAAGTAGTGCAGCCCAAGAAGGTGGGACAGGACCATAGCAGGTCTTTGAGTTTCCTGGCTAGCAGCAAGGAGAGACAGTAGCCTGGCCAAACCCCAATCTGTCTTATTGCTCTAAATTACAGCATCGGCACCACCTCACGCTGGGCAGCAGTGAAGCAGTTAATGTGACTTCTGAGGGAGAGATATGAGCTCCTTGTCAGCCCAGGTAAGTAAGTCAATATTACAAAGCAAACTCCATAAAGAACTTCATGTTCTCCAGTAGAGGACCTTCATTAAAGCAGCAAGCAAAGCAGTACGCTTATTTCCCAGGGGTCAACCACTTACAGCTTAAACTTTCAGAAATGAAATTTATTCCCTGTATTCCAAAAGACATTTTATGTAGTAGTGCCCTTTTGGGATTATAAAATCAAAATCTCTGACATTTTCCTGAAATTCCATGGTAGGAGGAGGGCATAGGGCTCACATTGTTACAGCTGAAGGATGCTAGAGTGCCCCACAGTGCAAGAGCTCTCTTTTTGAATATTTGAGCTACTGTTGGCTGAGATGGGTTACCTGCTGGAAGAAATCAACATTCCAGTAAACTCTTGAAGTATAGATGGTTTACAGAGAGAAACAGAACTAAAGTCTTAGACTGGAGCTTCTCAAAAGTCTGCATTCAGCTGACAGTGACTTTCAGGTGAGGCCTTTTCTGTCTTAAGTCTTTGTCATGTTTGTATGAATTTGCAGCCACAAATGTGAGAACTTCAACAAACACGTGGCAACTGGAAGAAGGCTTTAGTGAATGAATACAGTTTAGGACTCAGGGCAAAAAAAATAAAAGGCTATCTTGGGGCTCTTCATCCTTGACATGAGAAGATGAAAAGGGAACATCGTAACTTCAAAGTACATGAAAGACTGCAGCAAAAGGACAGCTTCTTTTCTTTATTTACTTGTCAGATGGGACAAGAAATAATGTGTTTAAATGGAAGGAAGAATCAGGTCAGGCACAAGTAAAATAAACTTTCTAGCAGCAACACACTGAAGCACAGAAGTAAATTCCCTTGATAGCTCTAGGGATTATCTTTGCTGGAGGTATTGAAGTACTTGACGAAGCTAGTGACCTAAATATATGTGGATATAGCTGACATTATCTTACGAGGACACGAGACCAGCCTTCTTCTTGAAGTCCCTTCAACACTGCTTCTTTTACACAGTGTCAGGAAAACTCTACCATAGACTGTTCCATAATTTCAGAAGCACTTCAGAGAAGACAGAGGAGGGATGATTAGCCTGGCAGAGTGGTTTGCCCAGTAGCAGGCTTTACTTGTACCAGAGATGGCACTCAGGACCTTGCAGTGTGGTTTTTTTTTCTCCTCATGCATGATTTCTCTGATGGTAAATAATATTGGAGAGGTTTTTACACAGTTTGTCAACTACTTTCTTAGCTGCAAAACATGACAGCATGAGTCACAACTTGTCTGAGGGTAGAAATTATTTAAATTGAAAATAAATATCCAAGTTGAAGCTCATAGAAGTCAAAGGGAAATTGCAGACCAAAAACAATATATTCAAAATGAATAATAATGTCTCTCCATATAAATTACTCTTCTAGAAAGCAACTTTTCTTATGCTACATATTTGAGATGCTCAGGTAATTCTTAGAAATATGCCTCAGAACACTGAAAGTAATGCACATCATGTACAAAGTTGTGCTGTTTTCCCTGGCTTCAGCTGCATTTGAGATTTCAGGAACAGCTTGTATTACCTCATTCATCAATCTCTTGTCTTGTTCTGTTCCCACATTATTCTATTTGAAGTATAAAAAATGCTCCTGTTTCATTTCACCATTTGTATGTATATCAGACCACCAGAAGAGCAAATGGAGTGAAAGATACGAAGTGCCTATTAGGTATGTGGGATCTATGAAACAGCTCACCTGGAGGTAAAACAAAATACTGGCTATGAAAAGTTTTCTTTTTGTACTTCTTCAAGAAATATTAAGAGTTAAGGCACTAAATGTGTTAGACATTTCATGAAGATCTCTCTCTGTGCTCAGACTACTGAACTGACAGGCTAAGATGAAAAGGAGAATTAATTAGAATCAGTAGGAAAAAGGAAACTGCTGGATCAAATTCTTGCAAGAGAAAGGAAGAAGTTGTTTCACTACCTAAGAAAAGAAGCAAGAGCAAACATTTTTTGATCTTGAAATCAGTTGATCCAAATCAATTTCCACCTGACCAACAGTGGAGCTCCTAAGTAACTTGAGTGAAGCTAGATGAAAGAAAGCAGTGTAAATTAGCGAGAATACCCTCCCATTCTGACATGATTAGATCACTTTCAGTGTTTAAGAGATACTATTTTAATCTACCTCAAACCTTTTCACACAGCACTAGCACAGGTTTCTTGGTTCTGCTTTCACTACAGGAAATTGTACTGTGGTTGAACAGGAAAGGTTGACTATAACTGAATTTTAGGCTGATCTGAAAAGTCTTTTTTCTTTCTTTTTCATTCTCCAGAAAAATGGTTTGTACTTAAAGACCTTTTGGTTTTGATTTTATATTTTTATAGCTTTTTCCTAGGTGGTTTCTACTCCCCAATATATGTGTCTAAGCAAAACATTATTTTGAAACAAAAAAAGATATCTAGAAAAAAAATCAATTTTAATGAGAGGAGGGGCTTGCTAAACCAATTTGACTTTGTTGGTAATTTGTGCATACAAATTAGATAGATCTAAATTTTTTGCAGTTAACATTTAAGTTACTATAACTTTGCTCTGTGCCCATCAGTATTTTCAGTGTATCTAACTAAGAAAGCCCCTTAGTTATCCATGTGCATCTGCTTGCCTGTATCATAGTGCAATCTTAACACCCAAATGGAATTTCACCATCATGTGGTCCTGCTAACAGCCTTCTGACCAACAAGCATGAGAAACATCCTTGTACACGTCCTTGCCTTGCTCTTTTCCCACCGCAGTGTGTTCAGGGAATGTCACGAGTGACTTTAGACTGCAAGACATGCATCCACTTAAAAGATTTCCATCCTAAGCAGACAAAGTGTAATCTCCCTCTGCACTACCAAGGATACCTTTCATGTCTTACACTATCTAAGAAATATCCAGTTCATCCATTCTGTCTGACAGGGAAAAAGATAAAGAATTCAAGACCTTGGAAAGTCTTATGACTACTGATAGAGGAGCAAATTTGGGTAATAAGGTCCATGTGACACAAGCTGATAGTACGTGTTCTTCCTAAAGAAGAAGAAACAACTATGGGATTCAGGACAAGTGAAGATTCTTGTCTTAGAGCAGCATCTTCAGAGCAGCAACCACTGAAAAGTCTATAACCAAACACCTGAATGATCCTTTCTGGAGTAAAATTATTTATATACTACAAAATCCTATCCCAAACAGTGCTTTCCAATGTGAAGATTTAGAAGGCAGAATAGTTTGTTTAATTAATTAGAAAATAGGTATTCTCCCTAGGAGTCACTGTACTTTCACCACCCTTCTTAAAACCATTTTCCCTCCCCATTTTTAAATGGAAATTTAATTTAACCCAGACAGCTTTTTGTGTCTCAAGATACATGTTTGGACTGACTGCCATTTGATGTGCTCCAAAGAGGTGAGATGCTCCTCTGAATCTGTCTATTGGGCAAAAATGCAGGTTGCCACATGTGTATAGAGGAAAACAGTTTCAGAATGTAGGCAGGGATTTTCAAAGGTAACTAAAGGGAAAGAGCTCGATATCAAGCACTTCTCGTTATTTCACAATTACCCTGGGGACATTTACAGTACCTCGAAAAACAGTAGAGGGAACAGTAAGAAAAATCAACACATCTCAAGGAGAATAAAGTCATCAGTGTTTTAAAAACAACTCTAACTGCTTTTAGGAACTGTGCAAGGCTAAAAGGAGAACACCAAATTTGGTTAACAGAATACCCAGGTACTCCTTGGTGGTAATTAATGTTTACTGTAATGATCTGCCCCTTCATTCTCATGTTAGCTAGGTTTCAAATGACTGGAAGAAATGAGCCAAAAGAACACGGCTGAAACAAATCAACGAGCAATACTTGTCACCGAGCGAGGCAGACAGTGCCATGTGAGGGCACAGGCTGCATTAAAATATTTGCCAGGTTTTTAGACAGGCAATTATCGCCTCAGTCTTTTGTAGGCCTCTGATGTATAATGTCATATTCACACACAAACACATTCTCTCTCACTTCTGCATTTGCCATTTTAACCACATTTCCCTCACTGAGCTGTTTTGATGGAGATTAGCAGGCTGCTTTCGCGTGGCAGCTGTGGCACTTCACCTGGAAGAGATGAGGGTCACCAGGGTCAGAAAAGCAGTCAGACAAGTTAATCATCAGCTGAATATGAAAATGACAGAGCAGGGAAACAGTCTGTTCTGTGCAAATAAAGACCTTTTGTGAGAGTAACCGATTGAGCTCCATGCAGCTTGTCCACCACAGAAGTTGAATAGTAAAGGATTGGGGGGTCAAAGACACAGGCTGCACTGCTGAGAGCAGTCAGAACTGGGTAATTGCGTCTTACCACAAATAAGTACCCCAAAGAGAGAGAAATTTGTTACATATGGTTATTCCTGGAGGTGAACACTCAATGTATTTTTTCACTGGCTCTGCAGGAAGCTTTCAGGACTCTGTTTTTAGCAAGTGAAGAACTCCTTTTTCCCACCCCACAGCACCAATTATTTGCATCACAACTTCAATGGCAAAAGATTAGCTCAGTAACAGCATCACTGAACTCACCACAAGTGTTTTATGAAGCTCATAGTGCTTGAAGGTGTCCCTGCCCATGGCAGCAGGGTTGGAACTAGATGATCTTTAAGGTCCCTTCTAACACAAACCATTCTGTGATTCTGTGGCTTAAACAAAGTGGGAAGAGACAGCACTGCCAAATTGGAGCTCGGACTTCACTGTCTGTTGGCCAAGGTGCAGTAGGGAGCAGCTTAACACAGACCCACTGGATTTTTTTCTTTGTAATGCAGTGTTATCTTAGCCATTGCAATGCAGACTAAACACCTAGAAGCAGATAATGGGAGAAGGAAACACAGAGTTATGCTCTATAACATAAACACAGCTAATTCCATCTCTGCTGTGTCGCTGGATTGCCAAAGAATTTTCCAAAGGAAGGCAGAACACCTTTAAAAACTGTGCATTTTATATGGAAGACTGAATGGCTTCCCAAGAAAGACAAAATTCTATGTGTTTGATCCTCGCATTCATGTTATTGTTCTGAAAAGCACTAAAGACAAATGTTTAGACATTAGGCTGTCAGTCTCTGGGGTAGGGCTGTATTTTCTATGTATATGTATAGTGCCCAGTGTAATGAATACCTTTGCAAACTAAATAATTAGTAACTCCTGAGATACTTCTAATATCTTCTGAGATGCCTCACAATATGTGAGCTAACACCAAATAAAGCATTTTTTAATATATAAACCACCACTATCAGGAGGAATTATTTGTTTCTCCACCAGTAACTCTGAGTGGATACATAAACAGAAAATCTAGTTGTGTGTAACCACTACTGGTATACCAAACACATCACTCATCACTGTTTCTGTGCTGCTCTAATATGTGGCTGAAGGAGGCCATTGCGTGAGTCCTTCAGACACATCTGCCAGTATCCTTTGAGGGTGAAGTTCAACTGTACATGATGGAGTGGATAATACATCTTTTGTTGCTGTGTGGGTAAGAACAATCATCGAAACTATTTAGAGGATAACTGGTGTGCTCTATTTTAAAAGGAAATAATCTGGTTTCCAAGGGGACTAACTATGAGACCTAAAGCCTGTAGTTTATCTCAGTGTAGGAATGGGATCATTATGGCGGAAAACAGAGCACCCATCCAGTTCAATTACCCCAATTGTATTATGAATGTAAAAGAGGAAATTGTATGTATACCAAAAAGGAAAGTTTCCCACTCTTCCCCCTCCACCCCACTTGGAACCTACCCTGGAAGCATTTGGTCTCCTTCAGGCTACAATAGGGCTTTTGTGCTCAGAAAACTTGGAAGGTTTGTTCCTTGCTGATTAGTCAGCTACCTCTTAAACCCTTCTTCATCTTACATAATCAAAATGCTGGAGCTTATCAGACTGTATTCATGCCCTCGGTAAACTGCCATGTCTACAACTCCTTGCTGGTGCTTTTGCAATCAACAAAAGAACAATTGGAAAAAACACTGCTTGGAAGGGGTGAAACATTTGCCAGGTATAAGTCAACCATAATAAAATATATTCTCTTTGGGGGAAAAGTGTTCCTTAGAACATTCAACTAAAAAAATGTTGGGAGTGGAGAGGGTAGGATCCATGTTACCCAGTCCAGAAGCTTTTTTTCGGTGTTTGGATATCACTATATTGCTCTTACTCTTCTGACTTGACCAACATCCCCACATGCCGGGGAAGTTACGCAATATCAACAGCTGGTCAACATATGAATTCTGGAAACACTGCAGTGAGAAATGAACTGCTGAGGCTCTGCTCAAGAGGTTGTTCATGCCAGGCTGGGATATTCTGCCTGACCAAGAGAACTAACTCCTCTGCTGTTGGGCTGGTATTCAATTAACCACTGCAACCATCAGCTCTCTTACATGGGTTTCTAGCACTTTATGGGGCAGGTCATCTGCTAGTGGAGTTCAATGTAAAGCTCTGATTTTCTCCTCAACAATATCTTTACCTTCTCCCTCCTTGTTAACAACTTTCCTTTTCTCTTCTTCGGTTATCTGGAGTATTCAGTAACTTGGATCCTGTTTTGGTTATATGTATTGACTGCATATGCCTGTGACCAGATCAAATTAAACACCATTAAAAATAAATGCATCTGCACCTATTTTGCTATTCTCTTTCAAATGTTGTCATATATCCAGGCCCACTATGCTGGATTATTGAACTTTGATCAGTATGCTCTGGAAATACTTTGGCAGTCCCACTGTGACATCCAGAAAATGTTTTCAGAGGGAAGCACCAATGCATTTTGGGATGCATGTTGAGAATAGCAAGAAGTGTTAGATGTGTCATGTTTATACTGATCTCAGGGAGTAAAACCAAGTTGCTTTTTACGGAGGGTTGTGAAGCTATGATTGTAAGAAGAGAAAATATATATCCCAGGGTGTTCAGGACATTCTTTGATTTTAAATTATTCAGATCTTCTAAGTAGTGGCCTATTAGCACAAGTTTGAGAGTTGGCTCCTTTTCTTCTGAAAACTGTGAGTATGGTGCAGTCTTAATAATCTGTGCCTGCTCTCTGGAAAGGAACAGATGGGCCAATTCATCAGAGTAAGTCCATAAGTCAGTATGGTAGCTGGAAAAGTTCTCTGCAAATCCTGTGCATCACTGCAGATGGGACTGATATCCTGATGATCTACTGCCAGTGGTTCTGGTAGATGATGAAAACGAGCACTCATCAAGAGGGCAACATCTAATTTTGTGTAGATTTCCACTGCAGCCATGGTGCCACTGAGGCTGGATGGCTGCTGCTCTTGGAGACAGCCGAGGGAACCCTACCTTGCACTACAGTCACAGCAGCAACTTCAGACTTCAGTCTGAAATGAGCTGGAAAAAGCCAAAATCCCCCGACCCTTCTGTTTCACAACCCTTTGCAGGTACAGAATATAGTGAAATAGATATGATGAAGGTTTTGGGTTATTTTTTGTGGCTTGCAGTCTGAAAAACATGGATTTGGAGCTAATGAACAAGTACAGGTAGAGGAGCTCCCCCATCCCCTGCCTGTTTCCTCTTCTTTTTGATGGGTAAAAATCTGGTTGGGTGGATGGCCCAGAGAGCAGTGGTGAATGGAGCTACATCCAGCTGGCAGCTGGTCACCAGTGGTGTTTCCCAGGGTTCAGTTTTGGGGTTGGTCCTGTTTAACATCTTTATTGATGATCTGGATTTGGGGATTGAGTGCACCCTCAATTAATTTGCAGACAACACAAAGTTGGGTGCAAGTGTTGATCTGCTTGAGGCAGAAAGGCACTACAGAGAGACCTGGACAGATTTGATCAATGGGCTGAGGACAGCTGCAGGAGGTTCAACAAGGCAAAGTGCTGGGTCCTGCAGCACTTTGGGTCATGCAACCCCATGCAAAGACACAGGCTGGTATATGAGTGGCTCGAGACCTGTTCAGCAGAAGAGAATTGGGAGTGCTGGCTCAGTATGATCAAACATGTGCCCAGGTGGCCAAGAAGGCCAATGGCATCCTGATCTATATCAGGAATAGTGTGTCCAGCAGGACCAGGGCAGTGATCATTCCCCTGTACTTAGCACTGGTGACGCCACACCTTGAATACTGGTTCAGTTCTGGACCCCTCACTTTACAAAAGGCATTGACCTGCTGGAGGGAGTCCAGGGAAGGGCAACAAGGTTTGTGAAAGGACTAGAGACATGCCTTATGAGGAATGGCTGGGTAGCTGGGTTTGTTTAGTCTCGAGAAAAGGAGGCTCAGGGGGAAATTAATTGCTCAGGAGGAACTTCATTACTCAACCTCACTTGAAAGGAGGGTGTGTTGAGGTGGGGGCCAGTCCATCTACTGTTCCTGCAGTGACAGAACCAGGGGAAATGGCCTTAAACTGAGACAGGGGAGATTCAGAATAGACATTAAAATTAAAAAATTCTCTGTTAGGATGTATAATAGGCTCTGGAATATGTTGCACAGGGAAGTAGTGGAGTCACCATCCCCAGAGTGTTCAAGAGGTGTCTGGATGTGGAGCTGGGTGAGGTGGTTTAGTGATTTAGGGGTTACAGTGGTAGTGCTGGGTGGACGGTTGGACTACATGATCTTAAAGGTCTCTTCCAACCTTGATGATCCTATGATCCTATGATTCATTCTCTGCCATCTGGGTCCAGCTCTGTAGGAACATTTAGTTCCTCATCCATTACAGATTTCAGCAGGAATTAGGCATTGTGCAGCTGAACCTCGCTGTACTTCATCTGCAACAGAGTTCTTTCATAACACTGAGTTTGCTTTGGGAGGATGGGGTTCCAGGAGACCCTGCAAGCCGTCAGAACCAGTTCTTCAAAATGCAGATCACAGCCATTCAACAAATCACAGTGCAGCAATAGCTAAAAACCACCTCTGTGCGTCTACGCCTTCCACAGAGACACACGATGTGTGACTGAAAGAGAACAAGCCCATCACAATACCTGCTTGATACAATGCTTGTTTATAGTCAGTGCTGTCAGTGTCTCACTTCCAGGGGAAATAAATTCAAATATGAATTAGCTTCCCTGGAAAAAAGTTTGCTATTAGGAAGGTTTCTAATGCACTTGTAACAGACCTCAATGGATAGCAGAATTGTTTTATTGCAGGTAGCATCCTGTAAGAGAAAACAAGAGTTCTTAAATCATGCAGCTCTTGACAGCCCCACTTAAAAAAGAAAATACCACAATTCAGCCTAACAACAACTCAGTAAAAGTTACTTTTTAAAATGGCAACTAGTAAATTCGAGGGGCAGGGTTACAAAGCATTTTGTTAGCAGCTCAAGTGTACTCTAGTCACTTCTTTCTGTCTATCTCTCTCACAACAGGAGGCAATTTTAGACTGCAGAGCACAGATGTGTCTAGCAGACACATCCTTCTTCCTGCATCTTAAATAAGTGTCTCACAGACTGTGAGCCATTAATCTCATAAAAAACAGGTACTCAAATAGGATTAGAAAAAATATAACAACAAAAATCACCTAAGAATTGTCACTAGCTGTAAGAACCAAATAGATACCTCCTGCTGTGAAAAAAACCCCACTGTCAGCTGTTGCTGTTATTACTCTGAATCCTAGAACAAAGGCTGGAGGAATCCATTTAT